>NW_011494707.1:2022534-2030532 GCF_000754665.1 Bison bison bison | reverse complement strand
GCAGTCTGTCTGCAAAGTAGCTGTGAGCTTTTTCAGCTGTTCCTCAAGTTACACTGGGGACAGAGGCCATGAGAGGAGGAGAGGAAATGTGGGTGTTTGGACAAAATGGATCATGTTTATTTTCCTTTCTTCCCCTCCTTTGATTGAATGGTAGGAATGTGAGCAAGTGAACTCCACCTTCCCTCAGCGTCATCTCAGATGAGGAGAGAGAGAGATCGGAGTGAGGCAGACAGGTGTTCTGGGAAGCACCAGATCGTGGAAGAACTGCTCATTTCTGTCTTGGCTTTCTTAGTAAATAACGAACACACGAACACAGTGGAAAAGTCCTAGCACTCAACAAGAAGTGGGCATTTTGCTGACCCTGCTTATGTGTCTGAAAGAGATGCTCTTTGCTATTCACAAAGGAAAACTGGTTAAGTTAGGGAATTGGGGTTA
Source organism: Bison bison bison (assembly GCF_000754665.1). Lineage (NCBI taxonomy): Eukaryota > Metazoa > Chordata > Mammalia > Artiodactyla > Bovidae > Bison > Bison bison. The sequence goes on along the minus strand of NW_011494707.1, from coordinate 2,030,097 downwards.
ATGTGCAGATTAAATTTATTGCTTATGAGTAATCCATGACTAAGCTTTTTAAAAAAATTTCATTCAAATACAGTTGACTTACAATGCTGTGTTAGTTTCAAGTGTATAGTAAAGAGATTCAGTTATATACATTAAATATAATATGTATTTATATATTTCTTTTTTACATTCTCTTTCATTATAGGTTATTATAAGATATTGAATATAGTTCTCTGTGCTATATAGTGGGACCTTGTTGGTTATCTATTTTATGGACGGAGGAGCCTGCATGGTAGGCTGCAGTCCATAGCGTCGCTAAGAGTCGGACACGACTGAACAACTTCACTTTGACTTTTCACTTTCATGCATTAGAGAAGGAAATGGCAACCACTCCAGTATTCTTGCCTAGAGCATCCCACGGATGGGGGAGCCTGGTGGGCTTCCCTCTATGGGGTCACACAGAGTCGGACACGACTGAAGCGACTTAGCAGCAGCAGCAGTGTATATCTATTAATCCCAAATCCCTAATGTCCCTCTCCCCCACCCCTCTCTTTTGGTAACCATAAGTTTGTTTTCTATGTCTATGATCTATTTCTGTTTTGGAAATAAGTTTATTTGTATCATTGTGTGTTTTTTGTTTTTTTTTTTAGATTCCACAGTAAGTGATATCCTATGTAATTTGTCTTTCTCATGAACCCATGACTAATCTTAACCCTTAACAAGTTCACCCCTTGTCTACTGGTCAGAGCAGAGCAGCACAATTTCCTAACTAGTAGATTTCTGTTCTGAAAAAATTTATTTCTTTAAAATGAGAAAGTTTCTTAATTATAGATTTAAGATAAAGCAAGCTAATGTAATAATTCATTGATATTCTAGCATTTTATTATCCTTCAAAACACTTTTTTAGACCAGCATTTTCTCTCCTACCTTTTAGCAATTAAAATCATTTGAATACCTCTCTTAAGTGGCAAGAATGAGAAAGATGATAAAAACCATTCCAGATTGCTGCTTACCTGGCCCTGGGAAAGCTTGTTAGAGAATCTACCTGAGGAAGCTCTAAGTATTAAATCCCATTATAACTAGTAGCCTTTCTACACAACTCTTGTATTGAGGAGGGGGGAAAGATTTAAAGAGCACTAAAGAATTTTAATATTAAATAGTTCCTTAGAGATTGCAATGGCACCCCACTCCAGTACTCTTGCCTGGAAAATCCCATGGATGGAGGAGCCTGATAGGCTGCAGTCCATGGGGTCACTAAGAGTCGGAGATGACTGAGCGACTTCACTTTCACTTTTCACTTTCATGCATTGGAGAAGGAAATGGCAACCCACTCCAGTGTTCTTGCCTGGAGAATCCCAGGGACGAGGAAGCCTGGTGGGCTGCCGTCTATGGGGTCACACAGAGTCGGACACGACTGAAGTGACTTAGCAGCAGCAGTAGCAGTAGAGATTATGTTGAGTATAATCCTGAATTATTATGCTCTGTCCTGTGTTCAGTGATGAGGCAGGAAAATATGAAGCTGGTGAGCAGGTAGTTTTCAGAAGAGATATATACTCATAAATTACAATGTTTTCCTTCTTTTTATTATTTTTACTGTATTTTATAAAAATTTTTTTTGAAAATAGTAGCTCTAACTTTCAAAGTAAACTAAAATTTCATAATAAACTCATGATTAGTGTGTTTAGCTTTTGAAATGCTTTTTCCCACAGTCAGTGTAAGAAGAAAAGTTAAAAATCATTACCTTTCATAACATTTATATTAGGAAAGATCTTAAGTTGAAAGCAAATAGTTTTTGTGGAACTACCCAGTGCTAATATATAATGTGATATTAATTTTGTTTTGTTTTGTTGCTGCTGTTGATACTGATTTGAAAGCCTCATCATAAAGAATAAAGTTAATTTTAGAAGACAACAGCCTGATGGCCTGAAGGGAAGAGAGAGGGTGCAGGGAGATGATAGTTTGTAAATAAACCCGTCTTATAGATTAGGAAATAGAGGCTCTTATATATGAAGTTGCCCAAGAGAATACACCTAATCAGAGGCACAGTCAAGCCCAGAATCCAGGCCTGTGACTCCTGGTTCAAGGCTCCATCCATTCTGGAAACCATCAAAGATGGCCTAGGTTGTAACTTTGGATATATTAACATTAGTGTGACATTTACGTTCTTATATTAGTGAAGACTTTTGTATTTATGTTTATAATTAGTATTAAAAATATCACTGAAATTTCAGTAAGACAATGGAGCATGATTTCAACATTATTTTTGTTTTCTAATCCTGTTCAGTTTGAACTGATTGCAAAACACACTTGTCCACTAGAGGTCACCTTTCTTCAAGATGAGGGTCAGTTCCCTTGCCTATACTTTGAGTCTGGTTTTAAATCAACCACCACCTGAGAAAAATGAACTGCCCTTTTTGTGGTCAGGGACCTCCTGTTGCTTTAGCTAAATGCACTTATATTGGTAGGTAACTCTATTAGGGGCTGAAGGGAGGTGTGTTCCCTTCTTCACCTACACACACACACACACAAACCACACACACACATACGTTGTGTGAGTTCTGGCTTGACCACTCTTGATGAACCAACTTACTTCTCTCTCTCTCTCTCTCTCTCTCTCTCTCTCTCACACACACACACACACACACACACACACACACAGTTTGTGTGAGTTCTGGCTTGGCCCCTCTTGATGAACCAGCTTATTTTTCTCTGGAAGGTCTTGTGTTAACCCTGGCAGGTTTACACTACTTTTCACTTTTTCTGCCACTGCTCTCTCTGACTCCAAAGTCAGAGACTAAATGGAGACTAAAAGAAATGGTCCATAAACGTTGGCACAATTTGGGATGAAACCATATAGACTTCACCGAAATTTATCTAGGAGTCAGTTACTGTCTTTCTCCAATAACTGACTCTTATGCAGTGTGTGAATTTCAGGCAGGGTTGGCCAGAGAGTCCTATGGGGAGAAGACTAGGACTGGGTCCAATAAACAAGTGCTTTGGCAGATTGTATTGAAATATAAACCATCTCATTATTCTAGAGGGAGAGGGAGGCAGCGGCTATAGCACCATCTGATGCATCAGGTTTCAGATTGTGTCTGCAGAAACCCTAGGGCTGCAGGAGGTATTTTTAGAGGTTCGTTTGCTCCTATTCTGTGAACTGCTGAACACCTCAGCCCCTAAAAAATCTAAGTGGAAATGAAAGAGTTCTGAGATGTGAATGTGATTCAGAATAGAGAACAAATGAAATTGTGAGGCTCTGGGCATTGGGTGAAGAGTTTTCCTGTAAAGCTATGGTAAGAAGTATATAATGACATTTCAGCCCAAGTTGTAGGGTCTCATTCCCTCATATCTATGCAAAGAACTCTCCACCACTTTCCTGACATCAGCATATTAATTTATCATGCCAGGGTAAGTAGTCTTTTACAGTCCTCAAAATTGAACTTGTAAATGTGTCATTTACCACAAAGGTGGTGGCTCCGTACTGGTCTTGCTGAAAATTCATGTCCAGGTAGGAAAAATGAGCTAGTCTGTCCGAGAGGCCCAGCTGAGTTCAGTGTCAGGTTAGGTCTACACATCTTTTGGGCACATTCCCACATCAAGCCTAATAGGTAGATTGTGCAAATCACAAGTGAATGCCCAGTGTATCACATGAAGAGGTCTGTTTCCAGGTTGAAGACCTAGTGTCAGTCTAGGTACTCTGTCTTTTCTTATCTTGTTTATAAAAAGGAATGTGAGCTGTTGCTGTATGTTGTTAGTGAATCAGTTTTAAAACAAATGTTTTTTAATGTTGCTTTCAAACTCCTGGACATGTTTAATGAAGACTATCCGGGGATTGTAGCATAAGCTATTATGAAGGACTGTTACCATTTCCAACCACTTATCTGTGTGAAACAGGATTCTCTTGGTGTGGCACAAACAAAATAAAGAAAGCATGCAGTTGGAATAACACTGTCACTGACTTTTATAAAGTCAATTTTCAAATTTTTGTACATAAAAAATCAGCCTCATGTTCCCAGTTAAGAATTTAATAAGTAAATAGTATCAATTTGAATGAAAAATAATTTTATTCTGATTGAAAACACTTTGGTTTATTTTATATGTGAGTTTTCTTTTGAAAAGCAGGCTTGAATACTTAAAGAAAAAGTGACAGCAATTGATTCACACTAACAATTTACACAGGCAACTATTTTTTTAATATCTGAAATAATAGACACAGGTGGAACCATTGTCAGAATAGTTAAAAACTTTTGAGTAAATTAATTGATGTACATTTGTAAGACTCTCAGGTAATTTTCTTATAAGGATAAAAAATTACAACCTATTTTTACCCTTCTCTCTCTCCCGCTTTTGGGGCTCAGAGGACGTGGGAAGAAGTTGTAGACAATACAAATACCAAGCATCCTTTTCTCTGGGAAATGACCTTGGTGCAATAGTAGTCTCCAAGTCCACTATCAGGCACTCCTCCAAGAAGTCTCAGACCAAATTAAGATGCTCAGATCACAGCTTATTCAATCAATTTAAAATGCATATCAAGATGCAAGGGAAGGAGATGGGATGAGCTGGCATACTTAGTGTGATATTGTCATTAGGCTTTCTTCCCTCTTTCTGGCACAGAGCTCCTAAAACCCCTGGAATTTCCTAAGTGATGAGAGTGATAAAGGCGTCTCCTGCTATCTGTGTTAGTGAGGTGATTTTTGAACATACGTCAGGATGGGAACCAGTTGCCTGGAGGGTCAACCACAGAAATAGAGGGTGGGAACTTTCAGTCCCACCTCCTGACCTGAGAGAGGCGCTTGAGGTTGAATCAATCACCACTGACCTGTGATTTAATCAGCTGCACTTATGAAATTAAGCCTTCATAAAAATCCAAAAAGGACATGGTTCTGAGAGCTTCCGGGTTGATGGACACTTGGGAGTTTAGGGAGAGTGGAGTGCTGGGGGAGGGGGCGTGGAAGCTGAGCCTTTCCCCACGCCTTCCCTGTGCCATCTTTCCCATCTGATGGCACCTATGAATGAGTGCTCAGTCACTGAGTCACGTCCGACTCTTTGTGACCCCATGATTGTAGCCCGCCAGGCTCCTCTGTCCATGGAATTCTCCAGGCAAAAATACTGGAGTGGATTGCCATGCCCTCCTCCAGGGGATCTTCCCAAGCCAGGGATCAAACCCATGTCTCTTACGTCTCCTGCATTGGAAGGTGAGTTCTTTACCACTAGCACCACCTGCTCCTGAGTTATATCCTTTTATAATAAACCAGTAATCTAGTGAACGAAATGCTTCTCAGAATTCTGTGAGCTGCTCTAGCAAATTAATTGAGCTCAAGGAAGGGTTTGCTTGAACCTCCCATCTCTAGCCCGTTGGTCAAAAGTGCAAGTAATAACCTGGACTTGCAATTGGCATTTGAAATGGGGAGGGGGGTCAATCATGTGGATCGAGCCTTTAACCTGTGGGCTCTGATGCTGTCTCCAGGTAGAGAGTGTCAGAACTGAGTTGACTTGTAGGATAGTCAGTTGGTATCCAAGAATGACATGGTGTGGGGAAACGCCCTCCCCTGCACCAACTGGAATTGGTCCCAGAATCCTACTTAGGATATGGTACAGGAATGTGAAGGACTGCACTGCCTGAGTCTGGGATTAGGTGATATTTGTGTATCCAACCTTTCTGCCACAACCACCTTCCTTGTTGATGATACAGTCAGAAGCCAGGGTTGAGTTTTCAGAGAGGAGGCCCAGTTGGACAGAAAGTGTCTGCCAACGACACAGGCTGCTTGATCAGAGACACGGGGCAAGTCCCTCAGGCTCCCTCTGCAACTTGCTCCCTCACCTGATGAGCAGTTGTGGAATTGTATTTCTTGGGCAGAAGACAAGTAGGGACAGAATGCGTGTCACCAGTGAACAGTGTAAAATCTAGTGAATATTGAGGGCCTGGGGGTTGTTTAGCATGTCATGAATATTAAGTGCTTCTCTAGTCTTTCCATCCCTTTCTGTGTTCAGCTTGAATTACTAAGGCATCCAGGTTACTAACTTACTCTTTAATACATCACATCTCATGAATTCTGCCTCATTGTCTAAATCCTGCACATTTCATCTATGTCTCACAACCCTTTACATACTTCATTGTCTGTACTTAACACATCTTATAGGTTTCATCTATCCCGTTTGTTTTTCTCGTTCTTATATAGCATTAGTCAGCATTTCTCGAATATTCTCAAGTAATACAGCAACACCTTCTACAAGATATCTTGGAAGAGCTTTTCCTACACTGATCCTCCTTCTCTGATTCCATTCTAGCCAGCCTCCCCATCCTTGAGGTCTTTCTGTCAAGGACCCAATCAAGATGCCAGTCTGTGCTCTTTCATCTTTCCACATCTCCACTACAGGCTCCTCTTTACTCAACATTTCTTTGTAATTTCATTCCCTGTATCTTCAATTTCAAGGCTAAATGAAGCCCTGTTATGTGCTCCTGATCTAACTCATTCAGGATCTGGTCTTTCCAGTTATTTTCCATCAGTTTCTCCCTTCTTCCTGGCTCCTTCCCTGATGCCCACATAGACATTTGGATCTCCTCTATCTTACAGATCAACCACAACAGCCACCTCTCTTGATTCCATTGTATCCTCAAGCTATCAACCTGATGCTCTAATCTATCCACAACCTTCTTTACAAACTGCTCTCTACTCAGTTCTTCAACTTCTTAATGGCTTGTAACTTGGTTTCTACCCCTAACACACTAGTATTGAAATTATTCTCGAGGGAAACTGATGACCTCTAAGTTGTCAAATTTAACGACTGATGGTTGTGCTTCCCTGCAGTATTTGAAGCCCTGGAGCTCTCTCCCTTTGATCCCCCACTGTGTTGGTTTTCCTCTTCTCCTCACCTTATCACCCCATGCCCCTTCCTTCCTCTTGCCCTCTAAATGCTGGCTTTCACCCTAGGGGACTGTGTTCATTGTGTATTGCTGCTGTAAAAGACCACCTCAAACTTAGTGACTTAAGTCAACATGCATTTGTTGCTGTTCAGTTGATAAGCTGTGTGCAACTCTTCTCTACCTCATGGACTGCAGCATGCCAGGATTCCCTGTCCTTCACTATCTCCCAGAGTTGACTCAAACTCATGTCCATCGAGTCAGTGATGCCATCCAACCATGTCATCCTCTGTCGTCCCCTTCTCCTCCCCTCCCACCTTCAATCTTTCCCAGCATCAGGATCTTTTCCAATGAGTCAGTTCTTCACATCAGGTGGCCAAAGTATTGTACTTTCAGCTTCAGCATCAGTCTTTCCAGTGAATATTCAGGACTGATTTCCTTTAAGATGGACTGGTTGGATCTCCTTACAGTCCAAGGGACTCTTAAGAGTCTTCTCCAGCACCACAATTCAAAAGTATCATTTCTTCAGCACTCAGCCTTCTTTACGGTCCAGCACTCACATCTGTATGTGACTACTGGAAAGACCACAGCTTTGACTATAGAGACCTTTGTCAGCAAAGTGATGTCTCTTGCTTTTTAATACTCTGTCTAGGTTTGTCATACATTTATTTATTGTAATAGATAAACATACATTTATGATCTTACAATTCTGGAGGTTGGAA
>NW_011494707.1:1998090-2022434 GCF_000754665.1 Bison bison bison | reverse complement strand
ATCTGCCCAAGGTCACTCGGGGAGTGTCCTAGATGGCTCGCTCATGCTCCATCCCCTCCCCCACCCCCTTAAACACAGAGACAGGCTCTGTCCCCTACCTAACAAGCATCAACACGACAGCTTCCCAAGCACTGATCAGGCGAGCCTGCAGCTGCTGGAAGAGGTGCTGTGAACTGAATAAAATCGGAGGTGAATTTGAGGGAGAAACAGCCCACATTTACATAATGGTCTGAGGGCCGAAACTCATCACCCTTCCCATGGCTACCTCTCTCCCCCAAGCTCGGAGAGAAACGGCCCCCACAGCATCACACTGAGCTGCACACCCCTATACACAGTAGTCACCCTAGTTTGGAGTGGGTTGGGGATTCAGTGTGGTGAGGCTTTTTAATACTCTGTCTAGGTTTGTCATACATTTATTTATTGTAATAGATAAACATACATTTATGATCTTACAATTCTGGAGGTTGGAAGTCCCTAGGAACTCTCACTGATGTCAGCAGGGCTGTCACCTCCTGGAGGCTCTAGGGGGAAATCCACTTCCTTGCCTTTTCCATCTTCCAAAGGATTCCCACCTTCTTGGACTGGGATCCTTCCTCTGTCTTCACAGCCAACAACATTGGGCAGAGTTTTCCTCACGCTGCCATCTCTCTGGTTCTTCCTCTGTTGCCCCCTCTTTTTGCCTTATAAGGACCCTTGTGATAACACTTGGCCCTGGATGACCCAAAGTAATCTCTTTGTCTCAAGGTCAGCTGATTAACAAGTCTAATCCCCACCCCCCCACCCCAGCTCTGTGGGGATTGATGTGCCCAACATAGCAATGTCTCTGTTTCTTATTAGTCCTTTCTCTTCAATCTCTCCCTTCATCTAATCCATTTCTGCAACTATCCTGTCCCTGCAGAAGACCCCCCACGTTCTGTTGGCCTGACTTCTCTTTCGAACCCCCATTACCTCCTACCCCTTCAACTCAAAACTTTATGGTAGAAAATAAAAGACCACTACTGCAACCCAACCCCTCAGAATCATTGCCTCCTCCTAACTTCTCTGTTTGGTTTCACAGCACCAAGTTTACTCCAGCAGTGGTCTCAGAACTGTTCACTCTTCCAGGTCGGATCACTGGCTACGTTCCGTCAATGTATTTTTCACAGTCTCATGAAATGCATCCCTCTGTCTTCAACTTTCCATTCCCACTATCACCTCCATCCTTCCAGCCTCTTTTTATTCCTTGGACTGTTGTTGTTTCTTTTAATTGAGGTGTGGGGGTGGGGTGGAAATCTATTTTCTGTTCCTTTCTAGGGCCCCTTAGAGCTGTTTTACATTTATTCTAATTTTATCATGTCATCAACCCAATAAACCAGGAATTAACATCCTTAGTTTATAGATGAGGAAACTGAGGCTAAGAGCAATGAAGTAACTTTCTAAAAGTCATAATCATTCATTTATTCATTTAAAAATATTGAGAGCCTATTATATGCCAAGTATTAAATGTTGGGGATAATAGTACTGAATTAATTAACCATGATCTAAGTTCTAAGGAAAGTTACATTAATCTAGAAATAGAAAAAATAGACTCAAGAAGTAGAAAACCAAATGAACACGATTATTGCAGTCTCCCAGCTAACCTAGCTAAATGTTTTCTTGCTTTTCTGAATTCCTAGTGAGCAAAAAACAAAATCTCCTTGGTAGCACTTTACTCATTCAACACTGTATATAGTCATTTGTATACTGCCTTATTTCCCTCACCAAACTCCCTGGGGGCAGAAACACTGCCTCACATGGCACATAACAGGATTTTGTTTCAGCTACAAGGTTGTAAGAGTCAAAGAAGATGTTCAGGAAAGTACTCTGTAAACTGTAAAGCCATTTTCTAAGGTTTATTGTCATTAGTGATGCTGGCTGTGATCTTCTTTGGGCAAGTCATCCAAGGACCCAATTCCCCTTGATGTGGACAGGGTCAATTTTCCTTACAATTCCTTTTCTTTTCATTCAGGTTTTCTGTATCATCTTACGGAAAAACCTGAATGATTTTTTTTTTTTTGGCCAATCCAATACAATGTCTACCTGCTTTCCGCAAGTTCCTAAGGAAAAGCTTAAAAGTTATTGCTTAAGACAATGACTCTCTTGTTTATCTTCCCCATCCCCCCAATACCTTCCTTTTTTTCCATAATATTTCTTTACAAAGCTTTTCAAATTGAAAAGTTTTTTAGGTGACTATCCATTTATGCACCATCCAGATTCTACAATTACTGTTTTACTAAACTTGCTTTGTCACAGCTTTCCAGTTATCTTTCCATTCATTCATCTCATTTATTTGATGCATTTCAAAGGAAGGTATCACTAAACTGCCCCCTAAATACTTCAGCTGCATATCATTAACCAGATCATTTTTATTCTTTTGAGGTACATTTGACATACAATGAAATGTACAAATCTTAAATGTTTTATTCAATGGGTTTTGACAACATATACTCCTCTGTAAGCCAAGCCCTTTCAAGTCATTCAGCTTGTGCCAGCAAGTTCTCTTATACCTTTCCCAAGTCGGTCCCTGACCCCAGTAGTTCACTCTTGAAATTGTATGCTCAGATGATCTGCAGATATGACTTTTTACTACTATATTTACTATCTTAAACACCCCGTCATTCTGTTCCTATTGCAAAAATTTATTTTAATCTTTTTTTCAGCTTTCTTGAGGTATAATTGACAAAATTTGTATATATTTAAGGTGTACAATGTGATGGTTTCCTATTAACATACATTGTGACGTGATCACCACAGTCAAGCTAATTAGCATTCATTACTTCATATAGTTACCTTTTTTTTTTCTTTCAATCCCTACCCCCTCTCCATGGCAACCACCTGTTTATTCTCTGTAGCTATGAGTCTGTTTCTCTTTAGTTCTGTTTGTTCCTTTGTTTTGTTTTTTAGATTCCACATATAAATAAAATCATACAGGATTTGTTTTTGTCTGACTTATTTCACTGAACATAATACCCTCTAGATCTATCCATGTTGTCACAAATGGAAAAACTGCCTTCTTTTTTATGGCTGAGTTATATATATATGCCACAGCTTCTTTATCCATTCATCTATCGATGGACACAGGCTGCTTCCATATCTTGCTATTGTAAATAACACTACAGTGAACATAAGCGTGCATATGTCTTTTCGAATTAGTGTTTTTATTTTCTTGGGAAACATACCCAGAGGTGGAATTGCAGGGTCATATGGGCTTCCCAGGTGGCTCAGATAGTAAAGAATCCACCTGCAATGTGGGAGACCTAAATTCAATCCCTGGGTTGGGAAGATCCCCTGGAGAAGGGCATGGCAACCCACTCCAGTACTCTTGCCTGGAGAATCCCCATGGACAGAGGAGCCTGGCAGGTTGCAAAGAGTTGGACATGGCTGAGTGACTGAGCACAGCACATGGCAGTTCTATTTTTAATTTTTTTTGAAAACTGTCCATACTCTTTTTCATACTGGCTGCTACAATTTACATTCCAATAGTATACAAGGGTTCCCTTTTCTACACATCCTCTCCAACATTTGTTATTTGTTGTCTTTTTGATGATAGCCATTCTGATGGACGTGAAGTGATATTTCATTATGGTTTTGATATGTATACCCCTGATGATTAGTGACGATGACCATCTTTCCTGTGTCTGTCGGTCATCTTCATTCTGTTGCTATTAATTGCCACAAATGAAAAAGTACTTTTCAGGATTTAAAGACATAATAGTTTGCTTGGTGGAAGAAACAGGAAAAATGGCTTAATGAGGCAGTAGTCTAATTTTTCTCCTTTTAAAACATACCTTGAATTCAGTTTTAGGTCGAACCACTCTGCTGCCTCTCTCTTACCTTACCATAGATTTTGATTTCAAGGCCAGCCTACATTAGTTCAGTCAAAAGGGGTTTATTTCTTCAAGTCCTGTGGCCTTCATTTAGCATTTTTTATATGAACTCAATCACAAGAAAATCTGGAGGATTTTTTTTCTTCTTATTGCCGTTGCTGGAAGATTTATGTTCTTGGGCATGTCACCACTCTCTTAGGCTTCAGTGTCCATATCTGGAAAATAACAGTTTATCTCTTAAGTCCCCAGCTAAATCTGAAACCCAATACTTTCTATGGGAAGAAAAGTTGTGAAGACCTGAGAAGAAAACAAAAAGCATCTCTATGCTACATACAGAAGTATATTAAACAGTTCATCAATATTTTTTAGTCAAAAAATAATAAATGTTACTGTATCTTGGTAAGTTATTCTAGCTTATGTGGTCTTGGAACAGCTGATTTCTGTTTAGTTTTTTTGTACTAGCAAATCATAATTTAAATTGTAACACAAAGTCCTTTCCAGTGAATGAGTATAGAAGGAAGCTTGCTTGATATATTCCTTTTTTTTTAAATCTTGTTTATACCTCTTGAGAGGGCTTTTTGACAGGATTTGGGAGACAATTGTCAGAAATCTGTTCTCCCCATAGCCACCTCTGAGTCACTTCCATTATTTATGGAACAGCAACTGTGAAGAGTGGGATCATGTTTAGGCTTTTTTTTTTTTTTTAAACAACACATGATAAATGTCTTTAGAAGTTTATGTAATATATCCCGAAGCTCTCAGTTTTCAGAAGAGAACAGAGTCCAGAAAGCAACTTTTTAGGCCTTGTATAGCTTGAAAGCATGTTCCTAGATTGTCAAAATAGTAACCTGACTAAAGTTTTAGCAGCCTTTGGAGTAAAGCTGTTCTGTCTTGGAAAAGTCACCTTTTCCATATAGTCACCTCCTATATCAGGCATAAGATTTCCATTTCATCTTATTTGCTACCTTGCAAAGGAACTTTGGCTTACTTTTCCTTGCACATACTTCAGATTCCACAGCCTTCATCTGTGCAGTTGTATAGCAAGGCACTCCACAAAGCAGCCTCTGTCTCTGTCGTATATGGATTGCTCAAGAGGGAGGAATGAAATTTAGGATGGGGATATGTTGCCTGTTGTTTGCTTTCGTTGAAGACTTGCTGTCCTCTTTTCTGTTTAAGAAGACTCATCGTCTAGCTCAGCTGTCTGCTTCGTTCATCAAGCTCTCATTGGACCACCTGCCAACAAGCTGGCCTAAGAAGTCTTGTACATGTTAGTGGCCTGGCTATCCCCTAGATTCCAGGCCCTCAAGTTTGGCAGGTTTCGTGTCCAGAGTGCTTTTTCCTTGGAACCCAACGAGCCTATGCGGAAATGGCAGCCTGTGAGATCACCAGCTGGGTCTTTCCTGTCGCCTTTCCACTGTCTTAACCAGGAAGCTGAAGCCAGGCTTGTGAATGTGTCTCTGGAATTGAACTCAGCCAGCTTCTCTCCTGTCAGAATCTCAAGTCATGAAAATTAAGAACATTCAGAAAAATAGGTTTTTCTCTTTCCAAGCAACAGAGATGTTGTTAAGTTATAAGATTAAAAATATTTCGCCAAATATCCTTAACACAAACTCTCGGCACTCTCTAAGATTGAGTTTGATATGAAAACTTGTCAAATGTGTTGATCCCACTCATCAGGCAACAGCACTTGTTTTTCTTATTAATAGCATAATGAACACTTTGCAGTTATTAAAAAGAGTATTGAAGAAGATAGATATAGATATAGCAAAATAGCTTAAGAATGTTTTTAAACTTGGTTTAAATTCAGTCAAGATTTTACTGGGTTCAATTTGTTTGAGCATCATTTTGAGAACCACTTGTTTTTATTAAGAAAGAACAAAATGAGTTGCCTGTAGCAACTGAGAAATATAGATAGGGAAATTTCATTGTGTTTATTTTTTAAATTTTCTATCATTAAAGCTTCAAGAATTTATAGGCCTAGTTGTTCCTCCTTATAAACTGAAATCCAACAACAGTCCTGAAGAAGTCAAAAACTGGCTCCTCTTTTTACCAGAGACATGTATGGTCCAACTTGTGTGTCCTTTGATTACTATCTGGAAGTCCAGAATCCTTTCTATTATGGTCACTTACATGGAATGGTCTGTTTCTAGGATCATATTGCTGTATATATAGAGGGTGTCTATATATTCAAGTCATAGCACTGGGTTTTATATATATAAATATATATATATATATGACCTTTTAAAAAAACTTGCACTTTAGTTTCATTTTCATGAAATGAATTATACTGACTTTAATACTTTACTAAGCCCTCTCCCTAAAAAGTTATGGGAATAATTATTTCATCTTCTTCTGTTTGACTTAAAAAGCAGATAAGAACCAAAAATGAGTAGAAAATCGAAAGAATTCCAAAATAATATTTTTAAAAAGAATGAAGGTCCTCATTTTAGCTATAAAGTTGACAAACACTTCAAACACTCAACACAGAGAACACCCCTTCGGTATCAAAATTCAGAATGGATTGTTTTCCCTTTCGCCTGTTCAAAGTTCTGAAATGGTCCTTATGGGCTCTCGTTTCACAAGCACCAGGCAAGCAACATCAGTGGGCAGGAAGGATGATGCCGGAGGTTAGAAATGTTCAACTGCAACATTGATTTGTGTCTGCCTCTCTCCCTCTCCCTCGCTGGCCTTTTTCCCCTTTAATGAGGACTAGAATGTTTCCACATCAGTTAACTGCCTTCATAAAGCACCAGAAGGTCACACCAGCCCCAGACTGATCCTTTTCTTTGTGCCGATAATATAATTGGCTGATTGTGCCAGTGATGAGCGCGCCCCCTCCCCCAGCCCGGTCCTAGCTCCATGTTTGTAAGCCTTACTGCTGGTTTCCGAGGAGAGCAGCTCGGCTCGCTGCGCGCTTCCCAGCGCAGGCAGTGCCACTGCGCAGGTTGATCAGCGAAACAGCATCCATTTTAATCTGCGGGGAGCCCCTGCCTTCCCAGGGCGTTCTCTCAGCCAGTGGATGCTCCGCGCTTTCCCTCCGCAGCCTCGCTGAGCAGTCCTGCTTTGGGGTCTGCTCCCTAGGATGCACTGAGATGGTACATCAGGAGAACTGTTCGTATCAGGTAAGATTTAAAGCCTGATCGTGAGGCCGGCATCCTTTGGGAGAGGAGGCCTTCCTCGTCCAGAGCAGCAGGTTGCCTCTTTCTGGGTTTTCACGGGATTTTGCCATCCTACACTCCTGGCCTCCATCACATACAGTATCTGAATTGTAATTAGATTTTCTGGGGAGTAATGGGGCAGAAAACTCTGCTTCTTGGCCTTTAAAGCATATGTGAAATCCGCTGAGGTGATCTGTGTTTTGCACATTCTGTATGTCTCTGCAAAATAAGAGAAATCGCGTTAAACTTTGAATTTAAGGGGCTTTGGAAAAGATAAATCTGGGTGGAATTTCACATAGATAAAAGGGAAAAATATTTTTGCTCATTGCATAGGAGGCAAGTTGCTTCACATCCAGTTTTTAGGATTGTCTTGAAGGAAATTATATTAATCAGAAGTAATAATTGATGATCTGACAAATTTTCAAACACCAGCTGGTATGCACTTGACATTTAAAGTTGCACTTGTCTCTCCAAACTTATTTTTACTAGTATGTTGTTTTAAATGACTAGTAAATAAGAATTAAGGTACCAACATGCGTAAAAAACTCCAAATAGGAATTTTTAGTAGCATGTACTCATCTCTGTCCTTAATTTTCTGTCTGGAGTTTTGAAGTAAGCACTTAGAGAATCTCAAAAGACCAGTTCTAGAGTGTGACTAGAACTGTGGAAGCAACACTGAAAATATCCTCCTTGTAAACAGACAACAAGAAGGTTCTCAGAGTAATTTCTCTGCAGCAGTAAGCACGGCTAGTCCAAGTCATGGATAGTTAATATCAGGGTATCACTCAACTGACCGAGTTTAGAAGCTCCAAGGGACCATTTCTCTAATTTAACAATGCCTCTTCCTTGTGTGAGGTAAGATACCTGAGACCAGCAGGTGTTTCTCAGAAGGTCGGATTTCACAGTAGTGAATGTATGCAGGCAGAATAGTACATCTCACAAGACTCAAAGCAGTCGTTTCCCAGCTAAGCAGTGTATGCCTAGAAAATATGTTTATGCACTTTTTTCTCTGCTTAATAATTGGAATTTTGTAATTGTGGGCTTGTCTTATAGTATTTTCATTTTATAGTCCATTTAGGTCCATAGATCCTAGATAACAAGATTTATGCTTCATAGTTCTTACCATGCCTGAGAAAAGGGTCATGATGCTGAGGAAACAACAAAACTTACACACAATACAGTGGGGGAGTGGAGAGTGTCGACTTTTATGGAGAGACTAAGCTACTTATGGCATGGCTCCAGGTGATTAAATTACTGTAATAATTAAAATTATTTTTCTGCTCACTTTTTAGAGAAGCTATGTAATGTAATTTTTTGAAGGCAAGATGCTACAAGATTATTCCGTATATCTTTTCATTTGGTTGAACATGGAGTCACTGGTTTTATAAGTCACAGATTGGTCAAATATCAGCAGTGCCATCAGGAGGGGAGGGGTTGTTTAGCCTTCTGCTTCCAGAGGAAAACAAATTGATTTTCTTTTATATGAACTACAACATATAACACTGATTGTGTATTCAATAGTTTTTGAAGTACTTATTGCTTATTTTTAGAATAAAATTATGTCCATTAGGCAGGTGATAATAGGCAATAGATTCTACATCTCCATGGGGTTTTATAGAACTTTATGTGTCTGTCCTTTTAAAATGCTCTCCCTCTGTTCATAACTCAGCAAATAAAGAAATATTAGCCATGAAGCCATGTCTCAATCCTACTTGGAAACCTTAGTTTTAGAACCCACCTAACATCACAGATTCTGAACGGGCAGTTTCTCTAAGTTCTAGATGTTATCATGGTCACTGGTAATATCAACAATGATGTTTTTTAGAAATGTCCCCTTTTCTGATGAAGGCTTGCTTATTGATTTATCTATTCTTAAGGATGATAATAGAGTAGTTAAAACAAAGTCCCTAGATTAGCATCTTAGTGAGTAGAAGGAATTTATTTGTAGGACTGATTCCTTTCATCCATAATGTATACCATAGTTTCTTTTTTTTTAATCTGATTTTATTTGTTTTTTTTTTAATTGAAGGATAATTGCTTTACAGTATTTTGTTGTTTTCTGCCAAATATCAACATGAATCAGCCATAGGTATATATAGTTCCCCTCCCTTTTCTTTTCTTTTTTTTTTTTTGGCATATGGTCATTTCCTGACCAGGGATGGAACCCACACCCTCTTCAGTGGAAGCAGAGTCTTAACCACTGGACTGTCAGGAAGTCCTGTATACCACGGTCTCTGAATGGAGAAACCCTGAATGGGGCTTCGGAGGCCATTCCCCTCAGACTCATTTGGATAATTCGGTGCGCATGTCTGGGTGTGTGTTGCTATTACCTTTGTCATCATCATCATCATCTTCGAGCAGTAGCAGTCTTCAGACTACTCCTGCCCTTGCCCCTGTTCTGTGGTCTGTGTTCAACGCAGAACCCAAATGCTCTCTTAAGACCTAAATCAGAGCCTGCCACCCATCTCATAATTCTCCTCCTCGGCATAAAAGCCCACATCCCACCAGGGGCCCCCAGGGTCTTACATCACCTCACCCCTGATTCCTCTCAGACTCCTCTCCCACCCCCTCTGCCCCTTCACCCCCTCTTCTCATGCTTCCTGCATGTGCTGTCCCTCCTGCCTGGTATGTGCTTCCCTCCAGGGAGCCCAGGTGGTTGCAGGTTTAGCAAGCAATCTGCCCTGTTTGGGGCATGTTTATACTAAAAAATTGTTCACTTCTACCTGAAATTCAGATTCACCCTGGCATCAGGTATTGCTCCTGTTGGTGACCCCCACAGCTTACTCTCACTTGTCACCTTCTTGTGAAGGCCTCCTCTGGACTTTCTGTGTCAACTTCCAATTCCCCAACTCTATCCAATCTTGCTATTACACTTTACTTTTTTATTTGGCGTTCATCACCATCCATCAGACTACATGTGCTGTGCTGTGTTCAGTCGCTCAGTCATGTCTGACTCTTTGCGATCCTATGGACTATAACCCGCCAAGCTCCTCTGTCCATGAGATTCTCCAGGTGAGAATACTGGAATAGGTTCCCATTTCCTCCTCAAGGGGATCTTTCCGACCCAGGAATTGAATCCACATCTCCTGCGTTGGCAGATGGATTCTTTACCACTGTGCCACCTGGGAAGCCCATCAGACTACATTTTTGTCTATTTTCTGTCTTCCTTACTCCACAGAAGCTCCACGGGGACAAGCATTTTTAGGTTTGTGTCCATCTGCTCTCTCAGTGCTAAGAACACGCTCTCAAATAATATGGATGCATGTGACTATTGTATGTAAAATTGAGTAAGAAAAAAGGCACTGTAAACACTCTATAGCATTGTGGTTTCTTACACTTTGATGGACATTGGGATGATTTTCAATCCAATTCCTATTCCAACTCCCTGCCGTCAACATGCCCTGATTTCAGTGTCTTAGGATCAGATTATCCCTTTATTTTTTGTTACTTTTCTCATCTGTGAAATGGTATTTTTTCTTGTTAACATCCTGGCATGATAGTTGGGAGGTCCCTGCCAGAGGCCACCTTTCTGCATCAACAAGTCAGTTACCATGAATTAAGGGCCACTTTCTCCCAATGTTTACGTAAAGGGCTCAGTGAAGATTATAAAGCAGCCCCAGGAAACCATGCATTGCTTCACTTCCCAATTATTTATTGCTAATATAGAGAGTATAACTGATTCTCAGGTATTACTTTTCCTAATAGATGATTGTTCTGAAAAGGAGTTTCACTGCTTCCTAGAGCTTGAACCCCCTGTTGGAGGTGGATGGATATGCCATGCTATGAAAAAACTCATCTGAGTAGGGGGATGTTCAGAGAGAAATTCTCAGGCAGAATTTTTCATGGTTGTTTTATTTTTAAAGTTTCTCAGGTTGTCGACATCTTTGTATACTTTTCTCCCTTGCAGGATTTACATTAGCACAGAGGTTACTGAGGCATGTCTTGTCATTTTCAGTTGTAGCCGTGTTAAAAGATAGAGCTATCGACCTCCATTTTCCAGTCTTGGGAGGAAGCCAATCTCTTCAGGAAAGAGCCTTGCCCACAGCTTCGGGCCTGGCAGCCTTTAAGAGACCAGATTCCTCTACACGATCTCAGATAGAAAGCGTCAAAATACTGTTAACTTGAAAGCACAAGCTTAGGTCAAAGGGTCCATTTTGCTTAAAAACTCCCAAAGATTTTCTCCTCTTTCCCTGCAGTCAGTTATGGGGATTAATGTGTATATAAAACCAGTGACACACTTTTATCCCTTTCTTTCCCTTGCTTAAATTCCTTTATGACCACTCCAGATATAAACCATACCCTCATGGTCTCAGCTCCAGTAGAAATGAAAGAGGAAAAAAGTGAAATGGTATGTAAATGACTCTCATCTTTTTCCTCCCTTGGGAGCATAAAGAGACTCTTCCTTCAAATGCACTCCTGATCTTGAAAAAGCAGAGTGGAAATTTTCATACTTCCCCATTTTCTTTAGGATAAACTTTTGCATGGCATTTAAGGCCTAATCATGGGGACTTCCCTGGTGGTCCAGTGGCTAAGACTCCATGTTCCCAATGCAGGGGGCCTGGGTTTGATCCCTGGGGACTAGATCCCACGTGCCAAAACTAAGAATTCACATGCCAACACTAAAGATCTTGCATGCCACAATGAAAATTGAAGATCCATTGTGTCATAACTAAGACCCAGCACAGCCAAATAAAGAAATAAATACTAAAAATATATGTATTATTTTTTTTTAAAAAAGGCCATGATCTGAACCCTGGACAGAAACACGCCTCCCTCCCCACCTTGTCCCCCTGCCCCACTCAGCCGTCAATCCTTTTTCTTTGCTGTGCTGCCTCAGCCTGGAGTCCCTGCCACCCCTACACCTGCTTATGCCTGTTGCAAGCTGATGCACTCTGAGGCTCGTGTCACTTCCATCAGGAAACTTTCTCCTCCTCAGTGCATCTTGTTTTTACCTCTGTAAGAACCCTTTTACAGCTAGTGACATATAAGTCTGCCTCCCCGATTAGACAACAGGCTCCTTGAGGACAAACGCCTGATTTTCATTTCCTGCCCTATACACAGATTGTGTGTTCCATAAATGTGTGTTGGACTGATTGGATTTTCTACAGTTGGTCCTGTTCTGAGTCCCCAGGATGAGGGTTTTGCTTCGTAATACCAGAGAGGAGCTCAGATCTGTGCATTGCAACTGGGAGTGGGTGAAGGTGATCCCCCTGCACTGGGAGATCAGTCTTAGCCACTGGACCACCAGGGAAGTTCCCAGAGTTAGGCCCTGAATGCCATGCAAAGAAGTTGGAAATTTATCCTAAAGAAAATATGGGAAGTATGAAAATTTCTACTCCTTGTATGTGGCTTATGAGCCTCTTGCCCAGTTGCCATCCCATGTGCTGAGATGAGGGACATGGTGCAAGGAACAAAATGAAAGAGACACACATCCCACCCTTCCCAGAGACAGTCATCAAGAGTATACCACCACACCTACTTCTCCTTCACCAAGAGAGGTTCCCCAAGGTGAGCCTCATGGTCTGTCCCCAGGCACTTCTTCAAAACACCCGTGGTCAGTGGAAGCTAGTAGTCATCCTCAAGACACCTTTCTTAACATACTGAATTTTGCAGTTTTCATAAATCTTCCTACCATATAGAGGGGTAATTTTACTGCCTCCTGAAACACCAAATATCCCTTGGGCAAAGTGTTTCAGCCCAATTGAAGTCTTGTACCCATCACCTAGAATGAAAGGTGTCCTATATTGGTCTCAAATGATAAAACTAGGGAGTATATCAATTTAAGTAGTACATCAAGATATCTTAAAAAGCTCTTGCTGGGAGAAAGTAGTAAACAGACCTTCGTGCCCAGATTCTAGTGGGTTGTTTTGTTTTGTTTTGTTTTTGCCTCCATGCATGGTATGTGGGATCTTGGTTACTTGACTAAGGATGGAAACCTCAGCCCCTGCATTGGAATCGTAGAGTTTTAGCCACGGGACTGCCAAGGAAGTCTCTCTAGTGGGTTATTTACTGGTTAACAAAAGAAAGGAAATATAGTCCTGTCCCCATTGACACCAGGCCAAGAGAGGGCTCATTTTCCAGTCCCCTCTTCGTGTGAATGAGAAAACAAGGTATCAAATTTGACTTCATCTAAGATTCCACTCCATTTAAGCCTAGTTTCATCCACAGCAGGGAAAAAAAATATACTGACCTAATAGGGGAATTTCAAAGCATTTAGTGCACTATTTGATACAGGCTTTTAAAATATAAGTTCAATGAAAAATAAATGAGTAAAATAAAAGTTCAATGAAGTTATTTTTATGTCTTGTTGTATAGATTTTTATTTGATTGGAGAATTTTTTTCCCTGGAGTGTTGAAGAATACGTTGTCTTCATTGTTTTGCCTGGTTGGGGGTATAGTTGTATTTTGCCTTGTTGAGATACAGTGTGTTTGTATGAGGAGGGAATAACATGTCTATCACCTTAAAAATTAAGAAAATAGTTCTGGATACAAATTCATCTGCACTTGTTTTTAGGCTGTATATCTGAAAATAAAATGTGTATGTTTTACCACAAAAGGAGCACAGTGATAAGTGCCCAGATGGGAGGGAAAAAATCATTTTAACAGGGTTTCAGTGTGGGCCTGATCTGAAATAGAAATTTAGTACAAGCACATCATTCCTATTTAAAGTAGCACTGAGAGCCTCAAACATCATGATTTAGACATCAAGTGATTTTAAGAAATAAATGTGCAATGCATATTTTAAGCCAAAAGTCTAGTATTTTCTCTTGGAAAGAGAGTGGTGGTGGGGATTGGAAGGAAGTGGGCACATTGCGATGATACATGTCAGTGCTTGCATGAAGAGCAGAGACCTCACCTTCACACACACACACACACACACACGTGCATGCACGCACACGCGCACATGCACAGTCTTGGGTAACTAAGACTTTACATGCAGAAGCTCAAGATTAATAGTATCGTATTCTATTATTTATTTATATTCTCCGTACCAAGGGAAAATGTGAGATCTTGGTGTACTTAGTATTCCCCTGAGCACTATGTGGAAGCATCAGAAATTACCAAGCTTCCTGAAATAGAAAGTACTTTGACAAAATTGCTCGAGTTCAGAAGAAAACAGTCATCCAAAGGCCTAGTGACAATCAGCGTAGGAGAGCCATTAAGGGGGAAAGAATGCTAAGAGCACAGAGAAACATAACGAGGGCGTTAACAATGGTCCCCCTCTGAAGCGCGGCATCGTCAGCCAGTGACCACAGTTGGCGTTTCTCGTACTCAGGTCTTCAGATGGGCGGAAAACTTGACGCCTGTGGTCCTCAGTTTTTCTGATACGAATAAACAATTGACACTCTGTCTCCTTCCAATGCTTTAACCTCCTCCACTGCACACTCCCAATGCCATTAGTTTAACTTTTTAAATCTACAATGAAACGTCCTCTGCAAAACAATATACAGATTTTCATGGTTTATCTAGCTATCAGAATACCTTAATTGAAAAGCAAAGCAAATTTAGATGAATACTGCACAGAAGAAAAAAAATAATTTTAAAAGAGATTATAAATCAGTGTCGGTTTGTGTAGCACATGGAATTTGGAGGCTAAGGCTGAAGGAGAGGCGGTGGGAAGCTAAAGGGTTAATCAGGATGAACTAAGAGTTTCCATTAATAAGAATAGGAAGATCTTTTGACAGTGCATAAGTGATTTCCCACTAATGCGGTCTGTGTTCTCAGAGTCAATAATTTCCACCAGTGGCCGATAATGATCATTTAAAAGCATTAGCTCACGTGACCAATGCGCCTCACAGTTCAAATTATGGCTTGACAGGAAACTGAAGCTCTCCATTCTGGTCCTTGAATTTCAGGGCACTGGGGGTGAGCAGAGGCCCTTTCAACCTCAGGGATTGTAAGTGGCTCTGTGTACATTTTCTAAGAGGAAGCATTAGTATCTGGCCCCATGTTTTGCAGGCAGAGTTCATTTTAGAGAGGGCAGCGGTAGAGGAAATGAAAGATTCAGTCACCCAGTCATGTCTAGGCTCCTCTATTCATGGGATTCACCAGGCAAGAACACTGGAGTGGGTAGCCATTCCCTTCTCCAGGATAACTTCCTGACCCAGGGATCGAAGCCAGGTCTCCTGCATGGCAGGCAGGTTCTTTACTGCCTGAGCCACCAGGGAAGCCTGGTAAAAAAGAAACCAGGAAAAGTTCTCTGTAAGGACATGACTGACTGTTCTCCTCTTGTTTGTGCACGGCTGCTACAAAACCACCAAACATTAAGTTCAGCTCCAGTGTTCTAAGGTGGTGTTTTGCTTTTTCATTTCCTGTATTCGTTTGAACCTGTTGGAAGTGAAATTAATTACAGTGTTGATCCCAAGCATGTAAAGTCAGGGTCTTACCACCAAGCCTAGAAATATGATCAAAAATAAGATAATGGCTTATACTGAATTTTTTCAAGGTCTCGAGCTGTGCTTCTGAAATGTGAAGTGCACTCAGAAATCTTAGAGCTCTTGTAAGACTGCAGGTTTTGATTCAGTAGGTCTGGGGTGGGAACTGAGAGTTGGCATTTCCTGTCCACTCCCAGGTGATGTAGATGCTGTGGCTGGAGGACACAGAGCAACGCTCTAGAAAGCACCAAAGATCAGTCCTTGTGACAGGAAGATAGGATATATTTTAAGCGGGCACAAACCATCCAGACAGTAATGATACAGCTCCTTCTGGAAAGGGTCTAGGCTACAAGCCTATGTCCCGAGCACTCACTTAGGGAGGGCGCAAAATACATTCATCACCACTGGAGACCAGCTTTTAAAAGAAGGTGTTTTATCACTTGTCTCTACATAGAACTTAGTAGAGGATCACTTTTGCCAAGAAAAGATATAGGGAGTAGAGGAGGAGAATGGTTTTTATTACTTTCTTGGGACTAACCCTTGTTCCTGTTGTACAGCTGGGAAATTTCCATCTTGGATTTTGAGATGCCCTTCTCCAAAAGGCAATCTATTATAGATAAATATGCATATATATATATATATATATACACGCACACATATATATGTATGTGGTCAATATATTATTGGTGCATATAAATTAATTTGAATATGTTTATACATATACATAGTTAATATTGAAAGTTCAGTCCTTTTATCTGTATATTTAAGGCCACCTTGTTAAAACCTGAAGAAGGGCATGGCAACCCACTCCAGTATTCTTGCCTGGAGAATCCTATGAAGAGAGGAGCCTAGCCAGCTACAGTCTATGGAGTCATAGAGTCAAACATGACTGAAACAACTTAACATGTGTGCATGCTTGTTAAAATTAAAGTCAAAAGATAATAATTAGATGTATAGTTTTATGTACTTTACTAAGTCTTGTAATATCTAAATTTTTATTGGGAATTCCCTGGTGGTCCAGTGGTTAGGACTCAGAACTTTCACTGCCATGGCCTGGGTTCAATCCCTGGTCAGGGAAGTAAGATCCCACAAGCTGCATGGCACGGCCAAATAAATAATAAATTTTTATAATCGCTCGCATGTTAGCTCCTGATTATAGATAGCTAAATGGGCTAGATGCTAACCTAGGTAAGAGGCTGAAATCACTGAAATTCATGGTAGGCCCTCTGCTTCAACCTGAGCAGACCCATGTTTACTTACCTCTTAAATGTATGTGGTTTCCAAAAAAGATTTCGGTTGAAAAGCACTCATATAAACTATTAATATTTCCTTCCATGGACAGCATTCCGAGGAAACATTGTAAGCAGCCCAAACCTTTCTCCTCTGTGCATGTATCTATTCAACATATTCATCGTCCACTTAACATGTGGGAGGTGGTGTCTAGATGCTGTGGGGAAAACAAGATGAATAACACAAATCTCTGCCCTCTTAGAGAAAGGCTTGAAACTGTAACGGTGTTAGAGAAAAACCATTATCAGTCTAAAAGCAGCAGGGTAAACCTGAAAGCAAAGTTCACTGTACAGTGTGTTAAGTCACAACTATTGATGAAGGAGTTTTTATTTCATTCCTTGAGGTCTGATCATCAGGGGACAGCAGTGACACATGCTGAATGTTACAGATATGTGATTTAGAAAATTGTGGCAGCATGTGATACCATTTTTAAAAGCTACATTTGATTATTGTTGGGTACAGTTGTTTCTTAGAGGGGCAGACAGTAGGAGGCAGTCTCCACACCCATGTAGAATATGGGCCACAGAAGCAAATTCTGTGCTTCAAATTCTGGCCTGACCGTGAGCAAGTTGCCACTCTGGGGCAATTCCCTAGCCTCACTGATTTCTCACTCCACTGTGAAATGCAGTTTGATGATAATATCCACCTCAGAGGGTTCCTGTGAGGACTGAAGACAAATGTAAGAGGCACCTGTAAAGTACCTAGCCTATAGCAACCCCCAATAAAGGGTATGCCGTGTGTGCTAAGTCGCTTCAGTCGTGTCTGACTCTTTGCAACTCCCTGGACTGTAGCCCACCAGGCTCCGCTGTCCATGGGATTCTCCAGGCAAGAATACTGGAGTGGGTAGCCATTCCTTTCTCTGGGGGGTCTCCCCAACCCAGGGGTCAAATCCACATCCCTTACGTCTCCTGTATTGGCAAGCGGATTCTTTAGCACTAGTGCCATCTGGGAAGCATGTTGATATATGTCATGTAATAAGATGCGTGCTTGCTTCATTTTAACTAGCCTCCTTCGGCAGAGTTTAGTATGCAGAGGTCCTTCAAAGTCGAGCATCCTTTATTTTAACCCCAAAGCCTTACCTCTGGAGAATTCTTGGCTTTGGGAACACCCAGCGTATGGCAGCACGCAGTGACCAGCATGACCTCTCAGGCCTGGAGGGTGTACTGGGCTTCTTGCATGCAGGTGGGGGGACCCCTGTCCAGAGCAAGGGTCCTGGGGTCGGGAGGAGAGTCAGATGGGAGATCTCTGCTAGGAGAAGGTCTGCCCAAAGACAAGTGTGGCTTGGGAGACACAACTCCATCAAACTGTCTGACAAAGGCACAAGACAGTCTCAGGGCCTGGGGTGGGGGTGAGGGTAGAGTTAAGCAGGGGTTTGGATTTGAGTTAGGGGCTGTAGAGGAAAATATTTGCTTTATGGAAAGAGTGCTACAGAAAACCACGTTAAGACAACTTTATCCTACAAGTCTTCCACAAATTGATTTTATTTTTTTAATTTGTGGAGAGAAAATACTAAAGTGATGTGAGCACGTCAGCAGAGGTGCAAATGTCAAGAGCTGGCTTGAACAGCATTTTGCCCTAGAACTCTGTTCTTAACAGCATTGAAGCTGGTCAATTCAAGAATTCACGTTGGAAAACCTATTGACTGGTACATTTACTGCTTCCTGTCTAAGCCTGTCAGACTGTAAGATTATGCTGCTAAATGGAGCCTTGGCCCTTGAATTCTTCTTTGACCTGTTTCTCCTGCACACAGTAACTTTCAAAAAAAATACCGCGTATATATTTTAGTTTATGGCCGTAGTAACTTGATAACAAGAAGCGTGTGTTTGTGTGCGCACTTGTTAGTCTGCTTCTTGCATCAAAACATCCTGCAGCTGTGGGCCTTTTCCTTCTCTGTACGTAAAGCCAGTAAACAAAGCCAAAAGCCATGGGAAAAGGGTAAAAAGAGCAGCAGCAAGGAACGTCCTCTTTTGTGAAAACCCGCCACCGGCTCTTAGAAAAAAGTTGATGGATCTTTTTCTCCTGCCTGTATTACTAGAACAAAGCAACGATTCCGGGGGCAGGGGGGTCCCTCTCTGTGTTGGAGAAGAATTTCATTCTTGTGCTGGGGTTTCTCCCTGAAGATGAGACTTTCACGTTTAATTTGAAGAAATGATTGGTTATAGGAAAAAGGCAAGGGGGAAAAGGCAAACATCTGTCTCACAGGTTAACTTTTAAATTATACTGTTTGGTTTTGTCATGCAATACCCAGCTTTTAACTCGCCAGTGAAGTCTGTGAGGCAGGGCTTTGCATCTATTTTTATCCCGTACACTCTATCCCTAGTTCAGAATAAGATTGCTGGCTTCCTCCAGAACTCTTATCCACACTCAGCCCTGAAGCGGGAAGTTCAGGGGTTAAATTGGCTTTTCCTGGATTGGGGGTAGAGAAGGTGCTGGGGAGAGGCATCCAGGCAGGATCGTCCAGGGGAAGAAGGTGACAGCAGATGTGGAAAGTCTGGACTCTTAACCAGCCAAGTGTCAGGGCAGAGTAAGCCTTAGAGAACAGCAGCTGCCCCTGTGCCGGAGCGTGGAACAGACCGGGGGGGCCGGGTGGGGCGGTGTCTTTGGGACAGAAGGGGGCAAGGTCACACACAGCCGGACACAGACTCTTAGCTGGCTCTCCATGTCAGCATGAGCGGGAACCAGGGTCCTGGGCAACAGCACATCAGCCTATCAGGATTCATGGGATCTTATTTCTTAACTGAAATTGTAAAGAGTTAAAAGGATGAATTTGGACAGTGATGGAATGGATGACATCATCAGTCAAGAATCCCTATTGGATATGGAGGGGAATTATAAAAAGGTAAGGGGGGAGAGCTCTTTTGTTTGTAAACAATCGGACCATTTTTCTAACTGGGAGAAAGATAACCCTAGAGGAGTGGCCAGATTCCACACTCAGTGGCCATTGCCATAATATATTCAGGAAAGCTCAATGCACAGAATCGAATGCATTAAGTTGGGAGAGTACTTCCTTCTGCTTTTTTCAGCTTGTATTCATTAATGTATTATAGCAGTAACTAGAATGCACATGTTGTTCTCCTGAAGTTGAAGAAAACTTCTCTTGTGCTTTTAGTTTCTAGTTAGGCTTTTTATGAAAGGAATAAATTTTTAAATTATTGACATGTTGACAGTTCACCTGCAAGAAATAACCACTAGCATGTTTAATCCATCTTTCTAAGTTTGACCTTTTTTTTCAGTTTGATCTTTTTAAACAATGAAAACTATGAAGTTTTACTAAGAGAAGTATGGGGGTTTAAAAAAAAACTGGTACAGTATCTGCTAATTCTTTGCTTGCATTTTCTTTTGCAAGTCAGTAAATATATTTTTAGTATGTTTTATATGATAATCATTTCATAATAACAACCCCAAGTAAAAATAGCTTTAGTTATATGGGTGAGGTCATGAAATTAAACTACCAGTGTATACTTGTCTGTCCACAGAAGGCTAAACACTATGTCCTTCCCCCTTATTATTTCCTGTAAGTCAAGTGTAGGTCACGACACAGCACAGTATGAAAAATCAGGACCTGGAAAGAAAGACCTCTTTCCCTCAGAAGCAGATGACCTAAAACAGTAGAACTTGCTCCTAAATTTTTAGTTTGATCAAATATGTCACTTTTTTTTCCCCTAGATTGAGATAGAAGATCTGTCTTAATAGATCTTTATATATAATAATGTAAAATATGGCAGTTTAGATCTTATATGCATAATTGTGTATGAGTATGGGGGCTGTTTAAGTATATCCTTTATTTCTTAGGGCAGTTCAAATAGTTTCTTTTCTTTCTCAGAAACTGAAACTTAAATTTGTAAAAGAGGTTTAAATGACATACCGTGTTGCTCTGTGTGGGTTTTGTCCTTTGTGATCCCCAAAAGGAAATGAGCGCCCGAGGGGATAAATGCTCAGAGTCCTGAAACCCTGACACTTCTCTGATGTCCCCTCCTGCCAGAAGTGGGTGTGCAAAAGATACTTGGGATGCTCAGAAGTCAGAGTCACTTACCCAACCCGGTAGAACAAGTGCTCAGGTCTCACGTTGCCTCTACATTCAGTGCCAAAGGACTGGTCACATTTTCTTTGTCACAGCGTTTCTCAAAAAGGAAAGTGTAGGTCAGTTTTCAGTTAGGAGAAATAAAAGACGTACCATTTGCTAATGCAGTAACAATAAAGTAATGACTACTGTAGTTTTATCTGCTTAGAAACAGAGAGAGCCCAGATGCCAGGAATGACTGAACCATGATCTGCGGGCTGCGTGATAACAATGCTGACTAAAGTGTCAAACATGAATTGCTCAAGTAGCTTTAACACCTCAACAACAGCAAAACAGAGTTGCATTGTATCACCCTTTATCTCACCAAGGCAGTAGCACGCCACTGTGTGACTTTAGGAGAAATTGTATCTGAGAGGTTGGTATAGAAGACTACTAGATGAAACTTCTAGATGTGTTTCATCTAGAGATGAAACACAGAGATCTGTATGTGTCATTCTGGACCCTAAATCTGAGAGTTGTTCTCTAGTCATTTTAGCTTTATCTACCTTTCTCAGGCAAAGTGCTTTCAAATTGTATACATATCATGGAACTATGAAGGCTTCATTATGCTTTAAAAAAAAAAAAACTATTAACCATTTCATTAAGAATGTCTAGTGAAGCCAGGTGATACAGGCCTTCTTTAAAACACAAAAGATAAGAAAGAAGTTACCTAAAATAAAAATCACTTTTCCTAATTAGAACCTTCCTTTTCTAAGTTTTTTTCCCTCTAACGTATTTTTTTTCTTTCTTTCTTTTTTTTTGCTGTTTGGTTTACTAAGTAGAAAACTTAGATACTTAGATGCCATAAAGCAGTGGTCTGCAGGCTTTTTTATCTCATATTTATCAGTAAAATGTTTTTGAACCTAAGCCATTAACATACACGTATCCCACTCATAATTACGCATGCATGCTAGGTCACTTCAGTTGTGTCCAACTCTTTGAGACCCTATGAACATAGCCCTCCAGACTCCTCTGTCCATGGGATTCTCCAAGCTCTAAGAATACTGGAGTGGGTTGCCACGCCCTCCTCTAGGGGATCTTCCTGACCCAGGGATTGAACCTGAGTCTCTTCTGTCTTCTGCATTGGCAGGCAGAGTCTTTACCACTAGCGCCACCTGGGAAGCCCCATAACTACACATATACAGCTGTAAAAATCCATCTTGTGTGTATGAAATTTATACACTAGTCCTTTGGTATCCACAGGGGATTGGTTTCAGGATCCCCACAGATTCTAAAATCCCCACAGATTCTAAAATCCCAGGATGCTCAAGCACGACATGGTATTTGCATATAACACACACATCCTCCTATATACTTTAAATAATCTTCAGATTACTTATAGCACCTCTCTCTAACCTCTGAATGCTCAGTCATGTCTGATTCTGTGACCCCATGGACTGTAGCACACCAGACGGCTCTATCCATGGGATTTCCCAGGCAGGAATACTAGAGCAAGTTGGCATTTCCTCCTTCAAGGGATCTTCCTGACCCAGAGATTGAACCCACGTCTCCTGTGTCTTCTGCTTTGCAGGCAGATTCTTTACCTACTGAGCCATCAAGGAAGCCTGCTTACTACTACTTAATACAGTGTAAATGCTGTGTAAATAATTGTAAATACAATGTAAATGTTATACAAATAGCTGCTGGATGCATGGCAAATTCACATTTTGCTTTTTGGAACTTTCTGGAAGTATTTTTTCAAATATTTTTGATCTGTGGTTGGTTGAATCCACAGATGCAGAATCTGTAGATGTGGAGGACTGACTGTACACAAATAGGTATTTTCAAAACTAAGATGTTTAAAATATAACCAAAAGCAAAAGTTTTAGTAATTTCTTCTTTCACCTCCTTATATTCTGAGGTCAGTTGTCCAAAACAATTTGAAAATTGGTATATCCCTGCCTGGGTACAATAGAATTTCCTATACCAGTTGCACTAATAAATACCACCCTGTGTATAGGGATTATTTTACAAGTTTGTTTTAAAGTCAGGCAAACAGCCTTCAGGGGAAAGGTCATTTTACAGTGACTGAAATTAGTTTCCACCCAGGCAGAGGAAGGAAAAGAGTACGCATCTGTTTCGTTTCCTTGGGGAAGGTCCTGTTGGTAAGAAAGATGTTTCATTTAGGACCTCTGGTTTTTTCAGGAACAGTAGTAAGACTGTACTCAATGGAAAACGTAGCTGAATATCTAGAAAAGAAAGCCTGCACCTTGGCAGAATCCGAGGTGTGAACGTTCAGTGCATTATGGCCCGGCCTTGCTCTGAGCAGCCTCTGGCCCTTTGGTCACACAGCCCATTGTCTTCAAGACACAAAGGCACACAGGTCAGTGTCCTGATTCCTTCAGCTATCACTCACCAAGAGCCCTCCTGGGTCCCTGGCTTTGTGCTCGGGGTCAGGATCACAAAAGGGAGGTTGGGCTTTCCCTCAGGGAGCTTACAATCCACATGGGGAGGTACACACACACATAGGCTGCCCTGAAATTGATGCCACCTGGAGGGATGTTCAGATGGCCGATGTGGACCTAGAAAAGGCACAGCCCATGCCATCTCAGGGCGAGGGATAGATCCAAACTGTACCAGTGGAGGGGAGGGGTGGGGAAATCAAGAAAATTTAACATGAAATACAGCAGAGGACTGGCTCCCACTTCGTGCCAGAGCAGAGCAAACACAGGGAAGCCGGCCTGGCTTTCTGTCCCCAGGCTACTCCTGGCAGAAGGAGCCGCAGCCGCAGCCGTGTGTGGTTGGAGGATGGGCAAGCCGGCTCGCCAGGCTTTGTTTCTCCGGGGTGCCGTCTCCAGTGTGGTGCATCCAATTATGGTGAAAGATTAGGGAGGAGCCCGTGAAAAAATTAAAAGGCTGGAAGGAACAATATTTAAAGTGAAGCCCCAGCTGCGCCTCATGTTTTTTTAAAAAGGTGAATGGAAATGACTGCTTGAGATAAACTGCAATAAACAGGAGCACAGAATGCCAGCTGCCATTCCAGACGAGAGCTCTGCCCGCCCCACGCAATTACTGAGGAAAAGCAGCCGTCGACCTCTGTGCACCCTCACGTCTTCCTATCTGTGAGGCTGAATGCGCTTGAGGAACTCCGTTAAGTTACTGAACCCTGGACAGCCCCACCTCAGCCCCCCAGGGACAGTCTCTTCCACTCTCTGGGCCAGAGTCTCCTTTTCTTTCAAGGGAGAAATTGGCCGGATTGGTTTTAGGTCTTGTAAATGTGAAGCCTCTTGGCTCCTCGTTCAGGCTTCTTTGCATCTTATCACCTGGTTGGTGCACCTCGGTGAGCCAGCGTGGTCAGGGAATGAGTTCTTTCAGAACCCATAGATTTTTCGGATATATGATATGTGGATTTTGTCTCAGTTTAAAAAAGACTCACACACACACAGTTTGTGGGAGGGAGAGTGAGGTTTATTTATTAACTGAGATACAATTCACATACCTTAAGATTCACGTTTCCAAGTGTACACTTTGATGGTTTTCGTTATATTCATAGGGTTCTACAAACCACTGCTTTCTAATTCAGAATGTTTTCATCAGCTCCCCTCCTTAAAGAAGCCTGTCCCCATTAGTAATTACTCCTAATTCCTACCCACCTACCCACCTACCCACCCCCCCC
>NW_011494707.1:1986831-1997964 GCF_000754665.1 Bison bison bison | reverse complement strand
GGACATTTCTGGATCTCTCTCATCCCTTTCTCCACTCTTCTCAGCAACTTACCCCACCCCTCCCTTTAATATTAACAACTGGACCATTTAATGAGTTTCTCTCTGGGTCAGACACTGGGTCAAGTACTTTCTATATAGTATTTTATTTCATCCTTAATACAACCTAAAAAATAAGGTATCTTTATCCCTTTTTTTCAGAAAAAGAAACTGGGGCTTAAAGTGTTTTCATAACTTGCACTATTAAGTGTCACAGTGGAGAGGTTAACTTGGGTCTTCCTGGCTCTGACTGCCCTGCTCTGGGCTCCTGCACTCCTTCCTGGTCACGCACATGTGTTCAACTCCCCCACGTGGGCAGCCCACCCTGACATGGGAGGTAGGGGACCCAGCTTCCTGTGGCTGATTGTAGTTTGGCCGTTTCATCACCTTGCAGTGGTGTTTTGAACTGTTGTGTTCTGACGGTGACACCGAATGACCGAGATGGTTTTACAGACTTGTAAGATGGTGCCTGTTAAAAATAGAGTCCCAGATAACACTGTCCTGTTAAAAGTAGTCTCTGAAGGCAGTCATTTGAGAAAAGGAGAGAGCTCAAGGTGCACCCAGCATTTCTGTCTGCCTCCTTTCTTTAATACCCTCTCCCAATAGCTGGAGGAAAAGGAATGCAGTAAATAGGCCAAACCACCCTCAGGATTAACCAAGAGTGAAAAAAAGAAAAAAATCTCCATCCTCTGGACTGGTATCCCAACACTTTTGCTATTGGCAAATTTTTAAGTAAAATAGGTGTCAGGAGGCTCCTGGGCCCTGCTTGGATACCTGTCTTGGACTTGATCTAAGGGCAGCTCTCTCCTGAGTACTGATTTTGAGCAAGCCAAACCCAGGCCTCAACATTGCCCAACAGCCCGGCCTGACATCTAGTCCAGAGGACTTGTTTAGGCAGATCAGTGTAGGGATGCAAAGGTAAGAGATTTCAACAGCACTTCAGGAAACTTTTCTGAATTGTTTAGTGTAAGTGTCTGAAATAGAGAATGTCAGAAAGACAAACTGAAAAAAAGCACCCAGATTTAATATCCATTTCAGTGATACAATGGGAAGATACTTAATTATTTAACTTACATTTCCACTAAGAATCGTAAAGGCCTTCCCAGCGGATGAAATCAGATGCAAGAACTTGAAATAACCTGCCCAGAGCAAGTATTTCTGCCCTTGCCATTCAAAAGCATGCAATCTGTATTCTTACAGAATGCTGTGTTTATATTTTGATCTTGTGACAAACCTGAAGTTGTTTCAATGAGAAAATAATTAGAAAATACTATCAATATTTGGGGGGTTTTGTTTTTATTTTTTGTTTAAAAGAAAATTTTCCAAATTAACAAATAGTTTGTCCTTTTGGTTCCTAATGTTTAAAAGTCTCAGACTCCTTCGCACTTGAATGCTGCCTATAAATTTAGAGTAAAAGTTCCTTTCTTAAGGAGAGAAATAAGAGTCACTATTATTCTCCTAAAGGAAGAGTTCTTTTCTGCAGGGAGCTCCAGAATCCCAGTTGCATTCCCCGGTAGATGCTGCTAATAGCAATGATGCCAGATATCACTAGGCAATAGATTGCACTGAAGCAATGGGCACATTAATCGCTTCAAAACAGGCATCCTGTCAAGGCCTGTCTGCAGAGAGCAGACAGCTACCAATGCAGTGCACCTGGATCCGGAATCTGGACAGTCCATAGGCAACACAGCTGTGCTCCGTTGAAGAGTACCAGCTTTGTGCCCTGTGTAGTTCCTTGATCGGTTCAGGTATTTAAAACCATGGTTCTCAAGGTGTTTGAGCCAGCAGCATCAGGGAACTTGTTAGAAATGCACTTTCTCAGCCTCACCCCAGACCTTCTAAATCAGAGAAATAGTGTATGGTTTCGCAAACCCTCCGGGTGATTCTCATGCATAATCAAATTTGAGCACTACTGATTTAAAGAAACTTGTGAACAGAGAGAGACGACCACGTTGTGCGGGTATACACCTGTGCCATTCTCCATTTGGCATGCTGGCTTCACAGCAAGGTCCCTACAGCCCAAGTTTCTTCCTGGGCCTTGGGGGACCAGGGTGTTCATCAGCTCCTGGAATAAGGCAGCTGCCAGACCTCAGGAGGTTTATTCTCAATGGCACATTGCTTTCCTTTTCCCCATTGGTGGAAAATGTTTATGTCATCACTTTAACAGACATTTCCTGAGACTTATGTGGGACGCCTAGGTGAAAGATGGAGAAAGAACATTCATGCCTGGAGGCTTCTTGAGCTTAGAGAGGGAGAGAGGACCTTCTGTGAGCCTACTAACTCCTCACAACTCCTGGAGCGTGTTAGATATGCAAGGTCTCAAGAATGAGGTTGATACATATATATATATATACACACTATCATGTGCACAAGAGATAGCTGGTAGGAAGTAGCTACATACACAGGGATCTCACCTCTGTGACCTAGAGGGGTGGGATGGAAGGAGTGGGGTGGGAGGGGATATATTTATACATATAGCCAATTCACTTCATTGTATAGCAGAAACTAACACAACATTGTAAAGCAGCTTTGCGTGTGGGCTAAGTCGCTTCAATTGTGTCTGACTCTTTGCAGCCCTATGGATTATTGCCCACCAGGCTCCTCTGTCCATGGGATTCTCCAGGGAAGAATACTGGAGTGGATTACCACTTCCTCCTCCAGGGGATCTCCCCAACCCAGGGATTGAACCCGCATCTTTTACATCTCCTGCACTGGCAGGCGGGTTCTTTACCACTAGTGCCACCTGGTAAGCCCAAAGCAACTATACCCCAATTTTAAAAAAAGAAAAAGAAATGCAAGCTCTCCGGCCCTAAATCAGAATGTATATCCCCAGGTGATTGGTATGCACCCTGGGGTATAAGAAGCCCTGACAGAGTTAACAACCTTAGCAAGGCAGGAAGGAGGCTGCTGGAAGTGGTATCTTACAGGATTTACAGTGAATTGTACTGAGACAGCATGGTAAAATAAGCACATCCAATAATAACAGGCCATTTCTGTTCCCATAGTGAACAGGTAGAAGTAGGAAACCATGGAGCTGGGGAGGAGGGGAAGATCAACCCAGAGAAGAGATGGAAAACAAGAAACCAGGGAGAAATGCTTTCCTTTCCCCTACTTCTTTCCCCATAACTGAATTCCATCCACCCTCAGGTTGTCACTGCGCCTAAGCTCACGTCTGCCTTTGTTCCCAAAGCGCCGCTGAATCGTTTGCATCAACTGTTCTCCCTGATTCTCTAAGCCAAGCTTCCTTACGTGTCTTCCTGCTTTAGAGAATTTAAGGAACCCCTTCCTCTGGGTCAGGCGCTTTCCGGCTACATGGGACCAGCATCTGTGGAGGGGTCAGAAGGAAGCAGCTGCTGGCAGTATCCTGAGCGCCAGCTGGCTATAGGTTTAGGCACAGGATGTTGTGTGTTTCTGAGAACGCTGGTGGGCCTGCAGCTGCCCTCACAAAAATACAGTTTGTCAAATAAAGTTTAGAAATGTGCAAAATACACAATTTTCTGCTTATAAATTTATAAGATCAGCATGTGGAAGACTAGGTGGCTCCTGCATCAGCAACCAGATGCTGCTAGCAAGGGGAACAGAACTGAGCGAGGCGAAGACAGGACCAGAGGAGGGGTGTGGGTAACAGGTATGTAAGGACTGGGTACAGCCACATCCCAAGGAAAATATGAAAAGAACTTGGGATGGACCAGATTTGGAGATGGAAAGAATCTGCCTGCCAGTGCAGGGAGACACAAGTTCAATCCCTGGGTTGGGAAGATCCCTTGAAGGAGGAAATGGCAACCCACTCCAGTATTCTTGCCTGGGAAAATTAATTCCATGGACAGAGGATACCGGCAGGCTGCAGTCCATGGGGTCGCAAAAGAGTAGGACATGACTGAGCACTGCTTTTACCAAACGCCCGTCTTGATTCTTGTCGAGTTTGGGGACTTAGAACACAATGGGAAAGGCTGAGCCCCGGCGTTTGGAGTGTCCAAGGGCTCAGTGGTCCATGTTCTGAGATCTCTGCTCACGTGATGCCCTCAAAAGCCATTGTGAGCCTTATCTGCCCAGGCTCAGAGGGTGGCAGTGGGAAATTCGGTGACAGGCGAGGACAAAAACTGCCTGTGACTGGACAATGGTGAATCTGTGAGAGCATTTTCACTCTTGATGAGGGTCGTGAGAGCCATTCTGTCTCGTAGTGATGAGCCGCTGCTCCTCAGGTGCCCTCTTGCATTTTGCTAGCAACATTGATTTTAGATGTTTCACTTTGGTTTTACGACAGTGTTTCCCAAGGCTGTTTTAGGAGTGGACGTGACTCAACTTGCCATAAACACAGTCGCAGAGTGTAGTTTGTGTCCGCTGTTCTTCACCCTGGGGCATCTTTGGGCTTTGGTGGCTTAGAGGACATAACTGCCCTGCAGGTATAATTCCTTAGAGGACAAAAGAACCTCAAAACTATACGTGCACACAAATGTAGACTTGAAAAATACTTTCAACCTCGAAGTTGAGAGTTATGTTTTATTTGGTGAGAATTTTTAGGACTTCAAGCCCAGTAGTCAGCATCTCAAGTAACCCTGAGAGAACTGCTCCAAGGAGGCATTGTGGGGAAGTTCAGTTCCCTGTGTGAAATAGATAGCCAATGGGAGTTTGCTGTATGACTTAGGGATCTGAAACTGGGGCTCAGTAACAACTTAGAGGGGTGGGATAGGGAGAGAGGCGGGAGGGATGTTCAAGTAGGAGGGGAAATGGGTAAACCTGCAGCTGATTCATGTTGATGTTTGGTAGAAACCAATGCAATACTGTAAAGCAATTATCCTTCAATTACAAAGAAAAGTTTTGCAATAAAGGGCAGATGATCTGAACAGCAAAAGATAACTGTTGATTAAAGAAAACCAGATATCCCAAATTAAGGAATTTAGCACTTTTCTATGTATGGGAAGATGCTAGAGTCTAGGCTCACTCAAATCATTCCTTTGGTATGCACCTCAGCTATTTGGGGCCAATATCCTGTGTTTTCACTTCCCGAGTTTCTTTAGGGCTCAGCGTATGGAGTGGCTGCAGTCTGATGGCTGCTAGATGACAGATATTCTTTCCTTCCTGAGTTTCCTCAAGGCTCCCCAACTCATGTTAGAGGGCCGCAATTGCTGAGGACTATGGTATCCTTTGTTTACTGATATGGCAAGGAATATTCCATTTCACACACACACACACACACACACACACACACTCCTACTTTATACATGTGGGCAACTGGAAGGAAATTGGGTTCCAATTGTTGAAGTTTCAGAGAAAAACTGTTTTACTAGTCAGTTGAATATAGTAATTTGAAATGTTAGGAATCACATTTGTTCCAGAAAGAAGATTGAGCAGTGATGGCAAGAGAGTGGCTCTAATGAGAAGATATCTGTGTTGTAAATGTTTGTGGTTATGATTAGCCATGCAGAGTATATGTTTTAAAGTCAGGTGTGTTCTCCTTTTTTAAGAAAGCGTCACATCCATTTCAGGAAAGAAGTTGATACATATCTATCTCCAGCATGGTGTCCGCCTGGACTCTTTCCATGTGGAAGAGGATCTGGGAGATGTGGCCCCAGAAAGATGGACTTGAATCCTTGCTCTTCTATCTAATAGTAGGGTATCCCTCCTGCAGCCTCTGTTTCCTCATCTTCAGAGCAAGAATGGTTGGAGGATTAATCATAACAGCTACTATTTATTGCAGATTTACATTACCATAGGGCCGGTACTACTACTAAGCAATTTACATAAGTTTTCTCAATGAATCCTCCAACATCAAGTGGGAGCCCTTACTTCTGGACTGGGAAGGGTTTTCCAAGCACAGAGCCAGCGGATACTTCAGATGGACTGCACTATTGACTGAACTATGTAACACTTAGGTTCCAAACTCAAAAAGATGAATCATATGCTTTCTATAAAATTTTCAGAACTCTCAGACCTATATAGAAAAATAAGCAAAGCTCATAGTAAGTAGTTTCCAGAAAAGCTAGTATGTTAACTGAAAAAATGTAAATATTTCATCTCACTGGTAATCAAAGAAATTAAAAAGGATAGCCCTTTTTTTCCCCATCGAATTAAAAACAATAGCTTTTTTTTTAAGTGAAAATACTCAGTGTTAGCCAGGATATAGTGAAAGCTGCACCCTTTCACGTTGCTGGTGGGCATGTAAATTGGAACAGATTTCCTCTCGAGCAATGTGACAAAATGTGTCAAGCGCCTCAACAAATGTTCACACTCAGCTGATCTGGTAATTCCACTTCCAGGAACTTATCCTGAGGAAATAATCAGACATGTGGGCAAGGACTGATATAAAAATGCTAACTTCTATGTCATTTTTAATTGGATACAACCCAAATGGGTAACAATAGAAGATAACTCCAGAGGATAGAATGGCATGCAGCCATTTACAATGGTATCTTTAAAGGATTTTGAATGAATGAGGGCAGTTCTCAAAGTATAATAAACAATGTGATCTCAATTTTAGAAAAAAGGGAAAAATACACACATAAGATTAGAAAAAAACTAAAAGGAACTATACCAGAATGTTAGCAGCGATCTGTGTCTCAGTGGTGGGATTATGGTGACTTTTATATTCCTCATACTTTTCTTTTTTAATTTGTTATTTTATTTATTTGTTTCTTTGTGGCTGTTTCGGGTCTTCATTGCTTCATGGGCTTTTCTCTAGTTGTGGCAAGTGTGGGGCTACTCCTCATTTCGGTGCCCAGGCTTCTCATTACGGTTGCTTCTTCTGTTGCAGAGCACAGGCTCTAGGGCACACAAGCTTCAGTAGCTGCCTTTCCAGAGCTCTAGGGCACAGGCTCAGTCGTCATGTTGTTGGGCTTAGTTGCCCTGTGGCATGTGGGGTCTTCCTAGATCGAGGATCAAACCTGTGTCCTTCGTTGGCAGGTGGATTCTTTGCCACTGAGCCACCAGGGAAGCCCCTGTACTTTTCTTGATCCAGAGAGAGAAGAGGATAAGGGGGGGACATTTGTGTATTA
Organism: Bison bison bison; assembly: GCF_000754665.1. Taxonomy (NCBI): domain Eukaryota; kingdom Metazoa; phylum Chordata; class Mammalia; order Artiodactyla; family Bovidae; genus Bison; species Bison bison. The sequence goes on along the minus strand of NW_011494707.1, from coordinate 1,990,936 downwards.
CAAAATAGTCCTCTTTATGTTCTTAAATTTTATTTGTTTTTTTAATTGGTGAAAAGTTGCTTTACATTTTGTGTTGGTTTCTGCCCTACAACAACATGCTGCTGCTGCTAAGTCGCTTCAGTCGTGTCCGACTCTGTGTGACCCCATAGATGGCAGCGCACCAGGCTCCGCTGTCCCTGGGATTCTCCAGGCAAGAACACTGGAGTGGGTTGCCATTTCCTTTCCAACGCATGAAAGTGAAAAGTGAAAGTCACGTCGCTCAGTTGTGTCCTCAGCGACCCCGTGGACTGCCGCCTTCCAGGCTCCTCCGTCCATGGGATTTTCCAGGCAAGAGTACTGGAGTGGGTTGCCATTGCCTTCTCCAACAACAATGTAATCAGTCTATATATATATATATGCCTCCAGTATATATATATATATATGTATATCCCTTCCCTCCTGAATCTCCCTCCCCTCCCCCATGCCACCCATCTAGGTTATCACAGAGTGCCTGCCTGGGCTCCCTGTGTTATTTAGCAACTTTCCACTACTTTACACATGATCGTATATATGTGTGTGTGTGTATACATACATACATATATATATATATATATATCAATGCTACTTCCTCAATTCATCCCACCCTCATCTTCCCCTACTGTGTCCACAAGTGTATTCTCTACTAGGTTTATCAGTAACATTTATCTAGATTCCATATATATGCATTAATATACAACACTTGTTTTTCTGACTTACTTCACTCCGTATAAGAGGTTCTGGGTTCATCCACCTCACTGCAACTGACTCAAATTTGTTCCTTTTTGTGGCTGAGTAATATTTCTCTGTATAAATGTACCACAAGTTCTTTATCCATTCATAAAACAGACCTCTTTAAACTGTTATTAAGTATTCTGGTATTAAAATTGTAATTAACATGAATAAGAATATTTTTAAGACCTTCTCTACTATCTATCAGGAGAAGGCAATGGCAGCCCACTCCAGTACTCTTGCCTGGAAAATCCCGCGGGCGGAGGAGCCTGGTAGGCTGCAGTCCATGGGGCTGCTAACAGTCGGACATGACTGAGCGACTTCACTTTCACTTTTCACTTTCATGCATTGGAGAAGGAAATGGCAACCCACTCCTGTGTTCTTGCCTGAAGAATCCCAGGAATGGGGGAGCCTGATGGGCTGCTGTCTATGGGGTCGCACAGAGTTGAACACAACTGAAGTGACTTAGCAGCTGCTATCTATCGCTTTAACATACCAAGTAAATCAGGACAGACATGGAATTAAGGGTATGTTAACACCTTTACACCCGGGATAGGTGTTTTTTTTAAAGAAAACCTCTTCCAGACCCCAGGATAATGTTGGACAATATTGGTCATTAACACTCATGTTATGATCTACTGATTTTATATTTGGATATTTCATTCCACTCAACAGTTTTCTGACTGTAGAGGACATTGAGTAATAATCTCTCTTGTCTGTTACATGGATTCAGAAATAAGTTCTCTGACTATGTTAAATCTGCGGAGCAGATTTTGAGATTTTGAAATGAATTTGTTTTAAGTAAAGATGTCAAGTGTGGTTCTATTTTGGCAGGACCATCACCAGTAAGTACCAGCCCTGCATATTTGGAAGGGTGGGTTGCTTTAACTAAGGTTTCCAAAAATACAGTTGCAAGTGGTTAGTGAAATTAAGAGCATTCTTTACTTCCCTTTACAACCTTGTGGTTACCTTCTCAGGGCTCAGTGCTATGCTAGCCCAGTAATCAAATGAGATCAGCATCACATCTGTAACTGTACAGAAGCAGTCTTTTACCTTGTGGCTGTGTAACACACACACACACACACACACTCTATAGCTGCTAGTATGACACAGTTCCATGGATACGTGACAAAATAGGAAGATACCTGAGTAGATGGATAGATTTAAATATAATTGCTAAATATGAAAGTTGAAAGAATGGTTATAGTGTCCAAGACTTTTTAAATGTTAGAAAAAAGGAAAATAAAGAGCTTTCCTTGAACTAGAAGGAAAGCCTATTGAAACTAAATATCCGGTGCTAGAGACTAGGAGTGTATATTTTACACTTGATCTTAGCCAGACGGCTCAGAAGCGATGGGAATGTGCATTTTTAAGTCTCTGCAGGAAATCCTGGTGCAGACTGTTGAAGCTAACGCTGTCTTAGCGGGGCTGCGCTGTCGGATATTTTATTCTGAGCTTCCAATATGGTATCTGCTAGAGCCACCTGTGGCTCTGGAGCTCTTGAAATGTAGTAGTAAGACTGGAGAAACTGAATTTTTTATTTGAATTAATTTTAAATTTGAATGTAAATAGCTACATGTGACTAGTAACTACCATGTTAGACAGCCTCCTTAGCCTATAGTATATTGCCCTTCACTTGGGAATGAAATGAAGCCCTTTTTCAGCCTGTCCTTACGGTAGGTTGTACATTTCATTACTGTGACAGTGATGCTCAGATGGTGGATCAGAGCTTCCGCTGTAACTTGTGGGTACTGGAGGCAGCAAATGTGGCTCCAGAACCACCTCCTGGGAGAATCAGGGTGATGGGGTACTCTGTGACCACACCCCATCACCTGAGCTGTGTTGTGTAATATAATTTGGTCAGCATCGTCTTCAGCTCCCTGCTCAAAACTTAAAATGGTGCTTCTCACAGACCCCTCACCCCACAAAAACAGAAAACCTAAGTCTCATTCTCACCCCAGAATATCCAACTCATTATATTTGTTTTTTGTGGGTTTATTTTTAACTAAGGAAATCATGTCTAATCTCCTCTCCTGTTGTTTAAAGGGTTTAGAAGTTCAGCATGGTGAGTTTTTATGGGACTTTTATGGGAAGCCAAGTGTTGTAAACATATCCAAATTATCCCAGTAGTGTAGTTTACCAAATTCTCTTCCTATGCACATGGACCTGACTTCCCTTCAAAATATGAAACAGATGGGTCCAGTGAGAATCCTCCAGCTATTCCAAGCACTGTGTTAGGATTGCTCACATTCTAAACCCGGTGAGATCAGGATATTGAACAAAAACAAATGTCCCCATCAAGACTGTAAGCTGGGTGGGGGCAGAGGCTCTGTCTATCCATCCTGAGCCCTGCTTCCAGCGTCACAGTATGGCTTCTGCCTCTCATAGAGGCTTGGTGCCTGTCAGTTGAATGAATTGATGTTCTTGCCAAAGAGAAAGTGGACTGAAAGGGACCATGTAAAGAAGGCAAAAGACATGAGCCCTCATTTAAGATAAAAGCGATTTGATTTAGGACAAAGTGCTTGTCCTCCATGCCTTTACTCTTTTACTCTTGTCATATCTAGCAGGTAAGAAGAAAGATGAAAGCACCAAATAATCTACAGGTGACTCTTTAACAAGGGGTTAGGGGTGTCGACCCTCAGTACAGTAGAGAATCTGCCTGTAACTTAAAGTCAGCCATGCCTGTGTGTGGTTCACAGATTCAACCAGTCATGGATGTACTATAGTATTTACTATTGAAAAAAGTCTTCTGTAAGTGGATCTGAGCAGTTCAAACCCATGTTGTTCAAGAGTCAGCTGTAGTTCCATCCTGATGACAACCATTTAGTACCATGAGGGTGATTTCCTAGACTAGTGATCATAATGGGCTCTGAAGAACTGAAATTAACTCACAGACTTGGAGTCAGGAATGATGGGTTGCATTTCAGCTCTTATTAATTCAAATGCTCTTGTGCTGTGGCCTGTTTTATTTTATTTTTGTCTAATATTACAGTTCTAAGAGACCTAGAAGTTAGATTGCCTCTGGTTGTGATGTATCTGCCTGCTTATCGGCATGTTTTATTTTCCTGAAATTTTAGGCACAGAAAAATGAGAGGGAATCTATCCGACAGAAGTTGGCACTGGGAAGCTTCTTTGATGATGGCCCAGGAATTTATACCAGCTGTAGCAAAAGCGGGAAGCCAAGCCTTTCCTCCCGGTGAGTGTTGTTTTGAGTTGATTTTTTTCATATATACCTAATGGATTTTGTCATCTAACTGTATGTTTAATGAGATATCCTTTAAATCCTTGAGTATTTTTCCCCCATAATACTACCACCTTTATTTGTGTGCTAGACAGATCCCTCCCCACCTGTTTGTTA
>NW_011494707.1:1975717-1986731 GCF_000754665.1 Bison bison bison | reverse complement strand
ACCTGTTTGTTAGGTTGGTCTTTTGGGTTTTAGTTTTGGGGATTTGGGGCCCATTTGCCCAGCCATTGGGGTCAGATTTCTATATTTCATTTTTAGACACAATACTGATTTCACTTTGTGATGGGGAAATAAAGCTACACTCTTAAGCAAGCCAACCGATATTTGGAACATTGTGGCAGACCACCAGATTTGCCATTAAGCAATCCCAAAACATCCAGACTCACCCCTCTGATACATTTGATAACAATGAATACTGGTAACTGAGAAATACAATTCCCACTTTGATCATTGAATATTTACTGCAAGCTTAACCTGTCTTTTTTTTTTAATCTTGATTTCAGGGTATCATTGATTATTTGCATAGCTTCTAATTCCAATGAAAATATGTTAAAATTATAATTCTACCTAGAAAATAGGACTGTAGACCAGAGCTTCTCAAACTTTAATGTGCAAGTTGTGTCACTTGGGGATTTTGTTAAAATGCTGATTCTGATTCAGTAGGTCTGGAGGTTGCTTAAGATTCTGTATTTCTTACAAGCTCCCAGCTGATGTTCCTCTGCCAGTCCATAGGTCACACTTTGTTTGAGGGGGTATAGACAGTTTGCAAAATTAACTGTTACGAGTACAGGTATTCCAAGTGGTGAAAGCGCGTAGAACACTGTTTTTGAAAGATGGTAGTAACTGAAGATGCATCAGCATTCTCGTGATCCCTCTTCAGATATCTGTTTCTTGTCAAAATATCTGTCTCTTCCTTTGGACTCTTAAGAGCAAATATCGCCTGTATAAATACTAGATATACTTACCATGATAAACCAAGTATGGGAGACAAATAATAGCATTCATGCATTTGTTCAACCAGTGAACTGGTTTCCACTCTTTGCTTCGTATGAGGTCCAGTTTTAGACACTTTGGTATCTATTTTATCTGGCTTTCAGTAAGCCTCATACTTCTGTCTGATCCTTACAGATTTACCTAAATCAGCACAAATCAGAAAGCACACATATGTGCATATAAGGAGTTACTGCCAGTGGGTTAGAGCCTGGAGTCAGGAGCTGAGACCTGGCCACGCAGTGTTCAGGCATGTCCTCCTCGGTGGGCGTGGGGCCAGCACAGGCTCAGAGGATTCCCTCCATCTCTTCATATGTCATTTCAGAGCTGGAAGCCTTTGCCTTTGCTGTTGAAGCACCTCTTTCTCCTCCCAGTGGGAAGTGGCAGGAGGACTCTGGCCTAGGAACCTGGACACCTGAGGGTTCATCCTAGTCAGCTTAAGTCTGAGACTTGAACAATGTACTTAGTTTTACCATACCTCAGTTTCCTCAATTGTGTAAAATGAGGAGAGTAGACCCATAGATAGTCTTCTAGATCTCTGTTACTACTCTCTCCCCAAAGCCCCAAAAACTTTTCTTTTAGAAATCCCATCTCTTTGCTTGGCCATGTCATATCCATCTGGTCCAAATGGGAAGTCTGGGTTTCAGAATCAAAGTATGTGTGTGTGTGTGTGTGTGTGTGTGTGTGTGTTACATGGCTTTAAAAGTAAAGTAGAATTAACTACAGAGTGTATAATAACAACACAAAAGTAACAGTCCTTGGTCCTATCCCTCTCTATCCTATCTCACTCTCCAGAAATAATAGTGTTTAACTCCTTAGCTATTGCTGCTGGTGTTTATGTCTTTGAATAAAATGCTGATCTTCTTAGCTTTTCTTTTAAACCATCTTTTCACCACCAAATAACAGAAAGCGTGGGTTTAACTCTCTGTTACAGCCCTCCCACAGACATATCTATATATCCCCCCATCCTCCCCGTGTAATTATTTCAGAATTTGGGGTAAAATAATTGTTTGATTTTACATTATTAAGATCATATATTATTCACCTTGAACCATGTAGTAAGCTATGATTACTTGAGAAATTTTATTGTTTATTCTGAAATTTTAATTGCCCCATTTTTCCCTTTGCCAGTCCATAGTTGGAGTTCTCTATTACATTCCACTGTGTGAATGTATCCCAATTCATAGAGCCACTCTTCTGATGAAAGGCATTGGCTTGTTTCAAAGGTTGTTCCAAAGGTTTTGCTCTTGTAAATAGTGCTGCTTCTAAACATCCTTGTACATGTCTTCTGCTGTCCGTGTGCAAGTTTCTCTTGGTGCATTCCTAGGAGTGGAATTCCTAGGAAAATACATGAATGTTCCTACTTAGAAAATAATGCCAAAACTGTTCTCCAAAACAATTGCACAAGTTACACTCCTACCAGCAATAGCTCAAAGCTCTTATAGATCCATAGCCTTTCTAACACTCAATATTGCCAATTTCTTTTATATTTTTTAACTGTATATGTATTAAATGGTATTTCATTGTGCTTATTAACTCTCTTTGTTTCCCTTTATGTGGTATATCTATTTGGACCTTATTCAAATTTCTGTTGGATTCTTTATTCTGTTTTCATTGTACATAATATTGGAATGAGCTGTTTCTCACCTGTATAACCCTCTGGGCCTGGTGCCTACTTGTATGTTTGATTTAACTGCTTCCGTTTTTTAAGTGATTTTAAGATTGTACCTACTTTTTATTTCTTAAGTCAGTTCTGGTAAGTTGTATTTTTTAAGAAGTTATCCATTTTGTTTATGTTTTCAAATTTTTTCACATCATACTTTCTCATTTCACTAAAGGTATTAATCTTAGTTAAATTGTTCAAAGTGTTTTCTTCTGATTTCTGTAGGCCTTCTGAGTTTATTTTTTGTTTGTTTGTTTTCATTTCTGTTAATAATTAGGTATAAAACTCTAAGAACTGTTAGCTCCAAGTCCTAACACTACCCTCTGGTTAGGGCCTGTTAGCCATATACTGATTCCTCAGAGAGACATGCCTTGATCACCCAGTTGAAAAGTCAACACCCAGCCTCTTACCCTGATTCGTTTTTCTTTGGGACCCTTATCGTTACCTGACATTGTATTAAATATACTTTTAACTTGTTCTTTGTCTTTCTCTAGTACTAAAATATTCACCTCAAGAGAGCAGATCTTTGTTTTGTTCACCGTCATAACTATTAGATAGCGTCTAATAGTCAGTCACTGAATAGTTACTTAATTAATGAATGATGAACTTCACTTTGGGCTTCCCAGGTGGCGCTCGTGGTAAAGAACCTGCCTGCCAGTGCAGGAGATGAAAGAGACACCGGTTCCATCCCTGAGTCAGGAAGATCCCCTGGAGAAGGAAATGGCAACCCACATGAGTATTCTCACCCTGGAGAATCCCATAGGAGCCTGGCGGGCTACAGTCCACAGGGTCGCAAAGAGATGGACACAACTGAAGTGACCTAGCACGCACACACAAATTCAGTTTAGAATGGTCAGGTGAAAACACAACTATTTTGTTAGGATGAATCCAATTTAAAGTATCTAAATCTCTTTTCTCTTGGACTGTAAGTTACCCAGAGACAACCTCTCCAACTTTGTCCTGAGGAATTTTAAGCCTGGCTGCTAGTGTAAGACTCGAGCAGGCTAATGGTTGACGATTCATCATGTACTTAATTCCCATGATTTCAATAAGGCCTTTCATTGCCACCTCAGCTGTGCCTGAGGGAGCCCCAGCCTGGAACTCCTCTCATTCAGCCTCTCTAGGTAGTACGCTTTCTCATTCTGCCAGACCATAGGTAGACAGGGCAAGTTAGAAGGTCTAGATTTTTCTTTCAATTGCTTAATCAATCTTCCTCCACGTACAGTCTACCCCACTCTCCCAGCTTCAGATGTACCTGAGCATTTCCAGGATCCTGCAGTGAAAATGCACGTGCTTCTTCCACCAGCCTCCCCTGAAGGCATCTAGCAAATTGAAATAAAGTCAGATGCCGCTCATCCATCTGTGTTTTGTTTTTTTCCTAACTCTCTTGTGTGCCATTGTCTCCTTTTCCATTTTCTTCGTCCCTGTAGGTTTATACCTTCTTCCTTCCTTTCATATTATTTTAGTAGGATTTCAGAAGCGAGAGTAAATAAATACCTGTGTTCCATATGCCATTTGTAACTGGATGTCTCATAAAGATTTTCATTATTTTTTGAAGATATTTTTTTTAATCTGGACCATTTTTAAAGGTTTTATTTAATTTGTTACAATATCGTTTCTGTTTTGTGTTTTGGTTTTTTGGCCATGAGGCGTGTGGGATCTCCCTGACCAGGAATCTAACTTGCCCCCTGACCCATTGGAAGGCGAAGTCTTAACCTACAGGACTGCCAGGGAAGTCCCAAAAGGTTTTCATTATTTTTAATAGAAGAAATATCTTTGCAGATAAAATCATGTGCCTAAACCATGTATGTAAAACAAAGCTGACCTCTGGTTCAGGAGGACTGAAGGAGAGGGGTTGGGAGAACCCTGCCCAGAATATGCCTCCCCCACCACTTCCGTTTAGTGCCCCTCCATTCCACCCTCACTGCCCCTCACCACCCCTCCCCTGTAAACCCTCAGAGCCCACCTGACACTATTATAGCAGAGCATCATTTGAGAATCAGTGAGTCATCCACGCCCTTTGGAGACACAGCTCTCTAAACACATATGTACTTCACAGGAGCTCAGAACAAGCTACCCTTGTTGACTCGCCATAAGGAAGATTATTTATATCCTGTTCTTTCAGATGTTTTCATCCTCGGATGAGATCATCCTCTCCGAGAACATGATGACTTTTTGGATGATGGTTAATAATGATACTTAATGTTTCTAAGAAATATCACTTTATCCCTGTAAATTTTAAGTCTGCAAAGACTGACTGCCATTCCCTTTGTTCAGTAATAATGTAGGAGAAAAGCCTGAGGAGATGTTCAGTTGCAATTGTGTAACCCATATTCTTCATCCCTATTAGAATTAATGTTCTAATGTATTACAGTGCCTGAAGTTCTTCATTAAGCTGGAAATACCTTACCTCTTCCTTACAGAAGTACTTAAGGGATGTTAGAACTCTGAGGTTTTGATGTGGCACTCCAAAATGCGCCTAAGCACACGTGCTGAAGTAGTTAAATAATCAAAACCAGGTAAATATTAGATGAATTTACTACTTTAAGGAGCTCAGTACTCAATTTTAAATGAGACTGAGGACTTAAAACTAATTGACCAAGCAACAGGTTTGGAAGTGCTAAGCTTTCTTTTAAGGCAGGGCTTACCTGGTTAAGTAGGATCCTTTGGCAAAATAATAGAGTTCTAATTATGCATTTTAAAGGGTGTGTGATTACCTGTAAAAATTAACTTCATACGCGTTATGTGAGAAATTGTGAAGTGGCATGAAGGTCCCTTGGGAAGACGTGCTTATTAAGCTGCTACTGCAAATGTAAGTTCTTCTCAGTTGGCCTTTGGGTTTCAGCCCCACTGAATTTTTCTAATTGGTGCTATCTCCTAAAGCACTTTTTAAAAGAATGACAAGTTATTAAATGTAAGCTAGACTACTATAATCCCATAAAGACATTTCATGCCCAATACTGCAGCAAAAGAATTTTTGATATTGCTTCATAACTCAAGTAATTAAATTTGACTTATACTGAAATGTGGCAAGTACAGGAAGTGCCATATTTTTCTTCCAAATTTGCTAATCCACACATAATCAGCCTTTTCAAATGGAGATCGTATGACCTTTGTCGGTTTTTTCTATTTAAAAATGCTTCAGCTAAAAGCTTAAAAGGAAATGAGGAAAATGAATTACCTATTTTTGAAATAAGCTTTCTAAGAAATTACTCATGTTCTCAAAAAATATTCATTTTCTCTTATGACTAGTATAATACTTTGCTATAAAATTTTTCTCATTGACCAAATTAATTTTGAATCAGCATTATATTTTGGATTCTTAGTTTACATAGCTTAATGTTATTAATATCAAAGGAATGGAAACTGGCTTGGCTGCTATGAAAATACAAGACAAAGTGGTCATTAGTAATAGACATCTAGGAAATCTTTCATCTTTCAAACAGGACAACCTGTTTGGACATTTTAGAGAAAGCTATTTCTGCCTTTTCCATTCTCCTTTTCTCAGAGTAAACACAAAATAAACCTGACCCCCACTCTTCTTCTTCCCTTACCCTAGATTTTATTTGTTGTTGTTTAGTAGTTAAGCCATCTCCAGCTCATGGGCTATAGTCCACCAGACTCCTCTGTCCATGGAATTTCTCAGGCAAAAATATTAGAGTGGATTGCCATTTCCTTCTCCAGGGGATCTTCCCAATCTGTGGGGATCCAATCCAAGGCTCCTGTATTGGCAGGTGGATTCTTTACCACTGAGCCAACAGGGAAGCCCAGATTTTATTTACATGCATATAAATATAAATGCAATTTAATGCAGTCTAGTTCATAAAATATGCGATGGGATGTTGTAACCTAGAAAAGGTTATATACCCCTCTCTCCATGCAGCGTGAAGATTATGAAAAACTGAAGTTCCCCAGAGAGTTTTTTAGATGCTGGTTTGAATAATGATTACTGTTTGCTTGTCTCAGCCATTCCAACATCCCCAAATCAAAATGCATTTCTTTCTTGTTCTTACAGGTTTATTGGTGAATGACTGAGACAAGACCAATAAAATTAACCCACCACCTCCTTTTGTGTTTGGGCTGGGTGGAGGGGAGGGGGAGTAGGGAGGCACTATATAGCCCAGAGAGTTGTATTAGTAGGACAGATAACAGTGACCTAGAGCACCTTTCAGAGAAGGCAATGGCAGCCCACTCCAGTACTCTTGCCTGGAAAATCCCATGGACGGAGGAGCCTGGAAGGCTGCAGCCCATGGGGTCGCTGAGGGTTGGACACGACTGAGCAACTTCACTTTCACTTTTTCACTTCCATGCATTGGGGAAGGAAATGGCAACCCACTCCAGTGTTCTTGCCTGGAGAATCCCAGGGACGGGGGAGCCTGGTGGGCTTCCGTCTATGGGGTCGCACAGAGTCAGACATGACTGAAGTGACTTAGCAGCAGCAGCGGCAGAGCACCTTTAAAGAAACTGGATTCATAGGAGCTTTGAATGTGAGGAATTGAGAATCTGAATGTATAATATGCCATGGAATCACAGGTCAAAGCAGCATCATTTTGCCAGTAAAGTAAATCATCCTTTGGTCTCTGACAGTAATAATGTTTGCATAAATTCCTAGAAATAAGCACAGTGGTCATATATACCCAGTGTGGGTGAGAACAGGTTGTCCTGTTTTAATGCAGTGAAATTTGCTTTCCATAAGTAATAGGTACATACTCCAGCAACCTATTTAAAACGTGTGACATATCTTTTAAACTTCATATTAATCTCACACAAGCGCACTATTAATTTGCATAGAATATCCTTCATATGAGTAATTCCAAGGTACATGCCATTGCAAATGATAGTTTACAAATTCTTTTTTTTAATATACTATTTGAAATGTCATCAGGTATTCTGCAGAAAACGCTTACTATTTTTTATGCCCTCCTCCAAGAATTACCTCCAGTATTCTAAAATATTACACAATTTTAAAAGTAAAGGAAATTTTGAAGAGGATCTTTTAAGGACTAATACTATTAAAATGGCAAAACAAATTTAATTATGTAAGCAATTCTTCTCTTTTACAAACCTGAAAGGACAGCAAATTGATATTTGTGAAATTTTCTTTGTCTAATAAATAGCCTCACTTTACGGTAATGCCAATGACCCCAGTTTAATTAGGTGCAATTAATTTTGTGCAAGTGAAATTTGACATCTTGCTAGAGGCATAACTAGCTGTACTCTGTCTTATGAATTTTATTATTATCACCAGTGAGAATTCAATTGTCAGAGCTACTGCAGAAGGGTGGGAGATGGGGAGAAAAAGGCCACAGGGCTGGCATTTTATATTTAAAAATGGTTCCAGTGGACAGCCAAATGTTTAATTAAAAGAACTTGTAGAAATGATTTTTCATTGGCGCATCATCTTTGACAAGTTATCATGACTTTATTATTGCCGTTTGCACTCCCTACAGACAGTGGTCCCTCCCGTGTGCCTGGACACACACAGCTTATATGAGGACCGGATTCTTTGAGACTTTACGTAAGCACTCGCTGCTACGAGAAAAAAGCCTCACTGACTGCAAGTGAGCTCTGTCATCTGGAGGTTTAACACAATCCTTTTGTTTGATTTTGTTATCAAATTTTTTGTGCCCCTCAGATCATTCTCATTCAGATTGTTGTTGTTGTTATTCGGTTGCTAAGTCACGTCTGACCCTTTGCGACCTCTTGGTCTATAGAGAGCCAGGCTCCTCTGTCTTTCACTCTCTCCTGGAGTTTGCTCAGATTCATGTCCATTGAGTCGGTGATGCCATCCAACCATTTCATCCTCTGCTGCCCCCTTCTCCTTTTGCCTTCAATCTTTCCCAGCATCAGTCTTTTCCAGTGAGTCGGCTCTTCACATCAGGTAGCCAAGATATTGGAGCTTCAGCTTCAGCAACAGTCCTCCCAGTGAATATTTGGGGTTGATTTCCTTTAGGATTGCCTGGTTTGATCTCTCTGCTGTCCAAGGGACTCTCAAGAGTCTTCTGTAGCACCACAGTTCGAAAGCATCAGTTCTTCAGCACTCAGCCTTCTTTATGATCCAACTCTCATATCCTGGACTACTGGAAAAACCATAGCTCAATCAGATTATCACATGCATTAAAAACCCATGCAAGATATTTCAGAAAATCACTGTCAATTAAATGGTGACACATGCCTCCTTAACACATAGAATTTTATTTTTTTTGTTAATCAGGGCAGCAGGGGAGCTGTGCCATGTACGTGTAGAATCTTAGTTTCCAAGGATCAAACCTGTGTCCCTTGCAGTGGAAGCTCAGAACCCTGACCACTGGATTTTCAGGGAATTCCAGAATTTTTGTTTTATTGAAAAGCTCTTTTGGGTTTATTTGGATATACATTTTTGTTGTATGTGTCTTTTGTGCATACAAAAAAATAAGAAAAAGGGAAATCGGTTAAAGTAGTCCTACACCCTTTTCACATTCACAATTCAATTCTCCTTTAACCAGTTTCCCTTGGAGTTGTCCATCTTTCCCCACAGTGTCACCCCTTGTGCCATCAGGAGGTGCTGCATATCACCTTCCAAGCCACACCCCCATCCTGCATGTTTCCATCAGAAGGCATGGATAGCCAACTTCCAGAGCCTACCTCCTTCTCATCGGTCCTCATATGGTTTGTTGGCTGATGGGGCTACTGCTCAGTAGAACAGTTATGCTGCCAGCTATGTGGGTGACTGAGATCGTGAGACATATCTGGACTTTAAAAGATGGCCAAAGATGAATAACCATGTGTCACAGAATTAGCACAATTCAGTAAATCTACTGCATTCTCCTAATGACTGAATGGAATCAGATGCTGCTGCTGCTGCTGCTGCTGCTACTAAGTCGCTTCCATCGTATCTGACTCTGTGCAACCCCATAGATGGCAGCCCACCAGGCTCCACCATCTCTGGGATTCTCCAGGCAAGAACACTGGAGTGGGTTGCCATTTCTTTCTCCAATGCATGAAAGTGAAAAGTGAAAGTGAAGTTGCCCAGTCATGTCTTCATGACCCCATGGAATCAGATGACCACATATTAAATCACGAAACAGAAAGTCTCTGAGATAAAGCTTACTATGGGACCAAGCCTAAATGGTAACCCCAATGTTTTTTAAAACATAAACATAAAAAGTGGTGAAAGCAGTAATTCAGTGTTCAAGAGAGTAAAAGAATTTGTAGTTAAAATCTGCACCACATCCAATGATACCAGTCAAAAACATCCACAAGCACTGAGTCTTCAACTGCCCTATCTTTAACCTAACCTCACAGACCTTAGGGCTTCCCAGGTGGCTCAATGGTAAAGAATTCACCTGCCAAGCAGGAGACGAGGGTTCAATCCCTGGGTCGGGAATATCCCCTGGAGAAGAAATGGCTAACCCACTGCAGTATTCTTGCCTGGGATGACTCATGGACAGAGGAGCCTTTCGGGCTACAGTCCATGGGGTTGCAAATTGTTAGACATGACTAAGCAGCTAAACTGCAGCAGCAGCACAGGCCTTATCACAGGTCTGGAAGGGGTATGAGCTGAACTTCAGCTCTAGCAGCTGAAAATCATCAGCGGGTCAGGCAGATACAAGTTTAAACTCCACCTGGGCTGAGCAGAATCAATAAGCAGGCTGGCTTTAAAAATACAGTGAGGGACTTCCCTGGCAGTCCTGTGGTTAAGACTCCATGCTTCAACTCCAGGGGATATTCCACTTCAGGAGAAGTGGGTTTGATCCCTGGTCAGCGAACTAAGATCCCACATGCTGTGTGGCAGAGCCAAAAAAAAATTTTTTTAAGGCAAAGTTCAAAAAAAAAAGAAAAAAATACAAACGGTGAAATGTATATCCATTGCTTTAAGAGGCTGTTATCTGTGCAGATACAAAAAGGAGAAGGAGGTTAAGCCTAGGCTGGGAAGGGATGACAACAGTTGAATCAAAGAGTCCATCCACGGAAATGTCCATTTGCAAGAAAATATGTTTCTCACTGCCCTCAAAGAGGATCTTCCACCGCCCCCACCCCAGCTCCCTGCCAAAAACAAAAGCCAGCCTGACTCATGCATGAGTCATGGTCTCTGCATAGATACCATCTGAGTCACACACACAGTGGTCCTCTTCCAGCTGTCAAATATTTAATCCTACTCACCTTTCTCCAACAAACAAGTGCTAATCAACTCGCCCATTTTCTCTCCTTTTCCTTTTTTAATTCCTGCTAAATGCCCACACATAGCAACTTCAGTTCAGTTCAGTCGCTCAGTCATGTCTGATTCTTTGCGTCCCCATGAACGGCAGCATGCCAGGCCTCCCTGTCCATCACCAACTCCCAGAGTCCACAAACCCATGTCCATCAAGTCAGTGATGCCAGCCAACCATCTCATCCTCTGTCGTCCCTTTCTCCTCCTGCCCTCAATCTTTCCCAGCATCAGGGTCTTTTCAAATGAGTCAGCTCTTCACATCAGGTGGCCAAAGTATTGGAGTTTCAGCTTCAACATCAGTCCTACCAATAAACACCCAGGACTGATCCCCT
>NW_011494707.1:1962624-1975617 GCF_000754665.1 Bison bison bison | reverse complement strand
TCAATTCTTCTGCACTCAGCTTTCTTTATAGTCCAACTTTCACATCCATACATGACTACTGCAAAAACCATAGCCTTGACTAGATGGACCTTTGTTGACAAAGTAATGTCTCTGCTTTTTGATATGCTGTCTAGGTTGGTCATAACTTTCCTTCCAAGGAGTAAGCGTCTTTTAATTTCATGGCTGCAATCACCATCTGCAGTGATGTTGAAGCCCCCAAAAAATAAAGTCAGCCACTGTTTCCACTGTTTCCCCATCTGTTTGCCAAGAAGTTATGGGACCGGATGCCATGATCTTAGTTTTCTGAATGTTGAGCTTTAAGTCAACTTTTCCACTCTATCAAGAGGCTCTTTAGTTCTTCTTCGCTTTCTGCCATAAAGGTGGTATCATCTGCATATCTGAGATTATTGATATTTCTCCTGGAAATCTTGATTCCAGCTTGTGCTTCCTCCAGCCCAGCATTTTTCATGATGTACTCTGCATGATGTAAATAAGCAGGGTGACAATATACAGGCTTGACGTACACCTTTTCCTATTTGGAACCAGTCTGTTGTTCCAGGTCCGGTTCTAACTGTTGCTTCCTAACCTGCATACAAGTTTCTCAAGAGGCAGGTCAGGTGGTCTGGTATTCCCATCTCTTTCAGAATTTTCCACAGTTTATTGTCATCCACACAGTCAAAGGCTTTGGCATAGTCAATAAAGCAGAAATAGATATTTTTCTGGAACTCTCTTACTTTTTCGATGATACAGCGGATGTTGGCAATTTAGAGGCACTCAAAAGAGAGAAGTTAAAAGTCAGCTGAATTTCTTCCGTCAAAAAATATCTAGGTGTATTTCCTGCCACTTTTTCTGTTCATGTATCTCCACATTTTTGTTTACAGAGTTGGAATCATACTATACCTATTGTTTTAGAGTTTGGTTTTTCTTTTTGACTTAACAATACATCAAGATCATTTGCCCATTTCATAACTGTTTTTACCAGCCATAGAATGGCCAATCATGTATTTCACCATAATATACTTATATCTCTTATCGTTAGACATTGAAGTTGTTTCCGGTTTTTTGTTTTTTGTTTTGCTTTTATTTTTTCATCTTCTCTTTTATTCTTCCATTCGTGAATTTATTCTAGCCTTGTTAAAGTGCCTGGCACCACACTCTCTTATAATAAAATGCCAGCTTTGTGACCTTGTATAATTTAATCTGTGAGCCTTGATTTTCTTATATGTAAAGTGGAGTTCATCATACTTGTTTTATGTGTATCTGAGAATTAGAGATAATATTTATTAAGTGCCTACAACATAGTAGATGCTCAAAAGTGGTAACTTTGTATTTGAGGATGTAGATGACTTAGAAATCATTTGGCTTTAATTAAGATGAAAGTGTACCACATTTGGCACTTAGGAGAGATGACTGTCTTATTCCATCATTATTGCAGTATCAGAAGAGGTCTCATTCTGGTCTTCAATTCATGCAGAAAATATTTCTGGTGAAAATGCATTTTTTAACATTAAGACCCTATAATTCCAAATGTAATTACATGTAAGTGGTCATTAGTGAAGGGACTAGATACTGATGTGGAATTAGAACCAGCAGCTGTCTGAGGAATGCAGGTATTTATGGCTCCCTGAAGAATCAGGCTAGGCTCCAGAGGCTGGCACTTCACCAGAGAAAAGCTGGTGAGTGCTAGTCTACCCCAGCCTCTTAAGTAGTGAGAAGACTCTGTGGAGTTGGATGCCCACCAGCTCTCATGTGAACACATACAGATGGAGGGTCCAGAACTAACGAGCCTTAGAAAAGAGAGCAGACAAAAGGTCTGCCCGAAACTGGGAGAAGAAAACCCAGAGAGGGCCGTCCACACTCTCCCACCCTCGGAGCTGCTTTCCTCTGCTTTTGCTGGAGAAGCCGGAAGCCTAAGTCCTGTAAGATGTGGGGTCAGGACAGGACATGAAGAGACATGATGGCCCCTGACCCCAGTCCCGTCTCTAGCACACAGTTTGAAACAACCCTTAACTTCCCTGACACATAACTGCTGGAGGGTTGGCTTTCCATCCCTCTCTGCATTTTCTCACCCCACCTCCAGTGGCCAGACGGCCTTTCTTCTGCAGTTGGCTCCCTGCTCATTTGCTCTTCTTGGTTAACACCTTACTTGCTAATTAACGTTCAGGTTAAGTGAAAGTGTTTCTTTTCTCATATGTAGGATAAGGAGTGTCTAGTAAGTGTTTGTTTTTCAGTTTTGTCCCAGTGCTTTATATATTCCACATTTCTGTTTGTATATTGTGATTTAATGATCCAAGCATTTGGTACCTGTTCAAAGACCTGGTTTCTCTTCCTAGATCAACTACCTCCATGATCCACTTAATTCAGGGGTTGTGAACTATAAAATGCCTGCATGGGCCAGGAAGAAGCTTGAAGGAATGAGGTTGCCCAGATAAAAGGCAATAGGTGGGACTGTAGGGAACTAGAAGGCCTGTGTCCTGGCCTGAGGAGGTGTGGGGAAGGGAGGAATGGGGGGGATCTTAGGCTCAGCACTGGCTGACCAGTGCTGTGGGGTTTTCAGAGATGTTCTTGCCTGATCACCGAATGAATGAATGAATAGTTAAACATCCCCTTTTTTCCTAATATACTTGTAAGCATCACTGTGTGTGTGATGTTATATGTTAGACCAGCAGTATTTGAACCTGTTGTAGGAATATCACTCTTTTTAAAAAGTCAGCTTAACTCAGCCATTAAGGAGGAATGAAATGTTATCACTTGCTGCAACATGGATGGACTTGGAGCGCATTAGATTCAGTGAAATTGTCAGACAGAGGAAGATGAATACTGTGTGATATCACTTACATGTGGAATCTTACCAAATACAGCAAACTAGTGAATATGACAAAAACGAAACAGACTCACAGTTATAGAGAACAAACTAGTGGTTACCACATTGGGCACCTCGGAGAGATGGCTGTGGGGAGGGGGAAGAGGGAGAAGCATCGAGGGGGAGGGGAGTAAGAAATACAAACTATTAGGTGTAAAATAAGCTACAAGGATGTAGTACACGACGGGAAATAGAGCCAATATTTTTATAGTAACTGTAAGAGGAGTATAACCTTTAAAAATTGTCAATCACTATATTGTACACCTGTATCATATAATATTGTACAGCAACTATACTTCAATTTTAAATTTTTAAATTTCTTAAAAGTCAAATGATCACCCCATGCATTACACAGTCTTTAGCAAAAGGAAGTTAACACAGTCCCACTAAAGTAAAATAAGAAATAGTATATTTTCACAATAACAAACATTGGGAAACAGAAACTTTGCCTTTCCTTTTCTGAATAGTAATTCTGTAAATCTCATGGTAAATGTCAATATGAAACAGTCAGTAGGGAAAAGAAGAGTGAAGAGCAAGGTTTGGGAAATGGGAAAGGTGTTTCACAATTTTCTTCTGTTTTTTTGGTCATGCTGCATGGCATGCAGAATGCTAGTTCCCAGTTCAGTCGCTCAGTCCTGTCCGACTCTTTGCAAAACCATGGACTGCAGCACACCAGGCTTCCCTGTCCATCACCAACTCCTGGAACTTGCTCAAACTCATGTCCATCGAGTCAGTGATGCCATCCAACCATCTCATCCTCTGTCATCCCCCTTCTCCTCCTGCCCTCAATCTTTCCCAGCATTAGGGTCTTTTCAAATGAATCAGTTCTTCGAATCAGGTGGCCAAAGTATTGGAGTTTCAGCATCTGTCCTTCCAATGAATATTCAGGACTGATTTCCTTTAGGACGGACTGGTTGGATCTCCTTGCTGTCTAAGGGACTCTCAAGAGTCTTCTCCAACACCACAGTTCAAAAGCATCAAGTTCCCAGACCAGAGATCAAACCCATGCCATCTGCAGTGGAAGTTCTGAGTCTTAACCACTGGACCTCCAGGGAAGTCCCCAGCAGCGCTTCATTTGAACCCACCTCAGTGCATCCTATATAGACACCATCATACACCCCATGTATCTAGAACTTACCCAGACCTCAGGTGTTCCCACATTCCTTCTTCATGACAAATTCTTAGAAAAATGAAATGTGTTTACAGCTACCCTTGGTTAATTACAGCATACATTTTATATTCCATCTCCTTTGAAATTCTCATAAAACAGCAAATGTAGAAAAACTTTATGTAGAAAGCCTTTGAATAATGCATCAAAGATCCATTAAAATAAATAAAGGTATATTTTAACAGCCCAGCCACAGACTAGTTGGGAATACTGAGTAATGAGTAACAGCAGAGCCAGAGGCTCTCACAACCACAGTGATTTTGGACAGAAGATAGCAATGCATGTTTGAAATGCCTAGGCGTTTTCAAGTTCCCTTTTACTCTGTTTCTTAAGGAAACCATACAGTTGCCTTGAAATTATAGGCAACTACAGGATTAATACATGGGCTTCCCTGGTGGCTCAGCCATAAAGAATCTGCATGCCAATGCAGGAGACTCGGGTTTGCTCCCTGGGTCAGGAAGCTCCCTGGAGAAGGGAATGACAACCTGCTCCAGTATTCGTGCTTGGGAAATCTCATGGACAGAGGAGCATGGTGGGCTGCAGACAATGGGGTCACAAAAGAGTCGGACACGATTTAGTAACTAAACAAAAAACAACAACAGGAGGTATATGCGCTTAAAGTTACATTGCCATCACAGGCAAGACTTGATAAATCCACACCTGAGATTAAGTGCAGTATGGGGGAAAGGCCACTGGAGGTACAGCCTGTAGTCTTGCTTTGTAACCTTTCACCAGTTATCTGCTGCCACAGTGATGATATATAATAAAAAACCCACCCACATCAGTGGCATCAGATGATAAGCATTGATTTCTACTGCTGGTCAGACCTGGGTTCACATGGGGCTTCCTCCTGGTCTTTGGTCAGCTATGGGTTGGCAAGGTGCTCTACTGCTCTTCACAGCTCTCTCAGGTGCCTGGGGCCTCAGCTGGGACAATTGCCACTTGAGCTCTGTGCTACAAAGCCTGTCTTCTGCCAGCAGGCCGAGCCGGACCTGGGCATTGGCAGCTTCCCTGCAGGGGGAGACTCAGAACTCTAACGCCATCACTTCCTCTGCACTCTTTTGGCCATGGCAGATCAGGAGGGCATCCCAGGGATCAGGAGATAGACTCTACCTCTGGGTGGAGAAGCCACAATCTTATTACAGAGGGAGCAGACAGAGGGAAGAGAAGAATTGTGACATTTTAACAATCAGGCTGTTACAGATCAGGGGCAAGATATCTGAGTTCTTTAAGTAACCCCTGTCTTGCCCATTCCTGGAGAGGGAAATGGCAACCCACTGCAGTATTCTTGCCTGGAAGATCTCATGGACAGAGGAGCCTGGCGGGCTGCAGTCCATAGGGTCGCAAAGAGTCGGACATGACTGAGCGACTGAGCACGCCTTGCCCGTAGTCCACAGATGGTTGTTCAACCCAGGGCAAGAAAGTAGTGAACATACTTTTAAACTCACATTTAATGCAACTGTCCAGGTGAAGTTAACCAACGTGTGGTGTAGGGTATAGAACAAAAGAATCTTAAACATTTCTGTGTGAATGCGGGAAGTTTCAGCTGGTGCTGAAGATTCCTGTTTCTAAAATTGAGACACACCAAATTAATTCTGGGTTTTGGAGCTGGCCATCACATCAGGCCACTCTCGGTCATCGAAACCCAAGGCCAGGACAAAGGCTGGGTTTCCAATGCTGCTGCCCCCAGTAGAAGTCACAGCAAACTTTAGGACCAGCCATCACTTCTTCCAGGGAGTAAACTGGTCTTTTCCTTGTGTTGTGAAGGGAAAAAAAGTATTATCTTTCTACCAAATGTTATCACCAGGTAGCTAGGTTTCTTAGGAGGTAAGATCTTTGCTACTCCATCATTCTCTCAATTCTGTGTGTTTTTTCATAATATGTCTGGTGATGGTAATGAGAAATCAGTGCAAACATTTTCTAAGTAACAGTTTGCTGCTGCTTAGTCACTTCAGTCATGTCCAAGTCTTTTCGACCCTATGGACTGTAGCCCGCCAGGCTCCTCCGTCCATGGGATTCTCCAGGCAAGAATACTGGAGTGGGTTGCCATGCCCTCCTCCAGGGGATCTTCCTGACCCAGGGATTGAACCCAGGTCTCATGCACTACAGGGGAATTCTTTCCACTTAGCCACCTGGGAAACCCTATATATGTAAATGCTATGCTGTGCTTAGTCACTCAGTCATGTTCAACTCTTTGCAGCCCCATGGACTATAGCCCGCTAGGCTCCTCTGACCATAGGGATTCTCCAGGGCAGAATACTGGAGTGGGTTGCCATGCCCTCCTCCAGAGGATCTTCCCAACCCAGGAATCGAACCTGAGTCTCCTGAATTGCAGATTCTTTACGATTGAGCCACCCAGGAAGCCCCAAGTAACAGCTTCCCTCACTATGAATGCCAAGAGGACACTGAGGCTGAACAGCCTCTCAACTAAATGCCTTCCTAATTCTGGGTGATAGGAACTCAAAAAGCCACATGAACTCACAGGGACGTCCAGAAGACACACTTGGTCTTTTTATCTCTTTGCATTTCTGGGCCTTCTTCATCTAGGACAGCCCCTTCTCAGGCGCTTGGCTCCCTGTCAGTAACCCTGGACCAACAGTATGGTTGTTCGTGGCATAAGGAGGAGCAGTTCCTGGGGTGACCAGGACACAGACCTTCCAGAAATCAAATCCAAGGCAAGACACATGTCAAGCAGCCTTTTGCACGTAGCAGTCTGCCAAGCGCCACTCCAAACATCAAGTAACCTCGAATTGGATGCTTTCAATTATACACTAATTAACAAGAAGAGGACGGTGTTTTGTTTTCACCTCAGACTGTGCTGGAGAGATCCAGGCAAATTAGCCCCCCAACTGCTGGAATTTCCCAAGACTGTGTAGCCTTGTTGTGAGTGAGGCCCCACAGTAGTGGGAAGGACAGAGGCCTGGGCTCCAGGCGGCCAGAGGAAGAGCCTCAGGGCGGCCATGCCTCCCCAGGGTGGGAAGGGGCCCCGAACAGGGGTCATGGTCCCCGACCCTGCAGCACAGAGAACCTGAGCAGCACCAGGGGAGCCCACTCACCCTACAGCCCGGCCGCTGCTTGGAGCTGTGGTCGAGTCTTCCTAAAAGCCGCCTTCATCTTAAACACGCTTAAAGGCTAAAGGCAAACAAATCCTCCTTGAAACCCGAGTCTGTTTTAAGATGTCTTTACTAAAATCCCTGCTGAACTATTAGCTGCTGTGTCATATAATTTCCTTTTCCTGAGAGTAACATTCTTGATGATTACCGCTACAAGGAATTATAAGGCTCGCCCTGTAAGAAGGTCTGCACGGCTTCCCACGGTGATAATGTGTTACTAAGGCGATTTTCTGAATTTCTACCTGAGGTGTTTTTTTTTCATTTTGCTCCAACTACTAAATCCTTCCCTTTTTTTTTTTTCTTTGCCTTTCCTGAGTTAGAAACCCTGTGTGGGATGGTTGATTTAGGTCTAAGGTCCTTAGCACAAAGGTCAGTTTGGGGGCAAAACATCAGAATTTATGATCAAGCTTTCTTCAGAATGAAATATATTTCTTTGGATGTTTTAAACTTTATTTTGCAATGGTATTATAGGTAATTTTGTGTGTTTATAATCTGTTTATGTAGTATCATCTACTCTTCAAGACTTTATTCTAGAAATAGGAAATACTATATAATTCTAAAGGAGATCGGTCCTAGGTATTCTTTGGAAGGAATGATGCTAAAGCTGAAACTCCAGTACTTTGGCCACCTCATGCAAAGAGTTGACTCACTGGAAAAGACTCTGATGCTGGGAGGGATTAGGGGCAGGAGGAGAAGGGGATGACAGAGGATGAGATGGCTGGATGGCATCACCGACTCGATGCACATGAGTTTGAGTAAACTCTGGGAGTTGGTGATGGACAGGGAGGCCTGGCGTGCTGGATTCATGGGGTCACAGAGAGTCGGACACGACTGAGTGACTGAACTGAACTGATATAATTCTAGATTCAAATTAGGTTTAATTTGAAATGTCTTTATTTTAAAATATGTCTGTTTTTAATTTGCACTTTTATTTCCCACTATTGTCCAATTCATGGATCTTGAGTTTTATTGTTAAAAATGGTTGACTTTTAAAAAAATTTTTTACCAACTACAAACAATGAATTTTAAAGCTTCATTTATATGGGATCAAAGGGTAACCTGAACATATTAGATTACTCCAGAAAAAAATATTCTAATGGAAGAAAATTGAAAGGAGACAAGTTCCATCTCAATAAATGTTCAAGCTGCCTAACAGTTCAAGTCAGCTCAGGACGCTCTCAGAGAGTCAGTTGTGCATCAGGAATTGCTGTGACAGGCCAGGTGTTCAAGTACCTGACTTCAAGGGTCTCTTTACAAAGTCACATCACCTTTAAAATCCTGTTCCATTCATTTGAAATAATTTTATCATTCAAAAATGTATATAGTAACCTATTTATAATATGCATAATATACTAGTAAAGCATCTGTGTATGTATAAAAAAAAAAAATCCTGTGTTCCTTTGTGTAGGCTTTCAGAAAGTAGAGAGGAGGATGATGAACGCGTAAAAACCACCTGTCCTATGCCAGCTCTGAGCTAAATCCTCTCATCTTTCTTTGTTGTTCTGTCACTCAGTTCAGTTCAGTCACTCAGTCGTGTCCAACTCTTTGTGACCCCGTGGACTGCAGCACGCCAGGCCTCCCTGTCCATCACCAACTCCTGGAGTTTACTCACTCGTGTGGATTGAGTCGGTGGTGCCATCCAACCATCTCATCCTCTGTGGTCCCCTTCTCCCACCTTCAGTCTTTTTGTCGCTTGGTTACGTCCAACCCTCTGCGACCCCATGGACTGCAGCACACCAGGATTCCCTGTGCTTCACTATCTCTTGGAGTTTGTTCATTGTGTCCATTTAATCCATTGAGTCCACCAACGCATGTCCATTTGAGTCGGTGATGCCATCCAACCATCTCGTCCTCTGTCATCCCCTTCTCCTCTTGCCTTCAGTCTTTCCCAGCATCACAGTCTTTTCCAATGAGTCAGCCCTTTGCATCAGGTGGCCAAAGTATTGGAGCTTCCTTCTTACAAAGTACTAAATTAGACACCCTGTTTTACAGATGAGGATACAGATTGAGTATTGTGCTTAGGGAATGAAGTGAGAATTCGAACCTAAGTCCTGCTGATTCCAAGCACCCTCAGCTGATCACAGAAGAACCTGTCACCTTCTGCAGCCAGCCCTGGGCCTGACTCTGCTGGCCTGCACAGGAGGGTGGGGAGCAACAGAATTGGACCTACTGAGAGAAAGGCTGCATTTCCTTCCTGGGGAAATAAATTGGGACTCTCAGTAATCACAGAAGTTAACAACAGGGGGCAGTACATACACGTAACAGTGGTGCCTGTGTTAAATCAGTACTTTTTCTGACTTCTGCATTGTTTTCAATCAAACCAGTGCTTTCAGTGAGTCATCTGAGCATTTTGTACAGAGCATCCCTACCCACTGGAATTTTTTAAAAATGCAAATTTCAGCTATCAGACGAGTTGATCTTTGCGTCTCTCACTGTGACAGTAATGCCAGAGCAGATTCAGCGTCCACTGTTCTAAACCTGGCTTACACTACCCTCCTTAGGACCCCTGCTGCTTAAGGAGTTTCTTTCTGCTTTTTCTTTCTCAAAGCTTACACACAGGCTGGAGACACTACGGATGCTTCTTTTTGCCTCAAATAGAAAATAAAAAGTGCTTCTTGAAAAACTCTTTGTTGTTAAAGTCATGAAATGTGTTGGCCTTCAAATGAGCATTAGGACACAGAGTTGGATCCTCAGCCTGGCTGTGTGTGTGGCAGATACACAGCCTGGCGGCCCTTTGTGACCACATTTCCAGAAACATCCCTCCTGGAGCTTCCCGGATTCGCCACAAACATAATGAA
Organism: Bison bison bison; assembly: GCF_000754665.1. Classification (NCBI taxonomy): domain Eukaryota; kingdom Metazoa; phylum Chordata; class Mammalia; order Artiodactyla; family Bovidae; genus Bison; species Bison bison. The sequence continues at coordinate 1,965,675 of NW_011494707.1, read as the reverse complement.
CTCCCAAGACATCTCTGCCTCTGAGGCTCAGGGCGCCAGGTGGTCTACAGAGCCTTGCTGTGTTCCAACGTTGTGCCTTTATAACTAGGTTGGAAGTTTCCTAAAGTTTCTCTAGGGTGAACCTCTGGTGTGTTTTTTTTTTTCCTTAATGACATAAATGAGCTCCCTCAGTTGACTTTTGGCAACTGCCTCAAATAAAATTTTCCTAACGCCTAATCAGCTCTGGCATTATTGTCACAGTGAGAGATGCAAAGATCAACTTGTCTGATAGCTGATCTTTTTCTATTTGAGGCAAAAAAAAAAAGTCTTTTTTTCTGAGAGCTCTGGCCCTGGGATGCTGGGTTTAATGAGCATCTTTGGATTGTCCCCATGGGGCAGAACATTAGATGACACCAGGCAGCCCTGTTTGGCTGAGGATCCATTCATCTTCATCGACAAAAATGTAAACTCAGTGTCTCAACACATTTTTATCATGTACCGACTATTTGTTTGGTATTGTGCCGGGTGCTATAATGTGGCTTGAAATTAGTTTTCAAACAACAATGAATTTCTGTGTGGAAAAAAGCTACTACAATAGGAGTTAAAAGTTATCACCTTACTGTTTATCAATGTATCTTTCTTATCCTCTAGTAAAAGTTACCATTTATGAATTGGGCATAATATTGATCACTCACTGCTCCCTGTGAAGAACACATTAAACTGCTTTCTCTAGCAAAACCAGACTGTTTTTGGATGCTGCCGGATAACAAATAGCTGAGTGGAATTAGTGTTCTGTTTGCTTCTGCCCAGCCTGCAGAGTGGGATGAACCTGCAGATTTGCTTTGTCAACGATAGCGGCAGTGATAAGGACAGCGATGCTGATGACAGCAAGACTGAAACCAGCCTGGACACCCCCTTGTCTCCCATGGTGAGTCTCCAAGCTGCCACTGAGGTTCAGAGTGTGCTTTCCTGGTCACTTAGCTTCTTTTCTATTGTTGATCAGGAACAAACATTGCAGAGATTTAAAAACAGATGTCTCATGACATTTCTTAACATGTGAAGTGTGAAAGTCACTCATTCATGTCTGATTCTTGCAACCCCATGGACTGTATGTAGTCTACCAGGCTCCTCTGTCCATGGAATTTTCCAGGCGAGAATACAAGAGTGGGAAGCCATTCCCTTCTCCAGGGGATCTTCCTGTCTCCTGCACTGCAGGAGATTCTTTATTGCCTGAGCCATTGGGGAAGCCCTTCTTAACATGAGATGCTCCTAAAATTTGAGTGATTGAAAACTTAAAACTGTGATCTGAGGATACTTAAGTTCTGTTAAAGTTAGCAACTACTTTCGTATTAAATCATCAAGAAAATCACATAGGCCCTAAAAATTATAAAAGAAAATATGCTATAAAAAGGAATGAAATGGTGCCATTTGCAGAGACCTGGATAGACCTAGAGACTGTCATAAGACTGAATTAGTCAGAAAGAGAAAAACAAATATCATTTGTTATATTATTAACACATAATGTGGAATCTAGAAAAATGGTATAGATTATCTTATTGCAACACAGAAGTAGAGACACAGATGTAGAGAACATCTGGATGCTGGAGGGGAAAGGAGAAAGGGGGTGATGAATTGGGAGATTGGGATTGATATATATACACTACTAGCTGTAAAGTAGATAACTAATGAGAACCTACTGTACAGCACAAGGAACTCTACTCAGTGCTCTATGGTGACCTAAATGGAAAGGAAATCCAAAAAAGAGGGGATATATGTAAACATATCGTTGATTCACTTTGCTATAGGGCAGAAACTAACACAATATTGTAAAGCAACTATATGCCAATAAAAGTTAATTTAATGCGGTAAATAAAAAAATAGAAAATGTGCTAGATACCATTCCTTCCCCACTGGTCTTAGAAATATGAGCATAGACTAGCAGTGGACACATTTTAAAATACCACTCAGAGAAACCCGAAAGATAATGTGGGTTAAGCATTGCTTACTTTTCCTTGCGGGGTTTCCCTGGTGGCTCAGCGGTAAAGAGTCCGCTTGCCAAGCTGGAGACAAAGGTCAGATGTCTGGGTCGGGAAGATCCCCTGGAGAAGGAAATGACAACCCACTCCAGTATTCTTGCCCATGGATGGAGAAGACTGGCGGGCTACAGCCCATGGTGTCGCAACGAGTGGGACTCAACTTAGCAACTAAACAACACTTTTCCTTGCACACTTATATAAAAGATGGCTTGATGATCCTGAGTGCTTGTTCCTGAATTTCTTTACTCTCTGGGAGCTCTATCCAGCACCTTTCTTATCGAAGACCAACTAACAGGAAACTGTGTTAGTTGTTAAGTACAGTGCCACATGAGAACTTCTTTGGATAGCTGAGATCCTGTCCACTTGGGGAGTAACACACCACCTTAGCTCTGGGTGAAATATTTTGCTGTAGTCTGTTCACTTCAAGAAAGTTTTGAGAGTAAGAAAGAAAAGTCTCAAGTTTGTTATAAATATATATTTTCCCTATTATTAATTATGTTACTTTTTATGCTAAAATCAGCCTTTTATTGATACTACGGAGATAAACTACCTTTGAAAATGTTACTTGCTAAAAAAGAGGAGTGTATGTATATATATACACACATACATATAACTGATTCACTTTGTTGTACAGCAAAAATTAATACCACATTGTAAAGGAACTATATGCCAATAAAAATTAGTTAAAAAGTTAAAAAATAATTATATTGCTGCTACTGCTACTGCTGCTAAGTCGCTTCCATCGTGTCCAATTCTGTGCGACCCCAGAGATGGCAGCCCACCAGGCTCCCCCGTCCCTGGGATTCTCCAGGCAAGAACACTGGAGTGGGTTGCCATTTCCTTCTCCAGTGCATGAAAGTGAAAAGTGAAAGTGAAGTTGCTTGTCATGTAGGACTCCCAGCTACCCCATGGACTGCAGCCCACCAGGCTCCTCCATCCATGGGATTTTCCAGGCAAGAGTAGTGGAGTGGGTTGCCATTGCCTTCTCCAATTATATTGAAATACAATTATTAAATATAAAGTAGCAAATAAATAA
>NW_011494707.1:1956553-1962391 GCF_000754665.1 Bison bison bison | reverse complement strand
GTGATTAGTACAGATCAAATCAAGAGTTGAGTTGTGTTGATGGAGCGGACTCTTGGCCGCTGTGAGAGAGGGCTCAGGGAAGGCTATAGTCCATCTCCAAAGGTGGTACCCAGCACACAAAGCTCAGGTGCTGCTTTTTTTTCCCTTCGCAGAGCAAACAGAGCTCTTCCTATTCAGATAGAGACACTACTGAAGAAGAATCCGAATCCCTGGATGACATGGATTTCCTCACAAGGCAAAAGAAATTGCAAGCCGAAGCCAAAATGGCCCTTGCCATGGCCAAACCAATGGCCAAAATGCAAGTAGAAGTGGAAAAACAGAACAGGAAAAAGTCTCCCGTCGCTGATCTCGTAAGCAGCGAGCGCTGAAACGCAACTGACTGGGGGCTTGCATGCCGTGGTTGGCTGGGGAGTGTTGGCTGCAAAAGGTTGAGGCTGTCTCAGTCCTTTCCCAGAGTTATGCAAACTTGGGTTTCTAGAAGGCACTGTGTAAAACATCATTGAGAAATATTGAAGTCTGTTTCTTTTTCCTTCCTACTGTATCACAGAAGGATGCATAAGCTACAGATTTCACAAACGTAAACTTTGCTCCCCATTCATATCTACTCTGTTTTTGGGGCAGTATTAGCTGTTGTGAGAATATTTTAATTCCTTTAAAGCAGTCTCAGTTTAAGAACCCATTGCTGTGGCAAACTCACTATTGCTTTAACTCTTTGTTCCTACTGTTTAGTGAAGACAGTATGATAGAGTGGACAAAGGTCCTGACCTTTGGAGCTTAAGACGAGCCCTGCCATCCATCTACTGTGGGGCTCTGGGCAAGTCTCAGTTTTCTCATCTGCAAAATGGGGATAATAATAACACCTGTGTCAGAGCATGATTGTGAGAGTTCAGTGGAAAAAGTGTTCAAAGCACTTGGCACAGTGCTTGTAGCATGCTATAAATTAATAAATAATGGATCATAATAATTTAATCTATGTAACTGATACTGCTTGAGCTCCCTGGTAATTCATTTGTGGATCTAATTATTGACTCTAAGTTGTAGACCAGTCCAAAGGCATTTGATTTGAGTAGTGTCCCATTATGATGCTGATAACATTTGAGAATGTGTGATGTGTGAATGGAGGGCCTTGCATTGGAAAAGTCAGACAGGGAAAGCTTTTCAGTGAGGACCCTGAAGTGGGTGAATGAAGGTGGGTTTTTTAGGAGAAAACTCGGTCCTGTATTCAGTGTGCTTACTGCTCTGCTCTCATCTGTTTCTTCCCTTTGTGTCTTCAGCTGCCACACTTGCCTCATATAAGTGAATGCTTGATGAAAAGAAGTTTAAAGCCCACTGACCTGAGAGACATGACTCTTGGGCAGCTACAAGTGATAGTCAATGATCTCCATTCCCAGATAGAAAGTAAGTGTGAGACACTCTGGCAAATGGGATATGATTGTTAAATATCATGGGATATCACGTTTCCTTGGGGCCCTCTTTGCCCTTGCAAGGAAAGGAAGAGAATCGACGCTCTCTTTTTTCCTTTGATTTGTGACTATAAAATGTTGAGAAACTTTAAGACTTTTTCAAGATTCACAGAGATTAAGGGTCCTTTTTATTCATCTGAAATCCCCAGCTTTTAGCACAGTGCCTGGCATATAGTTGGCTTACAACACCTGTTTGTAGAATACAATTTAGTAGGTCCAGGTCTTTTATTATATTTATATATATTTGTATATGTATTATACGAATACAATTATATGCTCAGCTGTATTTGTATGTACATTTATTTTAGCTCATCAGATCCAAAACAGCTTATGTTGTGGGACTTCAGGTGGAAAGTGTATAGGACTGATAGGTGAAAATTATAGGGTGAGAAGGAGTGGGCCTTTTACCCCCAGAGTAAAGAAGGACCTCTACCGGAAATGTGCTGGGAGTTGTGGTGAGTGAGTGGCATTCACTCAGCTGGTTGTGCAGAGAAGGGCACGTGCTGGGCCAGTAACAGAGAGAGCTCAATCACTGGGGCATCTTGCTGAGTCCAGATGAACTCTCGAGCACTCCAGCCTTGAAACATATGAGTCCATAAAGTCCATTGCTGATAGATTAAAACCACCTAAAAGACATGCCAACCCAATGCAAACCAACTATAAAAAAGCATTTGGGAACCAAGTGGGGAAATTTGAACACTGACTAAATGTTTTATTAAAGATGTATTGACTTATTCAGGTACAATAAAGGCATTATGGTTATGTTAATTTTTTTAAAAAGCCCTGTCTTTAGAGATGCATACTGAAGCATTTATGTATGAAACAATAGGATGTCTGAAACTCACTTTAAAATGACCTCACTGGAGAAGGGGAGAAAGGTCAGTTACAACTGGCCAGGAGTTGATTATTTTTGAAGCTGATTGGATGCATAGGGCAAGGGGATTCATTAAACAAGTCTCTTTGCTTTTGTATCACTTTGAAAATGTCCATAATAAAAAATTTTAAACTTCATAATAGAAAAGACATTCCCATGCACTATGCCAGTATAGAAAGCTGCCCTAAGAACTCACTAGAAAAATAAAATGCGCAGTGGCAATTTAATACCTTCAGTATTTTGGGGAGGTGGGGCAATCACACCAGGCAGCATGAGGGATCTTAGTTCCCCAAGGGATCACTCACAGCCACAGCAGTGCAAGCACAGAGTCTTAACTTCTTAACCCAATACCTTCAGTATTTTAAAATCAAAAGAAAAGATTCACATTTTAATTAGGAAACCATAGATTCATAGGATTTTTTTTGAAGTTCTACTACATTTTCATTTTCATTGAGCATAAATTACTAGGAGTATTTTTCTTTCAAGGATTTAAAAGGCTTTCTGATCTCTTACCATCGAAATATCTTCCTTAGACTTTTAAATAATAACATTGCCAGCTAGTCCTTTTCAGGAGTATAGGAAGTTTTAGATTTCTTTGTATGATTTTTTTTCCTCCTTTTTAAAATTGGAAACAAATCTGAACTAAAGGCAGGTAAATGCATCATTTCAGGTCTGAATCCAGCATTTTCAAGGAGGACCTTGCTGAGTACCCTCTTCCTTTCTTTTGTTGCTGGGCCTAGAGCTCTTGCCAAATGAATGCTCTCCCCACATGTGCATGTGTTCAGACCCAGAAGCTTTTGTTCTAAGTCAGTATGAGGGGAAAAAGCAAGAAGCAGCCCCGGGCTTGTTTATATTTTCCAATGGCAGAAGCCAGATTAACCCAGTGCACAGATTTCAGGAAGACTAGCCATGTTTCCATCTATTTTATTCCCAGTATAAATCCTAAGGAGTCTTTTCCTCAGCACCTGTTGTCTGGAGACCAGGGGTTATTTCTTCAGGTCCTTCGTATTTCATTCTCCCACATCTTTAGATATTACTCTTTCTTTGAACAGCCTGCTTGTTGAGCTGCTCCTCCTCGTGGCCCCAGGTAACCTTGGAGCATCCTCGGGCCCCTCCCTCTCCAGCTGGGCATCTTATGTGGTGCCCGTCAGGTGTGGCGGCCCCTCCAGCTCTCAGTGTGGCTGGAACCCCCTGAAGATGAACAGTGGAAAACTCAACATGCCCCAGACTTTTACACTCACGTATCTTCAAAATAAAACCCTGCTTCTTCTAACGAGCTACTTTCCTAACAGCTAACCACTTCTTTTCCCACTTTAATGTGAGTGTAACTGGATTTACTTCATACTCCTTTTCTTCCAACACTTCTGTAAGTAGGCAAACCAGTGCTCTCAATGGGTGACTTCTCCTGAGCTTCTGAGAAACTAATGAGAACCCTAACATTTCAGCAAAAATACTTTCTTCCTGTGTTTAGCTGTTTGTATATATGTGTGTGTGTATATGGTACACATACAATGGTCCATACGTAGTTTCATATCCTGACTTTGTTGCAGCTTTATCTATTTCTATTGCTCTCCTTCCTTTGCCCCAGGCTTGAATGAAGAGCTGGTCCAGCTGCTCCTTATCCGAGATGAGCTGCACACGGAGCAGGACGCCATGCTGGTGGACATCGAGGACTTGACCAGGTCAGTGGGGCCTCACCCGTCCCAAAAAGGAAAGAAGCCTGGGATGATTAGAAGCTTAAGAATTAAGGCAGGAGTGAGGTGGTGCTAGTGGTAAAGAAACTGCCTGCCAACACGGGAGATGAGGGTTTGATCCCTGGGTCGGGAAGATCCCCTGGGGAGTTGTCCCTAAGCCCTTCCATGCTGGCATGTTTCCAGCACATGGTGGGTGCCCCCAAGTGGCACTTGCTGTTATCTGACCCAACTCCTGATGACATCTGCCATGCCCAGAAGGCAAGGACCCTGGCATCTTTCCACAGCACCAGTACCACCAGATTGCTCTCACCATGGGGAGACTCCAAGACTTGGGTTTCTAGCTGAGCCTGGCTCCAGGCCCCCTCTCTGTAAAGAGGTGAAGAATGCCTCCTTCCCTGGGGAATAGGGAAACTAGACTAACGCTGGTCAAGATCTTGCATTTCTTTGTCATTTTCTTTGTGGAAACGCCTCTCACAATAAGTATGTGAAGTGCATTAAAAAACTGTGAGCATTCCTACAGTCTTATGACACCTTTTCTGAGTCAGTTTATGGGAAGTCTTTAAGCCGCAAGGCAACAATTACTATTAATCCCAGAAATGGTATTCAGAGAGTAGAGGCTCCCAAAGAAAGAAAGAAAACTGCTTGTCACAATAACATAAGGAATTAACCATGTGATCCAGAACCATCCAAGGGAAGCTTGGCAACATATGTAGTGACAGTGCTCTCAGCATTCAACCACAGGGACCTCTTCTCTGTGTGAGACACTGCGTAAAATATTTTCCCAAATGCAATGTTATAAAAATAGCTCAGGTAGCAAAATAAAGGCTACAGAACTATGTTTAAAGTTTGTTTTTCAAGACCTATGGGCAGCACTCTGTTTCACATGGTTTGGATGTTATTGCCATTGCTCCTAACAAAAACAAACAAACAAAAACCAGAAGGTCTTCTCCTACCTTCTTAGCATGTTTGCCTACATCTGAAATAGGGTACCACTCAAATATTGTTACTGCCCCCTACAGATATATTCAGGCACTGCACCAGCAATTGTAAGACACCTCCCTTTTTGTTAGGCTAAGAACTTTGCATATAGGGGTTAAGATTATGGAAAATCAGGGGCTTCCCTTGTGGCCCACGGGTAAAGAAATCTGCCTGCCAATTCAGGAGACAGGGGTTCAGTCCCGGGTCCAGGAGCTTTAGAGCAGCTTAGCCCCTGAGCCACATCTGTTGAGCCTCTGCTCTAGAGCCTGTGAGCCGCAATTACTGCAGACCAGTGCCCTAGAGCCCGTGCTCCACAATAAGAGAAGCCACATGGTGAGAATCCCACACAAGGCAACTAAAGAGTGACCCCTGCTCCCCACAACTAGAGAAAAGCACATGCAGTAACAAAAGACCCAGCACAGCTAATAAATAAATAAAATTATTAAAAAAAAAAAAAAAGATTATGGGAAATCAGTAGTAAAGTGTACAAGGACATGCACCTTCTGAAAAATACGTAAACTCTTTCATCAGTTCTGTGACTTGCCAGTGGTAACAGAGGGCAGTTTCTCTGTCCCTCAGAGCAATGCTGGCATTCCTTCGTGCAAGGAAGACATTCAGAGGCCCCGCCCTCTCCTCGGAATGCTCAGCTGTTACCTGGGTCTGCAGTGTTCTGTGTTTACTCTGCAGATGGTATGATCGTGGGAGACAGGAGGGCAGAACCATGGGGTTTAGAGGAGAGGAGTCACTTATTTAAAGGTGTTGGAGGAACCCTTGAAACAAGAGCAGGTGGGGAGTAGTTTCTATGTCCATTTCTGGCTGCAAAAATATA
>NW_011494707.1:1950590-1956453 GCF_000754665.1 Bison bison bison | reverse complement strand
CCAGATCCCAGAGACTGAGAGCATGGCTACCAGGAAGCCCTGCTCACCTGCTCCCTTTACCTGTCCAGCTCCTACCATTCAGGTGTCAGTTCAGGTCCATGGTTCTCAATTTCAGTTGCACATTGGAATCACCTGGGGAGCTTTTAAAATATTGATGCCTGGGTCTCACTGCCAGAGGTTCTGATTTAACTATTCTGTGAGACAGGGACTTCTGTGCATTAGAAGTTTTTTAAAGCTTTCCTGATGACTCCAATACAGGAGTCATCAGGAAAGCCTAATTCGAAAACCACAGGTTTAGATACTTCTTTGAAGTAGTGCTCCCTGAACCCCCAAGACTGGCCTAGGACCCTCTTTGTGCTTCTGGCAGCACAGCATTCCTCCCAAGTGGGGCCTAATCATATTGTGTTACATTTGTTTGCTGTCTCTCCCAGCCTGGCTGTGTTGTTCAGTTGCTATGTCAGGTCCAACTCTTTGCGACTCCATAGACTGCAGTACACCAGGCTTCCCTGACCTCTACTGTCTCCCGGAGCTTGCTCAAACTCATGTCCTTTGACTCCATGATGCCATCCAACCATCTCATCCTCTGTCGCCCCCTTGTGCTCCTGCCTTCAATCTTTCCCAGCATCAGGGTCTTTTCCAGTGAGTCAGTTCTTCACATCAGGTGGCCAAAGTATTAGATCTTTAGCTTCAGGCACAATGTTTATTTTCACTCATTTCAGAGTCCTCAGAGCCTAAGACAGGGGCTGCCAAACACATAGTAAGTCCTCAAAAGTGATTGTTGATGTAAAGGAGTTCTTGTAGGGCTTGCTGCTGCTACTGCTGCTGCTAAGTCGTGTCAGTCGTGTCTGACTCTGTGCGACCCCATAGATGGCAGCCCACCAGGCTCCCCCGTCCCTGGGATTCTCCAGGCAAGAACACTGGAGTGGGTTGCCATTTCCTTCTTGTAGGGCTTGAGTGAAATTAATTCTACTAAAGACTTTCATATAAATAGTTGATGAGAACCTTTTAGTTTTATAAACTGAAACTCTTTCCCTCCTTTGTCTAAAATTTTAATGAAATTCACCCTTGTATGTGTCTCAGAAATAACACCCAACTCTCAATATTTTCTGAAGCTATTCCCTATCTGTTCTTTCCCTGTCTCTCAGAAAACCTCGTGTTGTAGGTTTGCACAACACACTCACACAAAGAGATACATATTTAAAGCTGCTATAAGAACCATAATTTAATTAGCTACATGGAATCTTAGCCACTGGGTATCAAAATATTTCTTGAGCTGAATTTGTTCAAGTGAGGCCCATGAGCTACTTTATGAAAATAATCAAGATTCTTCTACACACATAAAAAAGATGATCTGCTAAAAGGCATGATTTTTCTTGGGGATACAGTGCTATTGTTATCTTTTTTCCCTAGTCCCTTTAGTGTTCGGTGAATATCAGAATATTATTTGTGGGCTGCTGCATGTGGCAAGGGCACGACTGTCACTTCCCTTTTCTGAAAATATTTGTGGTTTTCTTCCCTGTGCCATAGATGTGAAACATTCTGCATCATTAACACCAGTGAGTTACACTTGATGTCACTGACTACCCAAGTCAAGGCAGTGCACAGAAATTGCCCCCGAACCTTTGATTACAGCTGGAAAGCACAGCATTAGATAACTTTTCTCTTGCCCAATTTTTAATTTCCTAAGATCCTCCTTCAAAACATTTGTTTCTTACAACCTTCAGACCCTACCACTCTCCCAGAAGACGTTTGGTTAGTGCCTATTTGAGTGATGTCAGCAGCTTGGCCATTCCCCTGTCTCCATCTCCACTGGCCAGCTGCTGGGTTGGCCTGCCTTTGGGCTCACAGGCCATGATAGGACTTGATGAGTAAGAAAGTTTACCCAGCCCTGTCCCCACCCTCACTGACACAATCATGCCCTTAGGACTAATTGAGGGGAGGAAGAGTATCAAATACGGGAAATCTTTGCATCCACCAAAGCCTATCATTTGTTCTAAAGACATTACTACCCTTTGTAAGAATGATATTGGATTATTGTATAATTAACAGGGGCCTTGTTAATACTTAAATTTGCATCTTTGTGCATATTTAGATAAAGTAGTTAACTTTCTGTCACAATAGCTTGTTCTGACTTTTTCGCTTAGCACTTATTTTCTGTCTGCTGTCTCCTTGTTTGTTGTCCGTTCCTTTCTTGTCTGTTTCCATTGAAATATATGCCCCTTGAGAACAAAGAGTTCATTGTCTGCTCACCACCAAATCCCCATCACCAGAAGCAGTGTGCCTGGCACAGAGAAGACCATATTAAACATTTGCTGAATAAATTATCCTAGTTAATTTTCCCTTTTCGTTTTTAAACACAACACTTTTCTTCTCAAAGAAAAATGGCATCTACACGTCTCAGGCTAATCCAGTGACTTACTAGATAAAAGGAATCATACATAGAATGTAAAAATTGAAGGGAATTCCCTGGCAGTCTAGTGGTTAGGACTCCACCCTTTCACTGCTGAGGGCACAGCTTCAGTCCCTGGTTGGACATCTAAGATCCATCACCATCCAAAGTTAGGGACTTCCCTGGTGGTCCAGTGGTTAAAACCGTGCTCCCAATGCAGGGGGGGCCCGGGTTCAATTCCTGGTCAGATCCTGCATGCCAGGCAGCTTGGCCATGAAAAAAAATCAAAAGAAGGCACATTCATTTCAATTAAGTACTGTTTCTTTTTTTTTTCTTCTCTCTTTTTTTGAATTGAGTACTGTTTCTTGATTCCCGTGATTTAACTATGGAGGATGTTTTAGCTGCCAATGGAAGAGTAGTTTGGATCTTACTCCTCAGCGCTAAATAATGTGTTATTCATTCCACAGACATGCCGAGAGTCAACAGAAGCACCTGGCCGAGAAAATGCCTGCAAAGTGAAAAGAAGCCATCCAACCAGAGGACAAGCTAGACCTTCTTTTGCTTCTGTGGTTGTAAAAATGCTGTTGCTAAAGGTGGCACAGAAACAAATATCAGTGTTAGTCATTGATAATGTCTGAAGCTTAACGTCCAGTGATTGGCCTTTGCTTCTTAATTTATTTTAATTTTTTTACTGTGCCACTCAATATCAGGCATTTTAATAAAATATTGTTACAAAAAAATGTATAGTACTTACACCACCACAAGTCATGGTTAATCAAAGAGGGTAGTTTTAACTTTATTTTTATTTGTTTAGAGATTATGAGTTGGAGCAGTATTTTACCATTGACTGCTGTCATTCTTCACTGTAGTTTTAAAGAAGAACTGTAAATGACGGTGCTATCCAAGTCAAAAAATACATGCCTGCCTCGTAGTGAAGTTGTAGCTCTCCGTAATATGTATATTTTAATCAGTTTTCAACATTTTGTGAATGTTGACTACCTGAAGTTCATTTTTAGATGTGCTATTAACATTCTGTTGGATTCAGAGGGTTCCTTAAAAGTTTTATGTATAAATATGTAAAATAAAGATTAAAACTTTGTTTCATAGGATATGTCTTTTTGCTCACTAGCAAGCCCTGGCTATATATGTCTGTCTTCACTCTTCCTCAACTGAAATCCCCCACTGGGAAGCCTTTATCAGTGAAAAACAAAGGGCTCCAGAGAACAGGCAGTGCAGGGAATTGCCAGGAAGATTGTGGAGTGTTGGGAGCCTGTGTGTGAGTGTGAGTGTGTGAGTGTGAGTGTGTGAGTGTGTGTGTGTGTGGTCCAAAGAAGGCAATATCAACAACATCAGAGCCAGCACGTTCGTCCCTGCTTAAAGTTATCAGTTGTAATTTCAACACTTGTGGCTCAATGGTAAAGAACCTGCCTGCCAGTGCAGGAGACAAGAGATGTGGGTGTGATCCCTGGGTCAGGAAGATCCCCTGGAGAAGGAAATGGCAACCCTCTCCAGTTCTTGCCTGCAGAATCCCATGGACAGAGGAGCCTCTCGGGCTGTAGATCATGGGGTCGCAAAGAATCAGACACTACTGAAGCAACTAACACATACACACGATTTAATAGCTGCTGGACTTGTCAGAGCCAATGGCTGCATCCAAACCGCATTTGCCGCATGAACAAAAGACACCTATATTTACACTTTTCCCAAGGCTAACTGGTGCCATTTTTCACATTTTGATCACTTCTTTTGGCCACGTGAAGAAAAATGCCAAGTCTAACGCAATTACAGAGTGTTCCTCAGTAGGTAGAAAGTTTCAGTGGCTCCGACAGTAAAGAATTTGCCTGCAATGCAGGAGACCCAGGTTCGATCCCTGAGTTGGGAAGATCCCCTGGAGGAGGAGATGGCTACTCACTCCAATATTCTTGCGTGGAGAATTTTATGGACAGAGGAGCCTGGCGGACTACAGTCCAAAAGGTCACAAAGTGTCAGACACAGCTAAGCGACTAACACACTTCAGAAAATCAATGTCATCAACGAATGTCCATGTAGGTATTAGAGAATCATAAGCTAAAGCAGAGATGAGCAGTCAGCATTCCAGAACCACCCACAGACCACCTGTTTTCACTATAAGGTCCATGATATAATCCAAAGATAGAAGGTTAATCCACTGTTTCCGTTTTCCTTTTTTAAAAATATTCTGATAAGTATTAAGTAATTCAGAGTTGCCAGGTTTCAGAGCCTTCTTATTTATTAAAATAGGCCATCTTACATTGAAACACTCATCATTTCTTTGTGGGCCTCAATCAGATTATTTTCATTTGGAATAAAAAAATAATGCAGCCCATAATTATATTTGGTTTTTGAAAGTGGACTGTTGAGTGGAGCAGGGTGCTCACCACTGGGCTGGCGGGTGGAGCCCCAAGTCCTCCCTTCGTCAAGGTCTCTACTAAGCCCCAAAGCCCTGCACTGGCTGTCAGCGCTCCCCTGAGGTGACCCCAGCCCTGAAAATCCAGGCATAGCTGCTGGAGCTTTGCTGCTTCAGCTAGGTGAGGATATTAGTCACTTCGCCAGTGGTTCTCATCTTCAGCAGCACAGTGGAGTCACTGGGGAACTTCAGAAACCATGGACACCTGCATGCCACCTCCACAGACACTGATTTAATTGGTCCAGGATGTGGCGTGGGCATCAGGATTTATTCAAGTTCCCTTTGTGACACTAATGTTAAGAACCATGGCCTTGAACTTCCTTCTTTTTAGCTTTCCTTACATTATTTTTAGTATCTATTAAAGTACATTCCTATTAATTTGGAACTCTGGGGGAAAGCCAACCAAGGATGAATGCCACAAAAATGCCTGAGCCCAAGTGAGAGAGGTGCGTGACGAAAACCTCCTACAGCACATCTGCAACCTGAAATCCTGACACTAAAACTCGGCCCACCGAGAAAGACGATCTTCATTTGTTTTAAATCCTTGTCAGAATTGCCCTTTCCAATAAAAATTTAGAAGTGAGCTTTCTTTGTCTTAAGCAATGCAGTCTCTCTGGCTTGAAATACGTTCTGAAGAAATTCATGGCCTTGAAACCCTTCAGTTGTTTGAAGCCCATAATTATAACTGAAGATCCCCTTACTCGAGAAGGAAGAGGGACTTGCCTGGTGGTCCAGTGGCTTAAACTCTGAGCTGCCGATGCAGGGGGCCCAGGTTCAATCCCTGGCCAGAGAACTAGATTTCAAACGCCCCAGCTAGCACCTGGCATAGCTAAATAAACAAGTAAATTAAAAAAAAAAAAAGAAGAAGAAGTCAGATTACACCCACAGTTCAGTTAAGTCGCTCAGTCGTGTCCGACTCTGCAACCCCATGAATCACAGCACGCCAGGCCTCCCTGTCCATCACCAACTCCCGGAGTTCACTCAGACTTACATCCATTGAGTCAGTGATGCCTTCCAGCCATCTCATCCTCTGTCATCCCCTTCTCCTC
>NW_011494707.1:1932305-1950421 GCF_000754665.1 Bison bison bison | reverse complement strand
TTCAAAAGTATCAATTCTTCGGCACTCAGCCTTCTTCACAGTCCAACTCTCACATCCATACATGACCACTGGAAAAACCATAGCCTTGACTAGACGGACCTTTGTTGGCAAAGTAATGTCTCTGCTTTTGAATATGCTGTCTAGGTTGGACATAACTTTCGTTCCAAGGAGTAAGCGTCTTTTAATTTCATGGCTGCAGTCACCATCTGCAGTGATTTTGGAGCCCAAAAGATAAAGTCTGACACTGTTTCCACTGTTTCCCCGGCCCTTCAAAACACTTCTGGGGGCAAAGCCAGCTGAAAATAGAGGAGTTTCACCCACTACCCGAAGACCCTCAAAGGAAATTGTACCAGTGTCCCTGTCACACTTCCCTACCCCTGGTAGAGAGGTCACCAAGTGACTCACCTCCAAGAGGATTCTTTCAAAATTGAGTTTTTCCAGTCCCTTTGCTTTTTCAGCAAGGACTGGGATTATTCCCTAAAGGATTCTCACCTGCTCTAGGTTACCCCTCCATGCATTAGCTAGGACCCTTACTAGTTTACCTGGCTTAGGTAGATGCTAGAATTCCTGACCTAAAAATTGGGCCACCTCTCCTCCCAATTTTAAGAGAAAGAAGTGTAAGGGAGAATGCATGGATTCTGGCGCCAGAGAGACTGGGCACAAGGCTGACTCCATTGTCTTCCCAGTAATTAGACCTTAAGCAAGTCACTAAAGCTTTATGTTATCTTAGTTTACCTCCTGCTAATAGGATCTCTTGGGGTTACTCTAAAGATTGAATAAAATAGTCTCCATAAAATAACTGGTACCCAGCGCATGTGCGCTTTGTCACTCAGTCACGTCTGACTCGTTGCGACCCCTTGGACTGCAGCCTGCGAGGCTCCTCTGTCCGTAGGATTCTCCAGGCAAGAATACTGGAGTGGGTTGCCATTTCCTCCTCCAGGGGATCTTCCTGACCCAGGGATCAAACCTGGGTCTCTTTACATCTCCTGCTTTGGGAGGCAGGTTCTTCACCACTGAGCCACCTGGGAAGCCCACTTTAGAATACAGAGAGCTAATTAAGGTGGGGAAGACTAGGTGAGTCTATTGTAGAGAAGTTCAATTTCTTAAAACAAAATTGGGCCACCCCCCACCCCCAATCTGACTAACACCAATTCATATGTAGAACAAAGATGTCACTTCCTTGACGCAACTGTTTCTATTACACACACACACACACACACACACACATATACCCACACTTAGGCTCCAAGGATTATCAACTGCTTCCTGAACACAGACTTTTCTGTTTCCTTTTTGAGGGTAGAGGCAAACCCCAGCCGTCTTTGAAACGATAGCCCTCAGCACAGAAGAAGGCAGAATCTCTCTTGAAGTGAAATGCTGACCATTGGGACCCGCCATTTCAATGCTTTCACTAATGGGTGTGACCCTACTCTTCCTGATGCCTAACACCCCTCCCCTTAGCTGCGGGAGGAGACCCTTGGCATGACTGTCACTCAGGTTTAATCTCACTGCTTTCAAGCTTGAAACCCCCTATCCGGTTGACTCTTCCTTAAGTCCCTCCCTTTTCAAGTTTTGGATCTATGATCCCAAAGACTTTCCTTCCACAGAATGTCATCTCTGCTATCTCTGACAGATAGCCCTCTGGCAGGTAATTCATCTGCTGAAATCCATCCCTCTCCACCATGTTCTTACAGAGAATTACAGAGTTGTAATAGAGTTGTTCCTAGGAAGCAGCTAAACAGACAGAGACTGGTTTCAGACCCACCGTCCCTTTGCATGTAGCTGTGACCGATGCCTGATTTTCACCAGTGGAGTGAAATAAGTATTATGTGTCTTAATTCCAAGCGAGGCTTTGAAGAAGGGCCATCTCCGTGCTTTCTCTCTCCTTGCACCAGCCACAATCCCAAGGACCTAGAGGAAGGCAGAGCCACCATATGGAAGGTGTTGGGGTTCCTCAGTCCACTGAACAAGAGCTGCCTGCTGTAGACTAGGGTTTGCCTCAGATGGTTGCAGAAGTAAGAAACAAACTCTATATTTGAGCCATTATACTGCATTAAATCTCTTTGTCACCCCAACTAGCAGTACCATAGCTGATGCAAGTCCTTAACGAGGACAGCCACAGTCCTTTACGAAAGATCTGGAACACAAACCAGGTCTCTGAAGACAAATTCCATTTTCTTAGTCGCCACACCACACTGCTAAAGGCTCTGCTTCTTCCCTCTAGAAAATCTCTTCTAGGTCAGTGACTAACCCTTTTTCAGTTTATGGACCTCTTCAGTTCAGCTTAAATCCTGTCTCCCAGTCTATATTTTCCTTTAGCCACCAGGACAGAAACCAGATCAGGTCAAAATAAGATTCATCATGAGCAAACA
The DNA here is from genome assembly GCF_000754665.1 of Bison bison bison. NCBI lineage: Eukaryota > Metazoa > Chordata > Mammalia > Artiodactyla > Bovidae > Bison > Bison bison. Next base: position 1,948,049 of record NW_011494707.1, on the reverse strand, counting down.
ATCAGTTCATGCCAGAAAAAAGAAGCTGGATTTTATTATGGTGTCACAAACATAAATGTTTATCAAGTGACTACAGGAGACTACTTTGGCATCCTCTGGAAAAGCCATGGGTGTCTGCAATCCTCAGCACCACGCTTCAACCATTACCACCCCAGTTGAATTCTGATGCTTAGAAATGCAATTACCTTTTGCACTGACGTTCATTTATTTGTTTCTAAATAGGATATGACATATTCATTATGAGATAGGTTGATGGGTAATGAGTTTTCCAGGATATTTTAATTGAGGCTTATAGTCAGTTGTTGGTATAAATTAGTATTATATTTAATAATTTATGAACTAATGGTCTCTCTCTCTGCTTAGTCGCTCAGTCATGTCCGACTCTTTGCAACCCCCTAGCTGCGCAGAATGAAAAGTCTCAGTCCTCAGAAATAGTCCTTTCATTTCGTAGCTTTGGTAGGAAATGACTTACCAGGACTAATTAGTTTAAGTAACGCTTTGCCATAGCATCCTTCTCTTTGAACATCCCTCTGTTTGAGAACAATGCTCTGCCTGTGTTCATAACGTGGCCCTTGTTTTTAAAACTCCTGAATCCACTGCTCTGCACACTGTATTAACAGCACAAGGTAGAAGAGCAGTACTAACGGTAAAACAGATTTTATTTTCACCCTCCAGACTAGGCATTCAAACTTTCTCGGTGATTATTTACTACCGGAGACTTTTTTCTTTTATATTCAATCAATACCTTATTTGCTTTCTGGCTTTGCAGAAAATAGTGGCATGTATCCTGATTCTGGTAAAGTATAGACAAGGCTGCAAGTGAGTTCTTTAATTTTCTGCCTCATAAAGTTACTTCCTTCCAGATGTCTGTTAGTTCTCAGTAGAAATTACAGTCACTTTGTGAGGGGGCTTTTTAGGTCACAGAGCATCCCCCACGTATTAGAAATGACATTTGAGAGACAACCGTGGGTTCACTTCAGTAGCAATTCAGATGTGAGAGTTCAAGGTGTGGACTCTCACAGGCAACAGAAAGAGAGGACTTTACTATTTATCACAAAGCATCCGTTTCCTCTTTCCAGTAATGTGGACTCTTGTCCCTGCTGCTTAAGAAGGCTGATTTTAAGATGTGTCATTGCCTCAGATGCAAATCAGATTGAGAGCGGGGCACCAGGCAACTCTGTCAGGCTAAGTAATTTTTTAAGGGAAGTAATAAACGCCTCAGGAAGAATAATTCCGTGCGGGGATATTTCATATGGGAGAAATAAATCCGACTCCCTGCAGTTCTGGCTAAACTAAGAGTGGGAGGAAAACAGAACATGAGTCTTTTCGGAGTTCCCAAACAGTCTCACCACACTGCAAGTGGGGGGTGCTGGGTCTTCAGAGAGACAGCAGCTTTCACTTCCAGGGCCGAGGCCCAGAGCAGGAAAGGCGAACGTGAGGACAGACAGTGGAAACACCTCAGCGAGCAGCCCAGGGGACAAGGCAGTGTCTACAGACCCCGGCACCTCTGCCGAAGGCCTGCCCACGATGAAACTGTGGCGCTGGAACACATTTGCCTGGCCGTCTCCTGTGGGTGTTTCCTCTGTGAGAGTCAGAGTTAGAGAACTGCCGGGCGTGCCTTGCAGGGGACCTGCAATGTCTCTTGAGGACATTCTTCAGTCTCCAGTGGGACTTGGTGAAGCTCAGAGCCAGGCCCACCTGAAGTAGTTCTGAGGCCTAGAAGGGGTTTGGCAATTTAGCAAAGGCCAGCCTTGAAGGAACTGAACTGCTAAGGTTTTCTGAGTTCTATAGGCAATACAGAAACAGTTAAAAGCCTCATCTGCATTTCCTCTTCTTTCCAAGCTGATCTGAGGGCTTCTTCCCTCACAAACATTAGGCAAGATTGTATTTGTAAGAGTCACTCAGGAAATACAAATTAATAGGCTTTAAAAAGAAGGGGTCAATCCAACAGTAAAAAATAAAACGTAATAGTTTGAAATTATTCCCCTTTTGACCACACTTGAAGTTTGATGTTCATTTGCCCCTTTCTTTTTTTTTTTACAATAAATTTATTTATTTTAATTGCAGGCTAATTACAATATTGTAGTGGTTTTGCCATACATTGACATGATTCCGCCACGGGTGTACATCTCTTCCCCATCCTGAACCGCACCCCCCCATCCTCCCTCCCCATCCCATCCCTCTGGGTCATCCCAGTGCACCAGCCCCGAGCATCCCTTTCAAGTCTTATTTTCTCTATCTCTTGTTTCCATTATAATCAGCCCAGTTCCCTGATCTGCATAACTGGTGTGCCAATATCATACCAACAATGCCCTCCTCAACTCTCGGAACTAAAAAGTCTCAGTGCCCACTTCCTCTTTGCAAAAGTACACATATGTGTATCACTTCCCAAATTATATTCATTGTCAAGAATTCTGGACTATAAAATCATTCAAAAGTTGTTTTTTGTCTGAGGCAGTTAACTGCTCCTTTAAAGCATCGAAGTTGTTTTGATTTCATATCTTAAGAGCCTCTATACATACAAGCTGGGGCCAAATATACTCACACATCCTCAGAATTTTGAATTTCAAAGAAAGCAGGAAGTTCTCATACAAATTACTTTCATTTCAGGTGCTTGCATGGATTTTCCTCTACCACCAATTAATTGGGCAAACAGCATTGCTCTTACATCACACAAGAAAATGAAAGCCAAATCTTAGGGCCATTTCAGATTTCTGAGACAAGTACTCATGGTCATTCCCAACTCAAAGTTACTCAGGCTTCTTGGCTCAAGATGAAAGCCTTTTCATTGGGAATTCCTTTGGCTTCACTTTCCAGGCCGGTCATACAAACCATCCAAATCACGGACCAGTTTCACGACACTGCAAGTGGAGGTGCCAGGTCTTTAGGAAAACAATAGCTTTACCATTTAGTCAAGTGGTCCATATAGTCAAAGCTATGGTTTCTTCCAGTCATCATGTACAGATATGAGAGTTGGTCCATAAAGAAGGCTGACTGCTCAAGAATTGATGCTTTCAAACTGTGGTGCTGGAGAAGACTCTTGAGAGTCCCTTAGACAGCAAGGAAATCAAACCAGTCAATCTAAAAGGAAATCAACCCTGAATATTCACTGGAAGGGCTATTGCTGAAGCTCCAATACTTTGGCCACCTGATACAAAGAGCCAACTCATTGGAAAAACCCTGATGCTGGGGAAGATTGAAGGCAAAAGGAGAAGGGGGTAACAGAGGATGAGACAGTTAGATAGCATCATCAGCTCAATGGGCATGAATCTGAGCAAACTCTGAGAGACAGTGGAGGACAGAGGAGCCTGTGTGCTACAGTCCATGGAGATGCAAATAGTTGAACTTGACTTAGCGACTGAACAACAAAACTTTACTTTCCAAGTTCCGAATCCCACCTATGACGAATTAGTTAAGAACTTGGGATGGTTTAACTCTTAAGTTACTTTATTATCCCTGTGAAGTGAAAGTTACTCAGTCGTGTCCAACTCTTTGCAACCCCATGGACTATACAATCCATGGAATTCTCCAGGCCAGAATACTGGTGTGGGTAGCTGTTCCCTTCTCCAGGGGATCCAATCCCTGTAAATTGCTTCAAATTCTTTTGAGGAACCAAAAAAGTATCATAACCAAATAAATATCTTTATATTTAAATATATCCCTGTCTATATATTCTAATCTATATGTTTCCTGGTGGCTCATATAGTAAAGAATCTGCCTGCAATACAGGAGACCCAGGTTTGATCCCTGGGTTGGGAAGATCTCCTGAAGAAGAGAATGGCTACCCACACCAGTATTCTTGCCTAGAGAATTCTATGGAGAGAGGAACCTGGTGGGCTAGAGTCCATGGGGTCACGAAGAGTTGGACATGACTGAGCAACAAACACATATATTTATCTTTCCATATTTATTTAGCTTTCTCTGGCTACCAAAGCCTGGAAACTCCTCCTCCAAGTGGCAGAATCTCCAGGTAGTTGCCCAAGATGGAAATCTATTTTGTTTTAGAAGGTCAAGTCAATAAAAACCAGTCTTGATGTCAACTTTACCTGCATCCCAAATCTCTTTGGTCCCTCCTCTCGTTCATATTTCCAGTATCCTATTGTAATCAGAGTCTGCTCTTTCGGTCAGTGGTGTTAATAGCTATGGCCTTTGTATTCTCAGTGCATGTTACCGTTCTTCTGGCTTCTTTAGGGATCTCTTTGCCAACTCTATGTGGTTCTGCCGAGGCTGTAAGACTTGCTGCCAGCTTCCTCTATCACGAAAGTGACCTAGGCAGTCAAACCCAAAGGAATACCCATTCTGCCAGCCTCCATGGTCTCATTAATGTACATGTGACCCCAGCAGCACCAGTCAGAAGCTTCCCTGGAATTGATATACAGATATTGAACTTTCTCAACTGAGAAAATAAGAGCCTGGCATCCCTCTTGTATACTATGTGGAGAGAGAGCATGCATCAGAAGCTAAGGACAGAGGACTTCCCTGGTGGTCCAGTGGCTTCATGCTCCTAATGCAGGGGGCCTGGGTTGGATCCCTGGTCAGGGAACTAGATCCCACATGCTGAAACTAAGGATCTTGCATGCTGCAGATAAGATCTGGCACAGACAAATAAATAAATTAAATTTTTTTTTAAAGAAATAAGAAGCTAAGGAGAGCAGCAGAGTCAAGCGGTGGTGGAGGAGAAAGAGAAAACCTTGATGACATCTTATGAGTTTGGATTTAGCCTGAAGCCAGATCCACCCTCGGACGTTTTGTTATAGCAGTCAATAGTATCCCATTTTACTTATACTAGTTGAGTCGGATTTCTGTCAAGACTGAAGGAGTCCTAACTGTACTTTTGTCTCTGATCTTGTGGCCCTGTTCCTATCACCTCAACCCATCCTCCACATGGCTAAGTGATCTTGTAATGTTTCTAAGAAACATCTGATTTTAACATTTGCTCAGTGTCTTAATATCTGTCACCCATAGTATAAAGTAGAAACTCTCTGCATGATGTTCAAGGCTTTTTATTCAGTTACCTGAATAGGTGTTAACAGTGACAACACTCAGAACCTGAGTCAATGTTCTCTGAGCTAAAAATACATGTGGGAAGAGAGTTTAGTCTTGTTGGCTTTCCTGTTGTGTAGTTTGTGATTTCTCTTACTGATCATTAGAGTCAAACCTCGGGCGGAGCCCTGAAATAGAGTTAGGTCCCTTCTTGCTAACCCCGTGATGCAGTGATGCAGAAACTACCCCCTAATGATGTTAGATCTCTTTCATAAAGTTCCAACCGCTGAATCTAAACCAGGGGAAATGGGAGGCCACAGTAAAGTCAAGGTAGTAATAAGAATACCTTTCATTATGTTTTCTGGGGAACTAACAGTATCCTGTTAACCTGAAAAAGTTATTGAAACTTCCCAGAGTTGTCCAACTTGCCCTCAGGAAATAATCTGGACCTTTTTGCATTAGTTCATTATCTCATATGATCTCAGAACATTCCTGAGAATAAGGGAAAGCAAGCAGGTGTCCTTTTTATTTTGCAGAAAGAGAAATGGACATAGAGGGATTAAGAAGGGATTTCCCAAGAGTTGATAGTAACTGTGCAGCCAGGATTAGAATGTCACACTTAGAGTATTAGCCCAGTGGTCTTCAAACTTAGTCCCTCACAGAGCCCCCAGAAAAATGGTCAAAACCCTGCCCTCCTCATACATTTTTAAGGTTACTTCAAAATTTGTCCACCATATATTTAAGGAATTGCAAAAAAATCATTTCCAGAACTTTCTAAATATAAACATTTAAAAATATATCTGCTAGGGAATTCAGACGGGGGCTCCATGACAACCTAGAGTGGTGGGATGGGATGAGAGGTGGGAGGGAGATTCAAGAGGGAGGGGACATGTGTACACCTATAACTGATTCATGTTGGTGTATGGCAGAAACCAACACAATACTGTAAAGCAATCAGCCTTCAATTAAAAATAAATAAAGGAAAAATATATATCTGCTATACCCAATAGAATGCATCTTTTAAATGTATCCAATAGAATTTAAATACCAAGTCAATTTGACTATCATATCCATTTTTAAAAAGATAAATGAGTAAGCTATGCTTTATTCTTTTTAAAAATTTGTTGTTTATTGGCTGCACTGGGCCTTCGTTGCTGCACTTGGGCTTTCTCTAGCTGTGATGAGCAGGGCCTGCTCTTCACTGCAGCGTGTGAGCTTCCCAGTGTGGTGACTTCTCTTGTTGCAGAGCACAGGCGCTAGGCATTCAGGCTTCAGGAGTTGCAGCATGTGGGCTCAATGGTTGTGACTCTTCGGGCTCTAGCGTGCTGGCTCAGTAGATGTGGTGCACAGGCTTAGTTGCTCTGCCAAATGTGAAGTCTTCCCAGACCAGGGATCGAACCAGTGTCTCTTGCATTGCAAGGTAGATTCTTAACCACTGGACCACCAGAGAAGCCCCTTATTTATTTTCAAACTTATATTCCATTTTAATGCCTCTCAAAATTTAGTACTCACATATTTTTAGGTTTTTTTTAATGTTTTATTGACATTTAAACATTTTTAAATGTTTTATTTATCACCCTATCATACTTCTTCACCCATAAATATCAATTTAAATTTTTAAGTTTCCTGTGACCATAAAGTTTTAAGTAACAAAATTCTTCTATATTTGTTACTGTTACAATTATTATTGTTAATCAATTGATTAAAGCAACAAAAGTCTATTATAAACTTTGATGAACAATTATAGACTAAAAAGAGAAATTGTATTGGAAATGGCCATTTTATTGAGAGGGTCTTTTCCAATTAATTCATGTATCTACCAATAAACATTCCTTATTGATAGAATGAGACAGAGTTCTCCATCATTTCTATTCCCATTATTTGTATTTAAGGATGTAAACCTTGAAAAAAGCCTATTCATAATTAAGTGGGTAGGCGTGGAAGGAGTCTTGTATGTCACTGTCAATCAATTTTTTGAGTTCCCTTTGAATTATATGCCAAAACTTGCTGTGATCTATCATCAAAAATTACTTTTAGTGATCTTTCCGATGACAACTCCATTAGTTCTTGAGTTTTGTTGATAGCAAAGTACTGGAAACCCCTTGGGTTGCAACAATTTACTAGCCAGTGATTAGAGCTATATACTGTTTCACACTTGTTCCTATACTGCCCAGGTTTCTTCACAGGTGATTTTTTACCACATAGGGGAATGCGTCTCAGTGAGACTGGTGAGAAAAGCCATTCGTTTGTTAAGTAAGAGGAGAAGGATTGGAAAAAGGAAGATGGAGAAGAAACCAGCAGGACAACTTTCTTGGTGCCCCTCAGGCAGCTCAAATTTGAGAAATGACTCATAGGAAAGTTGAGGATCTAGAAATTGGTTCCCTAAAGCTGTCTGTGCCCAGCCATCTCTTGGAAAGTCTTTGTAAAGTCTTTTGGTATAAGCATACTGCAGTTTGAAGACCACTATGCATGCTAAGTCACTTCAGTTGTGTCCAGCTCTGCAACCCTATGTATGGACTGTGGCTCGCCAGGCTCCTCTGTCCATGGGATTCTCCAGACAAGAATGCTGGAGTGGGGTGCCACTTCCTCCTCCAGGGAATCTTCCTTATCCAGGTCTCCTTAGGCTCCTGCATTGCAGGGAGATTCTTTACACTGAACCACTGGGGAAGTCCTTGAAGACCACTGTATTAGCTCATTCTTCTACCACTTTTAAATATATCCTTCGAATTTGTGCCCCATCCTTCTACCTTGTATGTCAATCATCAACAACATGTTGGACATTCTTCCAATTATTGGGCCTACAACATCCAAAAAAGACAAAATTCCTGCCTTCCACACTAGTGGAGGAGACAGACAATAAGTTATCAGAATTTGACTCTGTTCCACACTAAGCATGACATGGCATGGACATGGCAGTCAGAAATGGTAAGCTCAGGCTATTGCTGATCCTCAAACACTGCTGTCTTGTCTCCCCTGTAACCTGCAAGGGCAGAGGGTACTGGGACCTTCATCCTAAGTTTCCCCTGCACCAGGCAGAGTACCAGGCACATAACAGGCTCTCCATGCAAATTTGACTAATTAGCTGAGTGAAATTGCAAGTCAAAGAAATTGTATTTATGTTTCCAAAATGTCTGACACAATTGTCCTTTAAAGGGGAAATACTGTAGAACCATTTATAAAATCAAAGCCTTTTTAGATCCAGAAGAAAATTCAGTAACCATCTGATTCCTTCTCTTCTTTTTTTAAATAAACTGTTTGTTTTCCATCAGCCTTATTTACATTTTCTGTTTAAGAGTATGTGAAGGAGCCGTGTAAGACCACTGTGGTTGTTGTTCCTCCTGGGTCAGTGGCCTGAGCCACAGCAGCTGTAGACCAGCCTTCAGAGGCGGGCAGAGTGCCGTGGTCCTCCAGGAGCAGCTGCTGGAAGGCACTGTGGCCATCTGTGCCTGCAGACCTGTCTGCAACTTGTGGTTGAGTAGAAATAAACTCAGGACCTGGAGTGATTCATTCACCCTGAAATTCCTCCTGAGTCTCAGGCTTTTCACAGCTGCCTGCTCTTCCTTTTTAGTTTCTTCAGGATCCCTTTAGAAGCAGAGATAGCGCTTGACCTCCCACGAGTGGGCACCTGAGAAGGAGCCTTGCAGGCGCAGAATCCCTGGGCTAGCATGGCCACAACAGACCCCGGGAACTCCCCTCTTGCTACAGGGGTGGCAGTGTCCACACAGCACCAGGGAGTCTGGGTGACCTGGAGCAACAGTAGGTGGGTTACCATAAGACACCTCTGTGAGACTGGTGGTCACCCCTAGGGTCTGTAACCACAGAAGACAGAGCAGAAGCTTTCTACTCTGTAAATTAGTAATGTTTACAGGAATGGATGAAGTGCCCCACAATGGGAGTCACTCTCATGGCAGCAGCACATTTCAGCACAGCTTGGCTGAATGGCCAGCATTCCTGGAGCAGAAGACACTGGCATCAGCTGGGTTTTCAGCGTCAACAATGGCACGAGTTTTCCCCAGGTCCACTTCAGATTAACAAGGTAGTTCAGTTCAGTTCAATCACTCAGTCATGTCGACTCTTTGCAATCCCATGGACTGCAGCACACCAGGTTAAAAGTGACCCATCACTTTTCCTTTTGTAGATGTGCTGTTCCATTTGGAAGTCAGGGTTAGTGCTCCTAAGTGGGTTCCTCCGTGAGGGATTTGAGGACATCCTCCTCCTTCATTTGAAGGACATCAAGGACTCCAGATATTGTGAAATTCTCCCTTTAAGTTACAAACAGGAGCCCAGAACATGCCGCCATATGGACCCCTCTCTGGCTAGTGTGGAAAGAACGTTTTGCCTTTTCCTGAAGAAGAAATTTTAAGCCTGGGAAGGTGAAGCAGTTTGTCAAGGTCATGAATCCAGTCAGTGGATATAACAAAGATGTTATATTTGCGGCCAGTGGAAAATCTCTGGATACCTTCAATTCAGGTAAAACCTGCACCTACTTTTCTTTAAAATTGCCCCAGTTTGATAGTTGCCACTGAGAAATGTCCCTGCCCTGTACCCCTGTAAGTTCCCAACAAAGCCTTAGCATCTATATAAAAAGTGAAATAATAAAATGCTTCTCCTGCTATTTCATGAATTCCCTTGGAATTCACAAAAATATATATCTCTCTCATAACAGAAACAATTGGTTAATTGGGTCATTTAAAGTGGCTACTTCTACAACCCAAAATGTGGTTTCTGTTTTTTAGCTTGGAGAGCATGAATGGAATTTCTAATGAATGGGAGTCTTCTACAGTTTCACTGTGAATTTAATATCTGTAAATGGAGCCCCAAGGCCAAATTTCCCATAAATGGGTAGCAGGACTATTGGTGAGGAAGATTCCTTAGACAGAGAAAGAGCAGTTCGAGTGGAAATGTAATTGCTTCTGTTTTGAGGACTCTGGGGTAAGTCCTTGGGATGGGTGCTGCCCCCACAAAAGGGAAGTCCCTGGTGGCTGAATAAAGAGGTTCCAAGTAAAAGAAAAAAAAGAGTTGTTTTATTATCCTGGTACAAATGGAAACCAAAGAAGTAAATAAAGGAAGAGCTTCTGAGAGGAGAGTTTGATGGTTTGGTTTCTGGGTGTGTCCCCAGTGGTTTCATTTTGCAGTTCTGTGGCATTTGATTGAGGTGATGTTCCGTGAGAAGTTTCTGCTCATGGCTTTCCAATAAGAAACCCTGGAAACCACACTCAAGGGTAGGGACCGGCAAATCCCAAAAAAGAGATCATTTCACAGTTATCATTTCACATGACACCCAGGTAATGCACTCCACTCTTGAGCTCTCTCCCATGTCCCAAGTTGGATTTCTCACCCCTCTGGAAGTCTGTATTCAAAGCTTCCCAAGATATCTCAAGCCTATCCTCATTATCTTTGCCCCCAAAACTGCTCCTGCTCCTATATTCTCTTGTTTAGCAGACAGCCCTGCTATTTATCCAGGTACTCCAGCCTTAAACTTGGAACTCCTTGACTCTCTCTTAAACCACTTCAAATTCAAATTCATCACCAGATTCTGTCATGTGAGTGATCTGTCTCACAGTTGTGTCTGACTCTTTGCTGACCCCATAGACAGTAGCCTACCAGGCTCCTCTGTCCATAGAATTCTCCAGGCAATAATACTGGAGTGGGTAGCCAGTCCCTTCTCCAGAGGGTCTTCCTGACCTAAGGATTGAACCTACGTCTTCCACATTGCAGGCAGTTTCTTCTTCACCACCTGAGCCACCAGGGAAGCCCGATCCTGTCATGGCTGCCTTCTAAATCCATTTCACACCTTCTTCCTCCTCAGCATGCCTAGAGCAAATGCCTTAGTGGAATGAGTCCCAAGTTCTTGCCAGGGCTGATATAAAAACTCCCCGAGAGTTCCAGCCTCCACAAAGTTCCCTCCAATCCATCCAGCATATCATTCCTTATGCTCTTTCAGAAAAGCAAATCCAATTACCTTTCCACTCTGCAAAGTCCTTCAGTGGCTCTGGCCACAGAGGCATCTATGAAATATGATGTAACAAGGAGGAAACCTGTAAGTCTAGACACATCAGCAGGAATTCTAGCCCTGTTACTCATCTTGGGCAAGTCACATAGCCTGTATGAGCCTCCATTTCTTTACCCACAAAATAAAGTATTTTGCACTAGGACAATAGATTTAAAGCTTTTAGCCTAGGAACAACACTCCAGTACCCTTGCCTGGTAAATCCCATGGACGGAGGAGCCTGGTAGGCTGCAGTTCATGGGGTCGCTAAGAGTTGGACACGACTGAGCGACTTCGCTTTCACTTTTCACCTTCATGCATTGGAGATGGAAATGGCAACCCACTCCAGTGTTCTTGCCTGGAGAATCCCAAGGACAGGGGAGCCTGGTGGGCTGCCATCTATGAGGTTGCACAGAGTCGGACACGACTGAAGCGACTTAGCAGCAACAGCTGAAGTGACTTAGCAGCAGCAGCAGCAACATTGAACAATACATTTAAACCATCACATAGACACATGTATGCATAAGCACATAGCACACACAAAAATGTACACACAAAAAACATATGCACATGCAGGCCACACACATACACACATGAACTCATGCTGCACACAAATACACATATGTACACACATATTGTAAAATGCAGTTTCCAAGTATGAAATGCAGCCTTTTATATACGATGTAGTTTGATACTTTGTTTTTTACATACTTAATTTTTATATTTTTAATGATTGAAATCATATTAATTGTGGCCCACAAAATTGATGATAAGACTCTTTAGGAGACTGAAATCCTGCTGTTTTAAATACTGAGCTACTATATTTCTAAGTTTCTTTCTAACTGTGAAGATGTAGGTGGGCCAAATCAGAAAAAAAGTGCTTCCAGAATTTAAGAAGAAAAGTTAGGAAGAATTCCTTCTAACTAATAAAACCCTGAGCACAAAGACCTTTCCATGTCCCTTTTCCTGTTTTTAGGATAAAGGCTTCAGCCTGTTAGACCTTCCCTGATTTCCAAAGAGCAGATTCAGTTACTCAATAAGGAAGTGAGGGGATGCAGAAAGCAACACCAGTGCACTGATGGGTCAGGGTCCTAGCTCCTCATAGGCTAGGGTGGAGGATGAGGGGAGAACAATCTGATACATATTTCTGAGGTCTTCTACAGGAACTAAGGCCCCACCACGGTGAAGGATGGGAACTTCAGGCTGAACACAAGCACATGGACTCCCAGACAAGTAGGAACCAGCAGGCTGATGACTGAGATTCCTGGAACACCACCTTGTTAATATACCTCACCACTAACCAATCAGAGGAGAGTTATACATTCTGCAGCCCTCCCCCCACATTTTGCCCAGAAAAACTTCTTCCCTAAAACCCAGGCCGGAGTTTGGATCTTATGAGCATGAACCACCTATTCTTCCTTGCTCAGTTCTTCAACAAACTTTTTTCTCTGCTCCAAACGCTGACATTTCACTGTGTGTTGGGCACACTAACTTGAATTCGAAAACACTAACCACCATAAAAACAGTCAGTTTATTACTAGGCAGTCCCATATCCTAGTCGACAACTCACTACTTTGCTACTTGCAAATATGGAAACCACAGGCAACAGTTAAAAATTAACCACAGACCTCAGTTAAAAATTGTGTAATTGGCTTCATGACAGTATTCAAAATTCCCCATCTCTTTAAGCAGACAGTCCCTTTTAAACAACACACGCATACAAAAAGTGTGGGGAGCAGCTTTTTTTTTTTTTTAGCTTAATAATGTATCTTGCAGATAATGCTACTCATATTCTATATTCAGATACATCTCTTTCTTAATGACTAAATAGGATTCCATTTTATAAATTGGGTCTAATTTAACTAATTTCTTATGGATGGTCTTTTCTACTATAATACAAACATCCTAGAAATGAAATTCCAAAGACAAAGAACATATGCAGTTGTCATTTGATAGGTATGGCCGAGTTATCTTCCTTGGAAAATTTACTAGTTCATACCCTTCTTAATGGTGTATTTAATACCAGTTACCCCAGATCCCTGCCAACATTTGTTTGAGAATCAACCACATGGATTCAAATCTCAGCTTTGGCTTGAGGTATGGGCTTCCCTGGTGGCTCAGAGGTTAAAGCATCTACCTCCAGTGCGGGAGACCCAGGTTCGATCCCTGGGTCAGGAAGATCCCCTGGAGAAGGAAATGGTAACCCCCTCCAGTACTCTTGCCTGGAGAATCCCATGGACGGAGAAGCCTGGTAGGCTACAGTCCATGGGGTCGCAAAGAGTCGGACACGACTGAGTGACTTCACTTTCTTTGTTTCTTCTTTGTGACCTTGAACAAGTTTTCTGGCCCTTTGTCAAAACCCACAAGGTTGTTATAAGGATTAAATTCAGTAGTGAGTGCAATAGGTCTTTTATCATTTATCAAGTATTATTGGTTGCATCTTTTTTCCCCAGCCCCACCCCAGTAATACTAATATTTACTTTTAACATAGTATTATATGTTAAGTTACAACTGTAACAGAGTATGTTCCTTGAGGGTAGTCCAATTTAAACAGCATGACTACTAGCCTCTGTAGCAAACTTTAAGCTCAATAAATGTTGACACATTATGAGCTTATTTATATTTTTTTAATATAAGGTTTTCAAGTGAGCCTTGTATATTGATGATCTTAGGTATTTAAAGTCTTCTGAGCTCTTTAGCAGAACAGAGTGCTGAAGAATTCATTGCAGATGACCGATATCTATTACCAAAAATAATTATTGCCTGACAGAAGTTAATTTTGAAGTGTTATAATATACCAAAAGACAATAAAACATTTCTTAGAGTTATTTATTAGAACTTGAATGTTTTTAACAGATTTATTGATGTATATATAATTCACATACCTTAAAATATGTCTTGAGTATAAAATTAGTGATTTGGGATAAGTTTATAGAGTTGAGCAAACATCACCACAATCCAGTTTTAGAACATTTCTATCAACCCAGTAAGGTTTCCTCATGCCCATCCACGTCTCTGCAAGGTCATGACATCAGTTAGCTGAGGATGGGTGAATGGCTTGTATCACCTCTGGTCCCCCACCACCCTGCCCTGCACATGCTCAGAAGACAACCGGGGGTGTGGGGTAATTGTTCAAGCTGCTCTGTAGTGTCTCATTTCTAGGATCTCCCTATTCAATGCCTGGATTGTCACCCATAATATTGCTTTCCCAACCTGGACTGCAGCTTCAAGTCAACAAAGTGCTGGCTTTCCTTGTTCGCTTGCCACCGGGATCATTCCTTTAACACAACCAGGGCTGGGTTTTCTACTGAAACTCAGTTGCACTCCCTCCAGCACTAATGGCTTCCCAGGTGGCTCAGTGGTAAAGAATCCACCTCCCAATGTAGGAGATGTGGATTCTATCCCTGGGTCAGGAAGATCCCCTGAAGGAAGGCATGGCAACCCACTCCAGTATTCTTGCCAGCAAAATCCCATGGACAGAGGGACCGGGTGGGCTACAGTCCATGGGTTCTCACAGAGTTGAACATGACTGAGCTAATGAGCACCAGGACTGAAGCTGAAGGCTTTTTCAGTATGTCCAATCCAGCCAAAACCTTCTCACTGAGCTGGCACAGGACTAGCTGGGAGCAGTCCCAGGCAAGAATGCCAAAAAACTCCACTATTCTTAATAAGATATAGAGGTTCTTTATGAAGAAAAAAAAACACTTTCCAGCTTGTTGTTTGCCTTTAGTCAATTTCCAGAGCCCTGAAATGGGTGCTGTTCTCATTTTATCATTCTTTTCTAGGGGGATGATTGCTGACTTGCTTACTTTTCCCTATTGGAAGTCTGGAACTTGGGTTTTAAGATGAGCAGTTTACTTCTATTTGGCTTCTTAGTGTTCCAGCAGCATTGATCCTTGGCTTGAGTGGACATTCTCCTATAAATAACAATGCCTTTGGAAGGGAGCCTGGACTCAACATCACTGTGCCAGCCAGACCTGCCACTCAGAAGGTAACTGAACATCACTCAGCATACACAGATTGTCTTGATTCTTCAGAAGCAACTTGATGTGCTAAATGAGCCTGTTAGGAAAAGAAAACAGAAGTAAAAAAAAAAAACTGTATTAACTACAGATAGAGTAATAAAACCTCCTTTTGTGGCTTGAAAGCTGAGAACTGAACTCTTCCCCAGTCTGGAAAGTCCAAAGATGAAGACTTTAGGACAAAAGACAATCCCATACAGGACTGTGCACAACTAGAATTCTGAGAGAAGACTGTAGGACTGAATGAAGTTATTGTTTCAGTTCAGTTCAGTTCAGTTCAGTCACTCAGTCATGTCTGACTCTTTGCAACCCCATGGACTGCTGCATGCCAGGCCTCCCTGTTCATCACCAACTCCTTGAACTTACTCAAACTCATGTCCATTGAGTCAGTGATGCCATCCAACCATCTCATCCTCCGTCATCCCCTTCTCCTCCTGCCCTCAATCTTTCCCAGCATCAGGGTCTTTTCCAATGAGCCAGTTCTTCTCATCAGGTGGCCAAAGTATTGAAGTTCCAGCTTCAGCATCAGTCCTTCCAATGAATATTCAGGACTAATTTCTTTTAGGATGGACTGGTTGGATCTCCTTGCTGTTCAAGGGACTCTCAAGAGTCTTCTCCAACACCACAGTTCAAAAGCATCAATTCTTTGGTGCTCAGCTTTCTTTATAGTTCAACTCTCACATCCATACATGACTACTGGAAAAACCAAAGCTTTGACTAGACAGACTTTTGTTGGCAAAGTAATGTTTC
>NW_011494707.1:1931249-1932205 GCF_000754665.1 Bison bison bison | reverse complement strand
TTTAATATGCTATCTAGGTTGGTCATAGCTTTTCTTCCAAGGAGCAAGCGTCTTTTAATTTCATGGCTGCAGTCACCATCTGCAGTGATTTTGGAGCCCAAGAAAATAAAGTCTCTCACTGTTTCCATTGTTTCTCCATCTGTTTGCCATGAAGTGATGGGGCCAGATGCCATGATCTTTGTTTTCTGAATGTTGAGTTTTAAGCCAACTTTTTCACTCCCTCCTTTCACTTTCATCAAAAGGCTCTTTAGTTCTTTGGTTTGGGGACTGACATATTTTGTTCTATGCAGGGAAGCCCTATGTATATGTATACATATATATTAATATGTGTGTATATATACATATGCCATATTCTAGGTATGGGTCAAAATTATAATTATTCCAAAATATGACTTCAGTTCTTGCTTAGGGCTACATGAAATACCACAGAATATTTTCAGTGATTCTTAATCTCTTAGAAACATCAGATCAGATCAGATCAGTCGCTCAGTTGTGTCCGACTCTTTGCGACACCATGAATCGCAGCACGCCAGGCCTCCCTGTCCATCACCAACTCCCAGAGTTCACTCAGACTCATGTCATTGAGTCGATGATGCCATCCAACCATCTCTTTCTCTGTTGTCCCCTTTTATTCTTGCCCTCATTCTTTCCCAGCATCAGGATCTTTTCCAATGAGTCAGTTCTTCGCATGAGGTGGCCAAAGTACTGGAGCTTCAGCTTTAGCATCATTCCTTCCAAAGAAATCCCAGGGCTGATCTCCTTCAGAATGGACTGGTTGGATCTCCTTGCTGTCCAAGGGACTCTCAAGAGTCTTCTCCAACACCACAGTTCAAAAGCATCAATTCTTCGGCACTCAGCCTTCTTCACAGTCCAACTCTCACATCTGTACATGACCACAGGAAAAACCGTAGCCTTGACTAGACGAACCTTTGTTGGCAAAGTAATGTCTCTCTCTG
>NW_011494707.1:1919121-1931149 GCF_000754665.1 Bison bison bison | reverse complement strand
TAATATGCTATCTAGGTTGGTCATAGCTTTTCTTCCAAGGAGTAAGTGTCTTTTAATTTCATGGCTGCAGTCACCATCTGCAGTGATTTTGGAGCCCAGAAAAATAAAGTCTGACACTGTTTCCACTGTTTTCCCATCTATTTCCCATGAAGTGATGGGACCGGATGCCATGATCTTCGTTTTCTGAACGTTGAGCTTTAAGCCAAATTTTTCACTCTCCTCTTTCACTTTCATCAAGAGGCTTTGAGTTCCTCTTCACTTTCTGCCATAAGGGTGGTGTCATCTGCATATCTGAGGTTATTGATATTTCTCTTGGCAACCTTGATTCCAGTTTGTGTTCCTTCCAGTCCAGCGTTTCTCCCAGTCCAGCGTTTCTCATGATGTACCCTGCATATAAGTTAAATAAACAGGGTGACAATATACAGCCTTGACGAACTCCTTTTCCTATTTGGAACCAGTCTGTTGTTCCATGTCCAGTTCTAACTGTTGCTTCCTGACCTGTATATAGGTTTCTCAAGAGGCAGACCAGGTGGTCTGGTATTTCCATCTCTTTCAGAATTTTCCACAGTTTATTGTGATCCACACAGTCAAAGGCTTTGGCATTTGGAGAGTTCAGCATTAAACACGCTAAGAGTCTTTACATTGATTTCCCACTTTCATGCCATGTGAACTAAAATCTACACCATATGGGTTTAAATGAAAAAACAAAGGTGAAGACAATCAAATCAAAACAAAATAAAACAAAGCACTCAGAAGGCAGTGTATGTAATGGATTCAAGTGTGGCCGATGAGCATAGCCTGGCTGCTTTCAAAGACTTGCTCTTGCGCAGGTAACCACGTGAGGCTGGACAATCTGACTGACCTCCCAGCACCTACTCCTTCATCTAGAAAATAGGAGTCATTGTAGTACCTGTCCCATGGGGTTGTTTTCAGAAATAAAGGACATAATGCATGTAGCACACGTTGGACAGTGCCAGACACATTGTAGCTGTTTATAGAGGTTCAGAGCTTCCCTGGTGGCTTCCCTGGTGGGTTTCCTGGTGGCTCAGCTGGTGAAGAATTCACCCACAATGCGGGAGACCTGGGTTCAATCCCTGGGTTGGGAAGATCCCCTGGAGAAGGGAACAGCTACCCACTCCAGTATTCTGGCCTGAAGAATTCTATGTGCTGTATAGTCCATGGGGTTGCAAAGAGTTGGACACGACTGAGTGACTTTCACTTTCACTATAAAGGTTAGCTGTTCATTATCTATTCTAATTCTTATCCTATTATTCACTGACCAGATAATTCAGTATTTCCTAACTGCTGGTGCCAGAGAACTCAAAGAGGCCACAAAAACCTACCACTGAATGCAGTTAATTCTTAAGACCAAAAGCTCACAGGACTCTTAATCAATAAAGAAAATTATATATGTCAGTGTGTTCGACACAACTTGTATTTTGGATGACAAAATAAAAAAAGGAAAAATTATGATTCAAATGCTTTGCTCTTTTTACTAAAAATGTTAAGAAGAATATAGTCTCTGCTTTCAAAGATTTAAGAGTCTGAGGAGGAGAATTTTCATGTTTTACCAATCCATACTAAGCCAGTGTGGGGACACACTGCTAGGAGAATAAGCACTTGGAAAGAGCTTGCTACACTCTTTCATTCTGGTGTAAATTTGTAGACTTGGTAGATTAGTGACTGTCCCAGAATACACTCAGCATCACAAACAGCACTAAAATAACTAGAAAATAATTCTTTCAACGAGAGTGCTTCATCATGTCAACAGTGAGTCTTAC
The DNA here is from genome assembly GCF_000754665.1 of Bison bison bison. NCBI lineage: Eukaryota > Metazoa > Chordata > Mammalia > Artiodactyla > Bovidae > Bison > Bison bison. The sequence continues at coordinate 1,929,368 of NW_011494707.1, read as the reverse complement.
CCTGAATACTTGTCCTCCTTCCAAGAGTATGAAATTCTGGCAGCGTGTGCCTACACGACCAACTCCCAGTAAAAACCCTGATCCCTGAGTCTTAATGAGCTCCCCTGGTAGACACCATTTCACACCTGTTGTCCCAATTTGTGGCTGGAGAAATTTTAATGCGTTCAGTGACTCCAATGGAAATTAAGTCTTGAAAGCCCACACCTGGTTTCCTCTGGTCTCTGTCCCATGTACCTCTTCTCTTTGCTGATTTTGCTCTGCATCCTTTTATTATGATAAATCGTAGCTGTGAACACACACACAAAGAAAAGAGTTGCTTAAAACAGTATGCCAAATATATTTATGACACATAAAAAAGACATAATCACATCTTAAAACATTTTACTTAGTATTAGAAACAGACTAACAATTCAATTTTTAAGTGACAGAAGAGAATAAGCAATTTATAAAAGAAATACAAATGACTGTATAATATGGGAAGTCCCTCAACCTCACTAATAATGGACATTATGTGAACTAGATACATTTATTCCCAACACACTGGCAAAGAGAAAAATGAATAATTGGTAATATCTAGGACTAGGACTTCCTTGGTAACTTAGACAGTAAAGAATCTGCCTACAATGCAGGAGACCAGAGTTCAATCCCTGGGTCAGGAAGATCCCCTGGAGATGGGAATGGCAACCCACTCCAGTAATCTTGCCTGGAGAATTCCATGGACAGAGGAGCCTGGCAGGCTATTTAGTTCATGGGGTCACAAAGAGTTGAACACAAGTGAGTGACTAACAGTTTGGTGGCAGTGTGAACTGGTGCAGCCTATGGCAAGAATGCTTCAAGACCTTTCTTTCTCTAAGGTTCAAAGCCAGCTGGAAAAACTCCCATCAATGTTCCATAAGCTTTACTGGGCCTAATGTTGTTTTTTAGTCCCTAAATCATGTCTGACTCTTTTGCAACCCCATGGACTGAGGCCCACCAGGCTCCTCTGTCCATGGGATTCCTCAGGCAAGAATACTGGACTGGGTTGCCACTTCTTTCTCCAGGGGATCATTCCAACCCGAGGGTCAAAACCCCATCTCTTGCTTTGACAGGTGGATTCTTTACCACTGAACTGCTAAGGAAATTCATGCAAGGGATTAGTACATGTGTATTGTTCTATAATGTTTCTTTGTTTCACTTTTTAAATCCTGGAGACATTTCCATGTCTGGTATCCCCAAGTTAAGAATATCCCTGATCCATTTTTCTAAAGAATAAACTCTTGACTGCAGCCAAGAAGGAAGTGGAGGTTATCTGCTCCCCCAAATAAAATATGTTTGTTCCCCCTGCCACCTCTCCCTGCCTTCCTGGGTACCACCATTTCCTGAGACTCTTTATGTTTTATTTTTCATTACTCTTTTCAAAAATTATTTTCATGATTTAGTCTCTTTAGGGATACTTTTGTGCTGTCATTTCAACGAGATTTAAGGAGGATAAGTGTGTAAACCATGTGGTCAGCCTGCTATATCAAAGCAAAGTTTCCATAATGTAATTTTAAGGGATGAAAGCAAGTTGCAGGAATATCTGTATATACATAAATAATACATATATTTACATATAATACCATTTTTGACATTAATAAACATGTGCTCTGTATGCCTAGAAATTGAGAAAGAACTTTCTATAGTACATGTTTCTCTATTTTTAAGTTTTTTGAATGGCAGAGATTATTTTCACAAGGAAAGATACTTTTTAAAAACTCTAAACTGTTTTTTAATTTTTTAAGAGAATACATGTTCACTGCAGAAATTATTGAAGGTTCAAGAAGTGAAATGAATCATAAAACAAACAAACAACACCTTTCATATTCTCCTTTCACTTTGGCTATAACTATTTGGCAGATAAATATTTGGGCTTAAATTCCCTTTCTTCCTGCAAGCATGTACACACTTTTTCTCCCCAGTACAATCAGTTTTAACATGATGCTTTCTCTCAACAATATGTCATAAGCATCTTTTCCAAATCGATAAAAGAAGTATCAACTAATCTAAAAGAATAGATTTAATATCCTCTGTCCACAGAGCAATAAAATTAGAGATCAATATGAAAAGACAGGGAGAAAATACACTTGGGATTTTAAAGACATCATTCTAATAATGTATGAATACAAGAAGAAATTGCAAGAAAAATTCAAAATATTGGTAAACAAAAGATAATCCAAACAACAAAAATCAAGGTGCAATGAATGTCATATTTGTATGGAAATGCGTAGTCATAAATCTTTTATTAATAAATAAGAAGTCTTTAGTCAATAAGTGAAAAAAATCTGATTCTTAAAATCTAGGTATGATACTGTGATTTATAGAAAGAAATATATATTTGATCTTCCTTCTAGTTTCTGGCACAGAGCTCCTAAAACCCTTGGAGTTTCACGAGTGTTGAGAGCGATCAAGATGTCTTTTATTATGTTAATAAGGTGACTTTTGGAAAGTTCCTGCATCACCTGAGGATGGGAGATTTCTCACCAGAGAATAACAACAAAAGGATTAAACAGTTGGACCTTTTAGTCCCACCCCTTGAGCTCCTGGAAGGGGCGGTGCCTAAAACTTGAATCAATTTTCAATGGCCAATGAGTTAATCAATCATAACTACTTAAGGAAACCCTTGTAAAGACTCAAGGATGGATGGCCAAGCTGTCTAAGGCACGGTATTCTGATCACAGTCTCTTCTGGAGGCGTGGGTTCGAATCCCACTCCTGACAAGCCAGCTTTTGGGCTTCCCTTATAGCTCAGTTGGTAAATCATCTGCCTGCAATGCAGGAGACCCTAGTTCAATTCCTGGGTCAGGAAGATCCCCTGGAGAAAGAAATGGCAACCCACTCCAGTATTCTTGCCTGGAGAATCCCATGGACAGAGGAGCCTGGCAGGCTACAGTCCATGGGGTCACAAGAGTTGGACACAACTTAGTGACTAAACCACCAACCAAAGATTCAAAGGACAGGGTTCAGAGAGCTTCCACATGAGTGAGCACGTGGATATTGGGGGATAGTGGTATGCCAGGAGAGGGCAAGGATGCTCTGAGCCCTTTCCTATACCTTGCCCCATGCATCTCCTCCATCTGAGTTGTCCTGAGTTATAGCCTTTGATAATAAGTTGGTGATCTAGTAAGTGAAATGTCTAAGTTCTGTGAGCTGCTCTAGGAAATTAATCAAACCTAAGGAAGGTGTTGTTGAAACTCCCATCTATAGTCAGATGCACAAGCAGCATCTGAAGCAATGTGGGTGGAGAGGGCATTCTTATGAGACTGAATTCCTTAACCTGCAGAATCTGATGCTCTTTCCAAGTGGAGAGTATAAGAATTGTGTTGAATTGCTGAACACTCAGTTGGTGTTGGAGAGTTGTGTTCTGGTGTGGGAAACCCTTCTCCCAGATTCCCACACACTGGAATTAGGTGCAGAATTGTTCCCAGATTTTAGTTACATTGATGTTTATTACATATATATTAATGGGGAGTGTTTTTTGGCTTTCTGGGTGTTTGGAATATCTCATGTATTATTTTAAGAAAATAAATGAGTTAACTCAGGAAGCATTTGACTCAAAGTAAACTCAAAGAAAGGGGCTTTCCTGCTGGTAAAGAATCCACCTGCAATGCAGGAGACCCTAGTTCCTGGGTCGGGAAAATCCCCTGGAGAAGGAAATGTCAACCCACTCCAGTATTCTTGCCTGGAGAATCTCATGGACAGAGGAGACTGGTGGGCTACAGTCCATAAGGCGGCAAAGAGTCAGACATGGCTGAGTGACTAAGTACAGCACAGCACAGCACAGCAAACTCAAAGAAAGCAGGAAAAAAGAAATAAATACAAAAGCAAAAATTAATGATGATCAGTAAAACTAAAAGCCAATCCTTCAAAGAGACAATAAATAAAGTCTTGACTACAGTGACCAAGAAAAGTGAGAGGGACTTCCCTGGTGGTCTAGTGGTTAAGACTCTGCACTTCCAATGCAGGGAACCCAGATTTTATCTCTGGTTGGGAAACTAAGATCCCACATGCTACAGCCAAAAAATAAAAATTTAAATAAAAAAGAAAAAATAACTACTATAGAATTTTTATTTTTAAAAAAAGGCTACCAACTTATTTTTTCAGACAAAACTATCTTCTGGGTTTCCTGAGACAGAGCCTGAGACACAGGCTTGCATATAAATAGTTTATTTGGAACAAGATCCCAGGAAGCAGAAATGAGAGAGAGAAGGTTGAAACATAGAAGAAAAGCTAAAGTAAGGTTGCACCATTGACTTGGCTTGTGGGGAGGTATAGACTGAGGACGGATGGCTCAAGGATAAGTAGTATTTTTTCTGGAGTGATGAAAAATGTTCTAAAATGGATAGTGATGGTAGCTGCATGCATGCATGCTCAGTCATGTCTGACTTTTTGTGGCCCCATGGACTGTGGCCACCAGGCTCCTCTGTCCATGAGATTCTCCAGGCAAGAATACTGGAGTGGGTTGACAATTCCTTCTCCAGAGGATCTTCCCAACCCAGGGTTCGATCTCCATCTCCTGTGTCTGCCTGCACTGGCAGGCAGATTTTTTACCACTGAGCCACCAGGGATGATAGTTTCAGTTGACTTTTACAACTGAAATGGTAAACTGTATGTGAATTATGTCTCAATAAAGCTGTTACAAACACAAAAGGAAAAGAATTATTTGAATTATTTAAAAATAAGAAAATAAGACCAAAGTAAAATAGAAAAGAAGAAAAAGAAGAAGAATGCAAAGAAGGAGGTGCATAGAAAGTGGGAGAGAAAATGAAAAGGAAGAATAAAATTCTTTGAGGAACTTTCCTGGTTGTCCAGAGGTTTAATACTTCACCTTCCAATGGAGGGAGTGCAGGTTCAATCCCTGATCAGGGAGCTCTGATACACATGCCACATGGCACAGCCAGGAGAAAAAAAATTCTTTGAATCAGTAAGAAAACACAAAATTGTTAATTGCCTGTATAAGAAAAGGTGACTCTTCATACAAACACTAAAATTTTCTGAATTCAAGGTTAACACACCAACAGCGAAACATTCTTTACTAGGCCTAGTAATGGCCCCCAGTAATATCAGGTCCTAATCCCTGGAATTTAATAAATGTCTTACTTGGAGAAGGATTTTTTGCATATGTGATTAAATTAAGGATTTTCGGGTGAGGATTTGATCCTGAACTATTCAGGTAGATCTTGAATACAATCACTTATATCACAGAAGGGAGGTTACACATACACACAGGAGAAGGCAATATGAAGACAAAGCGGAGGAGGATGTGAAGACTGACCCTGAAGATTAGAATGATGCAACCGCAAATCAAGGAACACCAGCAACCACCAGAAACTGGAAGGCTTGAGGAACTGATCCTTTCATAGGGCCTCTGGAGGGAGAGCAGCCCCGCGCACAGCTTCATCTCCACCCAGTGGTACTAATTGTGTGCTTCTGGCCTCCAGAACCATGAGAATAGATTCCTGTTGTCTTAAGCCATCAAGCTTTCAGAAATTGGTTACAGCAGCTGTGGGAAACTAATGCACAGTCCTATGGAACCCACCAGAAGAAATGAATTAAAAGGTATAATGAGAAAAAGTTCCTCCTCACAAATCAGCAAACACTTTGAGAAACTTAGGAACAAATCTCACATTATACAGCATTGACCATGGACTCCCAGATGTGTGCACCCAGGTTTGGTTTCTCTATCAGGGCAAAGTTTCTTTGAGATGGGAGATTGCATCTTTGGTAATGATGTGGCAAATGCAGGCATTGAGATTTAGAAATAGATGTAGATCCTGTCCTCAAAGCAGATAGATAATAAAAGTAGAACTCAATAAATATCTCAATGGTACACCAGCAGAGTTCTGTGGGAGTTTGGAAGGGAAGAGGAAAGGCATAGGAGCAACTAGCCTTGAAAACAACCTTGAAAAATTAAGCAAGTTTCAGAAAGAACATAGTATGCAAAGTGGCTCTTCAAGGGACTTCCCTGGTCCTTCCAGTGCAGGCAGGACAGGTTCCATCCCTGGCTGGGGAACTAAGATCCTCCATGCCACAACTAAGCCCATACCCTCAACTAGAGAAGTCTGCATGCTGCAACAAAGACCCAACACAGCCAAAATAACTTTTTAAAAAATGAACTGGCTCTTCAAACTTCAGGCCAAGAAGAGGTAGAGGAAGGACCCTGCTGGTCGAGGGAACAGTGAATGCAAAGATAATGAAACATCAGGAAAGAACCTGACGTGTCTTGGGAAGGGTAAAAAGTTCACCTTGATTATTTACACCATAAGTACTAGTCCATGTATATTGCGTACTTCATAGGAAAAATGCTAGAGAAGTCGGAAAAAGCCAGATCAGGAAAGAAAATGTGCCTTAAGCCAAACAAAAGGGTTCCTTTCCTTGGCAGAAAGGGAGATAGAGTCTTCGGCTGTGGAGTAGTTTTGATCTTTTCTAGGTCAACCTGGTGGCTGGTGGCAGCGGATTGGTATCAGGGGCCAGTTAGGAAGCCATGAAGCATCCAGGTAAGAGGTGATGAGAGTATGAGGAAAGCAGCAGGGGTGACGGACAGGGCAATGGGGAGGGTCAGATTGAAGAGGTTTTAAGCGCCAAGGACGGAAACCAACATGACATGGCAGCAGAAGCAGCCCCCCAGAATTGCAGCCCCATGAGGACGGGGGAGTTTACACATTACTGTATCCTTGGCATTTAAACAAATTCCTGGCACATAGTAAGTGCTCGGAAAACAATCATCTCATGAATATATCACGTATGACTTCAAGTTTCTAGGTTGAAAGATAGATTCAATGGTGACAAGAATAAACAAAATCATAGGAGAGAGATCAATTCATGGGCAGAAGTGCAGTGGTTTACCTGAGTCTTTGTGGTTTACATGTCTGTGAGTGGAGATGGTGCTGTTGGGCTTCTCAGGTGGCGCTAGTGGTAAAGAACCTGCTTGCCAGTGCAGGAGATGTAAGAGACACGGATTCATTCCCTGGATCAAGAATATCCCCTGGAGGAGGGCGTGGCAACCCACTCCAGTATTCTTGCCTGAGTAATCCCATGGATAGAGGAGACTTGCAGGCTATAGTCCATAGGGTCTCAAAGAGTCGGACACAACTCAACTTCACACACACACACACAGAGGAATGAGATACGGGTTTAGAGCTCAGGAAAGAGTTTGAAACCATTAGAAAAAGATGAAATTTCCCAGGAAAAAAGCATCAGAGCAAAAGGGATAAGATCAAGGATGGAACTTTCCCCTTCCTCAGTCAGCTCGGGCTGCAGAATACCCAAATTAACAAAATATCATAGATGAGTGGTTTAACAACACAAATTTATTTTATCTCAGTTCTGAAGGCTAGAAATCCAAGGTCAGGGTGCTAGTATGGTGAGGTTCTAATGAGAGTTCTTTCTTGGTTTACAGACAGCTCTCTTCTCCCTGTCTTCTCACACAGCATAGTAATATGTGGGGTGTGGGCAGGGGGGCTCTCTAGCATCTCTTCTTATAAATTTACCAATCTGGTGGCCCACAATCATGACCCCACCTAAACATAATTATCTCCCAAAGACTCCATCTCCAATATCATCATATTGGAGGTTAAGTCTTCAAAATGTGAATTTGGGTGGGTGGCTGGGGGAAAAATTCAGTCCGTGGCAGGAACTGTGAATGCCCTTTGTGAGAGCTACTTCAGAAGAGTGGGAGGACCATAAGCAGATAGTAATGGTAGAAAGTGGATGGGAATGACCTATATTTTTAGCTCTTTGTACTGGGAATATAGTAAGACCTTTAAAAATATTCAGTAAATGAGTATGGCGGGGGTGGGGGGAAGTCTCTCTGAACCTGTCCTTTTCCTAATTTAAAATAGTTAACACTTTATCTTGAGTTTTTCCTGCATTCTTCCTCCAAATCCCTCTGGACTAACTTTTGCTGTAGATTTCACAGTTGTTCTGGCGAAAGCACCTAATAACCACACGCCAGTGCAGAGCACCAGCCCTGGTCCTGGGAGCTGTTTCCACCTTGGGAAGACCAAGGCTGGGACATGCTGTGTGAAGGTCTACATCATCATGACCATGACAGTAGACCTCAGGATCCAGAATTCTGTGGAAAAGCTATTCTAGGGATTGCACACTCAAAAAAAGGAAAAATTAACAGCTAAGCAGGTAAAAGAATGAAGCCAGCTGTATGTAAGGCAACTGAGAGTGGGGGTGACTCTGCATTAAAAGAGGGAGTGTCCCCAGGTCTACGTGAGGTGACCTCGTCCCAGTTCCAGTCAACTATTACCATGAACGACTGTGGCCCAGATCTTCTGGGTATTTGTATTTTTCCAGGAGAGGTTGTATCTCAGATTATTGTATAAAATTACCCGATTTTTAATCTTGATAACTAATTCAAATTAGTTGTGGGAGTTCAACAGAGCATACCTGCAGGTCCATGAGACACTTGAGTCATGTGAGACTCTCAAGCTGCCTGCAGTGTCTCTGCCTCAGATCTCGCAAGAAGTAAATTAAAGATCCAGGAAGAAAGTTGTACACCTACACTGCAAGTCACAGAGCTAGAAACATCATTAGCCCCTAGGGCACGACTTGGGTTAACAATGAAAATCAAGTCACAGAGCTAGAAACATCATTAGCCCCTAGGGCACGACTTGGGTTAACAACGAAAATAAAGTCTCATTAAATTCACGGAAGTGGAACCAAATTTGTGGAGGACTCTCCAAGATGTCAGGCATCCTTAACTGCTCAAGAAGGACAAGCAGGCTGTTGACAACACAGCCCTCCGCATTTCTATCAGAACAGACCCTGCGAGGAACAGACCATAGGATGATGACCTCATGCAGATCCAGGCTCTTACTAGGGGCAGGCAGAGGTGGCGATGAGGGGACAGTCAGGAGAAACAGGACAAGATTTTGTTTCCTTGATTTCTTGAGGCTTCAGTTTGCTCATTTATACAACAAAGGGGCTGAGCCCAAGATGGGCTTTCCTGTCCCTTCTACTCTGGGATTTGCATGGAGTGATGGGCTGACTTAATTTCTACTCTCTTGCTCTGACTTGGTGTTGTTTTCTGGCTTGCAGGGGCAGGCAACACCTCCTAGACTTGATGAAAAGCTGTCACCTTAGGCCTCAGCAGTCAGCACATTGAAGAGTGCCTTAGGGAAAAAAAATAGCATCAGAAATTTATCTTCATAACCAGTAAGTGAAGTTGGCCAAGGAAAAAGAGGAGACTAGGGGGAAGAACCTAAATCAAATTCCTTATGATTATACAGTGGAAGTGAGAAATAGATTTAAGGGACTAGATCTGATAGACAGAGTGCCTGATGAACTATGGACGGAGGTTCGTGACATTGTACAGGAGACAGGGATCAAGACCATCCCCAAGAAAAAGAAATGCAAAAAAGCAAAATGTCTGTCTGAGGAGGCCTTACAAATAGCTGTGAAAAGAAAAGAAGCAAAAGGCAAAGGAGAAAAGGAAAGATATAAGCATCTGAATGCAGAGTTCCAAAGAATAGCGAGGAGAGATAAGAAAGCCTTCCTCAGCGATCAATGCAAAGAAATAGAGGAGAACAATAGAATGGGAAAGACGAGATCTCTTCAAGAAAACTAGAGATACCAAGGGAACATTTCATGCAAAGATGGGCTCAATAAAGACAGAAATGGTATGGACCTAACAGAAGCAGAAGATATTAAGAAGAGATGGCAAGAATACACAGAAGAACTGTACAAAAAAGATCTTCATGACTGAGATAATCACGATGGTGTGATCACTCACCTAGAGCCAGACATCCTGGAATGTGAAGTCAAGTGGGCCTTAGGAAGCATCACTACAAACCAAGCTAGTGGAGGTGATGGAATTCCAGTTGAGCTATTTCAAATCCTGAAAGATGATGCTGTGAAAGTGCTACACTCAATATGCCAGCATATTTGGAAAACTCAGCAGTGGCCACAGGACTGGAAAAGGTCAGTTTTCATTCCAATCCCAAAGAAAGGCAATGCCAAAGAATGCGCAAACTACTGCATAATTTCATTCATCTCACACGCTAGTAAAGTAATGCTCAAAATTCTCCAAACCAGGCTTCAGCAATACGTGAACCGTGAACTTCCAGATGTTAAAGCTGGTTTAAGAAAAGGCAGAGGAACCAGGGATCAAATTGCCAACATCTGCTGCATCATCGAAAAAGCAAGAGAGTTCCAGAAAAGCATCTATTTCTGCTTTATTGACTATGCCAAAGCCTTTGACTGTGTGGATCACAGTAAACTGTG
>NW_011494707.1:1914879-1918380 GCF_000754665.1 Bison bison bison | reverse complement strand
GATGAACAGGGAGGCCTGATGTGCTGTGATTCATGGGGTCGAAAAGAGTCAGACACGACTGAGAAACTGAACTGAACTGAGGGGGAATAAGCTGGTTTTTTTGTTTTTCCACTCAGCATCGTCTCCGTTATTAGAAGGAGAGAGCAAGACAAGAAAGAAGTCTTGCTCTGAAAGAGTAAATTACACTGGTTTATTCATTTGGTCATTTTGTCGACGAATGCTTATTGAGTTCTCCAGTCTCCAGCCTCTGTGGGAGGCCAAGGGGCACCATGGTGAAGGACAGGCATTCTCTCAGGGCAGGACAGACCTCAAACAAGTAAGCATAATAAACCAAATTTAGATGGGAAAGATTAGACTTTTTAATTTATTTTTTTCATTAATTAATTTATTTGACCATGTTGGGTCTTAGTTGCAGCACATGAGATCTCCATTGCATCCCACAGGATCTTTCCTGCAGGATGTGACTCTCTGGTTGCAGAGCACGAGTCCAGTAGTTGCAGGTTCATAGTTGGGGCACCTGGGCTTAGTTGCCCCATGACATGTAGGATCATACTTAGTTCCCTGACCTGGGATGGAACCTGTGTCCCCTGCATTGAAAGGCAGATTCTTAACCACTGGACCACCAGGGAAGTCTCTTTTATTTTTATTTTTAATGAAGTATGACAGAAAGGCCCCATGTGTTGTGATAGTGAATAACTTTAAGAGGTATGTGGAGGCCCCTCTAAAAATTATATTTAGGCTGGAAAGTGGACGAGAAGTAGGTGACTGGAACCACTCAGGGAAGGGTTTTCTAGGAAGAGGAAATAGAAGTCAAAATAATTAGTCAGGAAGAATCTGGCAAGTCCTATAAACCTTCAGAGGGCCAGCTGGCCAGGGCCTGCAAACAGGAGGGTGAGTAAACTAAGTCTGAGATTCCTGGAGATGGGCTGGGACTCTGATGGCCACCGTGAGGAGCTTGGATCTTGTTCCAAGGGCAACGAGAAGCTGTTACTTAAGGGATGTGAGGAGGGTCTGTCCTTATCCATCAGAGGGCAGACAGAATGAAAACCACAATCATAGTAAACTAACCAAACTCAACAGATGGACCACAGCCTTGTCTAGCTCAATGAAACTATGAGTCATGCTGTGTAGGGCCACCCAAGACAGTCATGTCATGGTGGAGAGTTCTGGTAAAATGTGGTCCACTGGAGAAGGGAATGGCAAACCACTTCAGTATTCTTGCCTTGAGAGTATTCTTGCCATGAACAGTATGAAAAGGCAAAAAGATGGGACACTGAAAGATGAACTCCACAGGTCGGTAGGTGCTCAATATGCTACCTGAGAAGAATGGAGAAATTACTCCAGAAAGGATGAAGAGATGGAGCCAAAGCAAAAACAACACCCAGCTGTGGATACGATTGGTGACGGAAGTAAAGTCCTATGCTGTAAAGAGCAATATTGCATAGGAACCTGGAATGTTAGTTAGGCCCATAAATCAAGGCAAATTGGAAGTGGTCAAACAGGAAATGGCAAGAGTGAACATCAGCATTTTAGGAATCAGTGAACTAAAATGGATGGGAATGCGTGAATTTAACTCTGATGACCATTATATCTACTACTGTGGGCAAGAATCCCTTAGAAGAAATGGAGTAGCCCTCATAGTCAACAAGAGTCTGAAATGTAGTACTTGGATGCAATCTCAAAAATGACAAAATGATTTCTGTTCATTTCCAAGGCAAACCATTCAATATCACAGTAATTCAAGTCTATGCCCCTACGAGTAATGCTGAAGAAGCTGAAGTTAAATGGTTCTATGAAGACCTACAAGACCTTCCAGAATTAACACCCAAAGAAAGATGTCCTCTTCATTATAGGGGACTGGAATGCAAAAGTAGGAAGTCAAGAGCTACCTGGAATAACAGGAAAATTTGGCCTTGGAGTACACAATGAAAGGCTAACAGAGTTTTGCCAAGAAAACACACTGGTCGTAGCAAACATCCTTTTCCAACAACACAAGAGAAGACTCTACACATGGACATCACCAGATGGTCAATACTGAAATTAGAATGATTATATTCTTCGTAGCCAAAGGTGGAGAAGCTCTGTACAGTCAGCAAAAGCAAGACCAGGAGCTGACTTTGGCTCAGATCATGAACTCCGTATTGCCAAATTCAGACTTAAATTGAAGAAAGTGGGGAAAACCAGTAGACCATTCAGGTATGACCTAAATCAAATCCCTTACAATTATACAGTGGAAGTGACAAATAGATTCAAGGGATCAGATTTGACAGACAGGGTGCCTGAAGAACTATGGACAGAAGTTTGTGACATTGTACAGGAGGCAGTGATCAAGACCATCCCCAAGAAAAAGAAATGCAAAAAGGCAAAATGGTTGTCTGAGGAGGCCTTACAAATAGTTGAGAAAAGAAGAGAGGCTAAAGGCAAAGGGGAAAAGGAAAGATATGCCTATTTGAATGCAGGGTTCCAAGGAACAGCAAGGAGAGATGAGAAAGCATTCCTCAGTGATCAATGCAAAGAAATAGGGGAAAACAACAGAATGGGAAAGACTAGAGATCTCTTCAAGAAAATTAGAGATACAAAGGGAAAATTTCATGCAAAGATGGACACAATAAAGGACAGAAATGGTATGGATTTAATATAAGCAGAAGATATTAAGGAGAGGTGGCAAGAATACACAGAAGAACCATACAAAAAAGATCTTCATGACCCAGATAACCACAATGCTGTGATCACTCACCTAGAGCCAGACATCTTGGAATGCAAAGTCAAGTGGGCCTTATGAAGCATCACTATGAACAAAGCTAGAGGACATGATAAAATTCCAGTTGAGCTATTTCAAATCCTAAAAGATGATGCTGTGAAAGTGCTGCACTCAATATGCCAGCAAATTTGGAAAACTCATCAGTGGCCACAGGACTGGAAAAGGTCAGTGTTCATTCAATCCCAAAGTAAAGCAATGCCAAAGATTGCTCAAACTACCGCACAATTGCACTCATCTCACACACTGGAAAAGTAATGCTCAAAATTCTCCAAGCCAGGCTTCAACAGTACATGAACTGTGAACTTCCAGATGTTCAAGCTGGATTTAGAAAAGGCAGAGGAACCAGAGATCAAATTGCCATCATCCATTGGATCATCGAAAAAGCAAGAGAGTTCCAGAAAAACATCTACTTTTGCTTTATTGACTATGCCAAAGCCTTTGACTGTGTGGATCACAACCAACTGTGGAAAATTATTCAAGAAATGGGAATACCAGACCACCTGATCTGCTTTTTGAGAAATCTGTATGCAGGTCAAGAAGAAACAGTTAGAAATGGACATGGAACAACAGACTGGTTCCAAATAGGGAAAGGAGTACATCAAGGCTGTATACTGCTACCCTGCTTATTTAACTTATACTCAGAGTACATCATGTGAAATGCCAGGCTGGAGGAAGCACAGGCTGGAATCAAGATTGTTGGGAGAATTATCAATAACCTCAGATATGCAGATGACACCACC
>NW_011494707.1:1914351-1914701 GCF_000754665.1 Bison bison bison | reverse complement strand
ATGCTGGGAAAGACTGAAGGCGGGAAGAGAAGGCGACGACAGAGGATGAGATGGTTGGATGGCATCACTGATGCGATGGACATGAGTTTGAGTAAGCTCCAGGAGTTGGTGATGAACAGGGAAGGTTGGCATGCTTTAGTCCATGGGGTCGCGAAGAGTTGGACATGACTGAACAACTGAAAAATGCTGAGGCTGGAAGAAGCACAAGCTGGAATCAAGTTTGCTGGGAGAAATATCAATAACCTCAGATATGCAGATGACACCACCCTTATGGCAGAAAGTGAAGAGTAACTAAAGAGCTTCTTGATGAAAGTGAAAGAGGAGAGTGAAAAAGTTGGCTTAAAGTTCAA
>NW_011494707.1:1868509-1913923 GCF_000754665.1 Bison bison bison | reverse complement strand
AGTGTCAGAGTTCATTTTTGGGGGCTCCAAAATCCCTGCAGATTGTGATTGCGGCCATGAAATTAAAAGACGCTTACTCCTTGGAAGGAAAGTTATAACCAACCTAGATAGTATATTCAAAAGCAGAGACATTACTTTGCCAACAAAGGTCCGTTAAGTCAAGGCTATGGTTTTTCCAGTAGTCATGTATGGATGTGAGAGTTGGACTGTGAAGAAAGCTGAGCATCGAAGAATTGATGCTTTTGAACTGTGGTGTTGGAGAAGACTCTTGAGAGTCCCACGGACTGCAAGGAGATCCAACCAGTCCATTCTGAAGGATATCAGTCCTGGGTATTCTTTAGAAGGAATGATGCTAAAGCAGAAACTCCAATACTTTGGCCACCTCATGCGAAAAGTTGACTCATTGGAAAAGACTCTGATGCTGGGAGAGATTGGGGGCAGGAGGAGAAGGGGACAACAGAGGATGAGATGCCTGGATGACATCTCCAGCTCGATGGACGTGGATTTGGGTGAATTCCAGAAGTTGGTGGTGTACAGGGAGGCCTGGCATGCTGCAATTCATGAGATCGCAAAGAGTCGGACATGCCTGAGTGACTGAACTGAACTAAACTGAGCAACTGAACTGAACTGAAGGAGGGGTTTGACATCTGATTTTTCCCCAAAGATCCCTCTCGCTACCACACAGAGACTAGATTGCAAGAGGGCAGGAACCTCATGACAAAGCAAATACAGTCATCCATGCCAGAGATGATGGCTGTGGGGAACAATGAATAGACTTGGGATGCATCTTAGAGGCAGAACAGAAAGAACTGTTGATAGGTTGGATGGAGATGGTGCAGGAAAGAAGGAATCAAGGATGACTAACAGATATTTGACCCAAGGCACAGAAATCTGTGGGTACCATTTACCATGGTGAGGAAGGCTAGACAAAAAGTGGGTTCAAAGAAGAAAAAATGATTACATTAGTAGGTAAACAACTGGGCTTGGGAAACATTGTCCTGGAAGATCCCCCAGTATCCCACATCACAGTGCTGATGAAGCCACCATCCTGCCTGAAACATTAGCCACTGATCAATGCCATTAAGACATATTGCAAAGTAGCTTGGAGTCTAAAATTCTTTATGGTTTGGGCCCCACTTTATTCCCCAGCTTCATTTCCTCCCACTTCCTATGCATGTTCTACCCTCCTTTCATCATTATTATTGTTACTTTTTGCCATTCCCCATAATTTGCAGTTGCTTGAATATGCCTTTCTCTCCTTACACCTTTTAGCCTTTGAACATTTTGTTTAGTTTCCCTAGATTAGGCTTCCTTCTTCATTCACTTACTGAATTCAACTCAGCTCAAAAATGACACTTCTTCCTAGAAGCCTTTCTTAATTGCTCCAGGCTGACTTGTGTATTTTCTAACTGGACAACATAGTGTTAATTTAGAATACAAAACAGAGAGTCAGAAGGCCTGGGTTCAAATCCTGACTATAGCACCCAATTGTGCCTGCATCAACTTTATAGCCCCTAAGCACCTGGGACAATGCTCGGCATGGGGTATGGAGTTGCCTGGTGAAGATTTTGTGAAGAAATGTAAAAGATCTCTCTGCTCATGCTAGGCTTCATATCCTCAAACCAAGTTCTCAAATCTTCCTTCAAAACTTAAGAGGATACACTCTAGAGACACCTATGTCTGCACTGCTAGAGGCCCCAGATGAGAAGTAATTGCATATATTCTCCTCCAGGGCTTTCTCTGCATCTCAAATATATTTTTCTCATCCCACAGCCCTCCAAGCTGACTTTTGTAGTCATTCCGTACCCCAACCACCCACACGCTAACTCTCACAGAGAGTGGAAGAGATCAAGCTGTGGTCTGCAAGATTTCAAGATACACTTTGAGGATGATTTAAATTTCCCAGAACCAAATTTGTGAAAATTCAGTGAGTTATACTCTGAATGATAGGTACATTTTCTATGTGCATTGTATATTTTTATAAAATACAATTTTATAAAAGGACCCAGTTAACGAATTGAGGGGCATCCTGATAGCTGAGTGGTCAGGAATCTGCCTGCAATGCAGGAGATGCAGGCTAAATCCCTGGAGAAGGAAATGGCAACCCACTCCAGTAATCTTGCCTGGAGAATCCCATGGACAGAGGAGTCTAGTGGTCTACAGTACATGGCATCACATAAGAGTTGGACATGACTTAGCGATTAAACAACAAGCCAAAATGAAGAGGTTCTTACTGGCCAAGAAAAAAGGATCAAAATCTGAACATCAGTAAGTATAATAAACCACAGTGGATTTAATACCAAAAGAATGATAAATTTCCCAGAACCTATTAACCAAAAATTGCTATTGAATGTCTACAATGTGCCAACTACCAAGCTAAATGCTTTGTGGATAAAAGTTTTGTACCGTAGAGTGTGAAACATGTACAAATGTTGGAGTCATTTAAAAAAATAATAAAAAGTGACAAATAGAAGTTTAGGAACAGAGTCCAGAAAAGCATGGTAAAGTGAGAGACCTTGAAGCTTAAACTTGGTTAGTTTCACATATATCTCCCTCCAGCTCAAGAATTCTTCACCTATTTTGCATCATTTAATAGCCTGGTAAAAGTATAGATTGCTTTAAGGTTTTTAAATGCATAAAATAAAATACACAGCATTACAAAAGAAACTATATTGAGAAACATTTGGGAAATACATTCGTGAAACAAATTTGTGATATAGTTATGTTTTTCTTTATGAAGGCATTAAATATCAAGATCTTGCAACAAGCTGAAGAACTAATGCTTTCCCTCCTATAGAAGAATTTGCCTACTGTGATCTCAACATCTACCTTGTCTCAGTAGCCAGCGCCCTCTTAAACGCCTCACTCATGGGTGACCTGAACACCTTTTGCAGCTGTGCCAGCCAGCGCTGGGTCCTCATGCTCTGTCTCCGGTAAACAGTAGCAGTGGTGTCAGCTTGAACGTTGGAGCCATAATCACAAGCACCCCACATATGTGTTCTCCAGATTTCTTCCTTATTCAATCATTCCAAAGGTCTCATGTTAATCTGGAGATTTGCACACACTGGGAGGCAAAGGAGAGAGAAAACCAACAAGATTCACAGTCTGCAAATCTGAGATCACCTAGTTATGTGGTCTTAGCAACCACTCTGAATCGAATCTCCAAAACTGGCAGAAGGAAGGGTTCTGCCCTGCAGGGGTGTTCTGCAAATGG
Source organism: Bison bison bison (assembly GCF_000754665.1). Taxonomy (NCBI): domain Eukaryota; kingdom Metazoa; phylum Chordata; class Mammalia; order Artiodactyla; family Bovidae; genus Bison; species Bison bison. The sequence continues at coordinate 1,910,709 of NW_011494707.1, read as the reverse complement.
AAAAGTATGTTGAAACCATTTCCATAACTAAACATTTCTGTGAAGAAGTTACGTAATTTGACTTCCTTAGAAAGGAAGAGAGAATATATTGAGAGATGCATCTAGCCATCCCTGGGAGCCCTGCTACAGCCCATGGAGTCACCAAGAGTCAGACACGACTGAGCAACTGAACAACAACTAGTCGTCTCTGGGCTTCCCAGGTGACTCAGAGGGTAAAGAATCCACTTGCAGTGCAAAAGATATAAGAGATGTGGGTTCAGTCCCTAGGTCGGGAAGATCCCCTGCAGGAGGGCACAGCAACCCACTCTAGCATTCCTGCCTGGAGAATCCCATGGACAGAGGAGCCTGGTGGGCTACAGTTCATAAGGTCGCAAAGAGTCAGACATGGACTGAAGCGACTGAGCATGCATGCAGCCATCTCTTCTCTCCATATTGTGAGAAAGGCTTTAACATTCACTGACCGGTTTATTAAAATTGGTTGTTGGACATAGCATGTGCTCTGCCCCCAGGCACACAACAGAATAGAGCAGGGCCACTGGTTTTACCATTCTACTGGACAGCTGGGTTCCAGGTCAGCTGGAGCCAGTTTCCCTGTCCAAGGCCCAGACCATAGAGAACTGTGAGTTTCCTCACAAATTTCTTTTTCTCTGGGCCCCCCAAATTCTGGTTCTCTTTTCTTCATGGCTTCAGAGCTCCTCAAGACCACAAATCCAGCTGTTAGGACAGAAGGCCTCATCCCCTTCATGAAGGGCCCTTCCTGAGCAGTTAGTCCAGTTGTTAGAGCAGCACTTATGCTTCATAACAAGTCTTCTTTTAATCTTTATTTTATTTTTTATCTTGTGGCCATGTAGAGTGGTTTGTGGGATCTTAGTTCCCCAACCAGGAGTCAGACCCACTCCCCTGCATTGGCAGCACAGAGTCCTAACCACTGAACCACCAGAGAAGTCCCCATAACAAGTCTTTACTCCTCTTTATAGGATCCCCACCAAACAATTCATACACACATTCAAAATGTCCTGAATACCTACTATGTGTCAGGTACTGGCCCAGGCCCTTTGGAGAGGACAAAGTTGACCCCGGTATGGCCAGTCCCTGACCTTGAGAAATCCCATATGGTGGAGTTAGGACTTGAACTCAAGCAGGTTATGAGTTGCTTTTTTTTTTTAATTTTATATTGAGTATAGTTGATTTACAATGTTAGTGTTTATGAATTTTATATTGAAAGGATTCTCAGAGTTCATTGGGTCCAGTTCTCCAATTTTACAAGTGAAAATGCTGCTTCCATATTTACTAGGTGTCAGGCAGTATTCTAAAGACTTTAAAACCGTGAAATAGGTGCTCACTTCGACAGCATATATACTAAAATTGGAACGACATGTTACCACAAGGTGTGTGGTGTTCAGTTGCTCGCTGCTCAAAAGCCAATAAACAGGCCAGGTTGGTGGAAAGAAAGTTTGCTTTATTTCAGATGCTGGAAAGTGGGGTGAGGTAGGGGGATTACATGCAGAAGCAGCACAGTAGACTCTGACAGTCATCTTCAAACCAGTTATCAGTGGTCTGAACAGCATCATCTTGATTGTGTTAGGTACAGTTAATCTTCAGTTCCAGGCTTGATCTGTTCCCATTTCTTTGAGGCCAGTTCTTGGAACTGTGGCACTTTATGTCATGGGTATAGTCTGGTCATCAGGTAGTTAACTTCTTCCACCTGGGGTTTCAGTAGCTATAAGACAGCTCACAGGATATGGACCAGAATATTATCAATAGTCTTTAAGAAGGAACTAAAAGTCCTTGACTATGCTTAATGAGTACATTATTATTATTTGGTCTCCTTTGACAGTTTTCCTTTGTTTTCACATGTCCTCTGCATTGAGAAGATCCCCTGGAGCAGGAAATGGCAACCCACTCCAGTATTCTTGCCTGGGAAATCCCATGGACAGAGGAGCGTGGTGGGCTACAGTCCATAGGGTTGCAAAGAATCAGACAAGACTGAGCGACTAACACTTCCACTTTTGCACATGTCCTCATTTCTCTGATTAAACTGACTCTTTGACTAAAGTTTTCCACTGCAAAAGGCAGGCAGAGGACATGGTGGGGCTGCAAGGACCATCAGGTCCTGCTCTGCCCAGATATAGAGTAGATTATCATGGCGCGTGTGCCCTTGCCCATGACATGAAAATTCTTGAAGTATTCCTTATTTTTATACATAATACAAAATAAAATGGATGTTAGGAAGACAGAAAACAAAATGTGAAATAGGTATGAAACAAATAATGAACTTTTAAGTAATGTACCTAAGATCACATGTTTGTGCTCAGTCGCGTCCGGCTCTTTGCGACGCCATGGACTGTAGCCCACCAGGCTCCTCTGTCCATGGGATTTCCCAGGCAGGAATACTAGAGGGGGTTCCCATTTCCTACTCCATGGAATCTTCCTGACCCAGGGATCAAACCCGAGTCTCTTGCGTCTCCTACATTGGCTGGCAGATTCTTTACCACCGAGCCACAAGGGAAGCCCTAAGATCACATAGCCAGGAAGAAACGGCAGAGCTGGGCTTCACACCTGGATAGTCTAGCTTCAGCATCCACACTCTGAACCTACCTTACTGAGCAGAGAGTAGGATGCTGGCCCCTCTGCCAGGCTGCAAGCCTTCTCCCCACATTGGTGAGGACGTTCCCCCAGTCATCTGGCAGGCCAGATCCGGCCCTGTCTTGAGTCAGACAGCAGAGATGCTATCAGTGACAACTCTAAGGACACGCCAGAGAGGAGTTTGTCCTTTGATATTTTTCCAGCCCTTAGTCAGGCTGGCATGGTTGGTTTCCCAGCATCTCTGGTCACAAAGAAAAGCCCCAAGGCAATGGAGACCAAGAAAACAGTACCTCTGGCCTCCCTCCCAGCTAAGTCCTCTCCCCCCTTCTCTCTCAAATCCTTTGGCCTCCTTTGCCCTTGACCTGACTTTGAAAGGACAAATCATCAGTATTTAGTGAGGGCTGATATTTCAGAGGAAGAACGTCAACAGATGTGTTGAGACAGATCTGCTGATTGGATCCAGGCAGCTTGTGAAATGTGGCATCAAAGCCCCCTGCAGAGGGCTGCCAGGCAAAGCACTCCAGCTGGCCCTGGGAAGAGCAGACCTGTGGCATCCAGATAGAGGCCTCAAGCCTGCCAGCCTTGATTCGTGCTTGCAAAGACACTCTCTTCCCCCACATCAGTACATTTTCGCAGCTCCTTCCTGCTGCCAGAGAGGAACAGACTTTGGTTTCCTCAGTGCTGATGTTTCCAGGTCCCAGCTGCATCAGCATCAGCACCTCTCATTCTCCTGCAGTTCAGGGAAACTGGTCTGAAAAGACTCCAAACTCCAGCTGCTTTCAGGATCTCACAATTGCTTTCAGGCCATCATTGTTCCCGTACTTACAGAGCCTTTACTATGTGCCAGGCATTGTGCCGATGTCAGAGATCAAGGAGTGAATAAGGCAAATATGACCCCTGCTTTTAAGGAACTCACAGTCCAGAGGGGACACAAGCAATCACAAGGACTAACAAGTACAGGGCTACAGATCATAGCGTCAACTGGGTGATCAGGGAAGGCTTCCTGAAAGAAGAAATATCTAATCTAAGATCTGAAGAATTAGCGAAGGTTAATTAAGCAGATTTTTTAACATCTGAGCCACCAAGGAAGCTCAAGATGTCCTTTTCATTATAGGGGACTAGAATGCAAAAGTAGGAAATCAAGAAACACCTGGAGTAACAGGCAAATTTGGCCTTGGAGTACAGAATGAAGTAGGTCAAAGGCCAACAGAGTTTTGCCAAGAGAACACACTGGTCATGGCAAACACCCTCTTCCAACAACAGAAGAAAAGACTCTACACAGGAACATCACCAGATGGTCAATACCGAAATCAAATTGATTATATTCTTTGCAGCCAAAGGTGGAAAAGCTCTACCAGTTCGGTTCAGTTGCTCAGTCATGTCCAACTCTTTGTGACCCCATGAACCGCAGCACGCCAGGCCTCTCTGTCCATCACCAGCTCCCAGAGTCCACCCAAACCCATGTCCATTGTGTCGGTGATGCCATCAACCATCTCATCCTCTGTCGTCCCCTTCTCCTCCTGCCCTCAATCTTTCCCAGCATCAGGGTCTTTTCAAATGAGTCAGCTCTTCTCATCAGGTGGCTGAAGTATTGGAGTTTCAGCTTCAACATCAGTCCTTCCAATGAACACCCAGGACTGATTTCCTTTAGGATGAACTGGTTGGATCTCCTTGCAGTCCAAGGGACTCTCAAGAGTCTTCTCCAACACCACAGTTCAAAAACATCAATTCTTCAGCGTTCAGCTTTCTTTATAGTCCAACTCTCACATCCATACATGACCACTGGAAAACCCATAGCCTTGACTAAACGGATCTTTGCTGGCAAAGTAATGTCTCTGCTTTTTAATATGCTATGTAGGTTGGCCATAACTTTCCTTCCAAGGAGCAAGCATCTTTTAATGTCATGGCTACAATCACCATCCCCAGTGATTTGGGAGCCCAAAAAATAAAATCAGCCACTGTTTCCACTGTTTCCCCATTTATTTGCCATGAAGTGATGGGACTGGATGCCATGACCTTCGTTTTCTGAATGTTAAGCTTTAAGCCAACTTTTTCACTCTCTTCTTTCACTTTCATCAAGAGGCTCTTTAGTTCTTCTTTGCTTTCTGCTATAAGGGTGGTGTCATCTGCATATCTGCGGTTATTGATATTTCTCCCAGGAATCTTGATTCCAGCTTGTGCTTCCTCCAGCCCAGCGTTTCTCATGATGTACTCTGCATATAAGTTAAGTAAGCAGGGTGACAATATATAGCCTTGACGTACTCCATTCCCAATTCGGAACCAGTCTCTTGTTCCATGTCCAGTTGGAACTGTTGCTTCCTGACCTGCATACAAGTTTCTTAAGAGGCAGTCAGGTGGTCTGGAATTCCCATCTCTTTCAGAATTTTCCAAAAAAAAAAAGAAAAAAAAATAATTTTCCACAGTTTATTGTGATCCACACAGTCAAAGGCTTTGGCATAGTCAATAAAGGAGAAATAGATGTTTTTTCTGGAACTTTCTTGCTTTTTTGATGATCCAGTGGAGAAGCTCTATACAGCCAGCAGAAACAAGACTGGGAGCTGACTGGCTCAGATCATGAACTCCTTATTGCCAAATTCAGACTTAAATTGAAGAAAGTAGGGAAAACCACTAGACCATTCAGGTATGACCTAAATAAAATCCCTTATGATTATACAGTGGAAGTGAAAAATAGATTCAAGGGATTAGATCTGATAGAGTGCCTGAAGAACTGTGGACAGAGGTTCATGACATTGTACAGGAGGAAGGGATCAAGACCATCCCCAAGAAAAAGAAATGCAAAAAAGCAAAATGGCTGTTGAGGAGGCCTTACAAATAGCTGTGAAAAGAAAAGAAATGAAAAGCAGAAAAGAAAAGATATACCCATTTGAATACGAAGTTCCAAAGAATAGCAAGGAGATAAAGAAAGCCTTCCTCAATAATCAGTGCAAAGAAATAGAGGAGAACAATAGAATGGGAAAGACTATAAATCTCTTCAAGAAAATTTGAGATACCAAGGGAATATTTTATGCATGACGGGCTCATAAAGGACAAAAATGGTATGGACCTAATAGAAGCAAAAGATATTAAGAAAAGGTGGCAAGAATACACAGAACTATACAAGAAAGATCTTCACGACCCAGACAATCATGATGGTATGATTAGTCACCTAGAGCCAGACATCCTGGAATGCAAAGTCAAGTGGGCCTTAGGAAGCATCACTATGAACAAAGCAAAAGGAGGTGATGAAATTCCAGTTGAGCTATTTCAAAGCCTAAAAGATGATGCTGTGAAAGTGCTGCACTCAATATGCCAGCAAATTTGGAAAACTCAGCAGTGGCCACAGGGCTGGAAAAGGTCAGTGTTCATTCCAATCCCAAAGAAAGGCAATGCCAAAGAATGCTCAAACTACTGCACAATTGCACTCATCTCACACGCTAGTAAAGTAATGCTCAAAATTCTCCAAGCCAGGCGTCAACAGTTCATGAACTGTGAACTTCCAAATGTTCAAGCTGGTTTTAGAAAAGGCACAGGAACCAGAGACCAAATTTCCAACATCCATTGGCTCATTGAAAAAGCAAGAGAGTTCCAGAAAAACATCTACTTTTGCTTTATTGGCTACTCCATAGCCTTTGACTGTGTGGATCACAACAAACTGTGGAAAATTCTGAAAGAGATGGGAATACCAGACCACCTGATCTGCCTCCTGAGAAATGTGTATGCAGGTCAAGAAGCTACAGTTAGAACTGGACATGGAACAACAGACTGGTTCCAAATAGGGAAAGGAGTACATCAAGGTTGTATATTGTCACCCTGCTTACTTAACTTACATGCAGAGTACATCATGAGAAATGCTGGGCTGGAGGAAGCACAAACTGGAACCAAGATTGCCAGAAGAAATATCAATAACCTCAGATATGCAGATGACACCACCGTTATGGCAGAGAGCGAAGAAGAGCTAGATCCTCTTGATGAAAGTGAAAGAGGAGAGTGAAAAAGTTGGCTTAAATCTCAACATTCAGAAAACGAAGATCATGGCATCTGGTCCCATCACTTCATGACAAATAGATGGGGAAACAATGGAAACAGTGGCTGACTTTATTTTTCTGGGCTCCAAAATCACTGGGGATGGTGACTGCAGCCATGAAATTAAAAGATGCTTGCTCCTTGGAAGGAAAGTTATGACCAACCTAGACAGCGTATTAAAAAGCAGAAACATTACTTTGCCAACAAAGGTCTGTCTAGTCAAAGCTATGGTTTTTCCAGTAGTCATGTATGGATGTGAGAGTTGGCCTATAAGGAAAGCTGAACGCCAAAGAATAGATGCTTTTAAACTGTGGTGTTGGAGAAGACTCTTGAGAGTCCCTTGGACTGCAAGGAGATCCAACCAGTCAATCCTAAAGGAAATCAGTCCTGAATAGTCATTGGAAGGACTGATGCTGAAGATGAAACTCCAATACTTTAGCCACCTGATACGAAGAACTGACTCACTGGAAAAGTCCCTGATGCTGGGAAAGATTGAAGGCTGGAGGAGAAGGGGACGACAGAGGATGAAATGATTGGATGGCATCACCAACTCAATGAACATTAGTTTGAGTATGTTCCAGGAGTTGGTGATGGACAGGGAGGCCTGGCGTGCTGCAGTCCATGGGGTTGCAGAGTCAGACATGACTGAACGATTGAACTGAACTGAACTGAACTAAGCAGAAGCAAGAGGAAGGAGAAATGGGTGAAAATGTATTTGAGGGGCTTCTCTAGTGATTTAATGGTTAAGAATCTGCCTGCTAATGCAGGGGAAACAGGTTCGTTCCCTGCTCCTGGAAGATCTCACATGCCACAGAGCAACAAAGCCTGTGCCCCATACAACTACTGATCCTTTGCTCTGGAGTTCAGGAGCCATAACTACTGAACCCTCGTGCCATAGAGCCTGTGCTCCTCAACAAGAGAAGTCACTACAATGAGAAGCCTTCGCACCACAAAGAAGAGTAGCCCCCACTCACCACAACTCGAAAAAGCCCACACGCAGCAATGAAGACTCACCACAGCCAGAAAATAAATAAATCTCTTTTTTAAAGTATTCGAGGTAGAGAAAAGAATACATGCATAGGCCTTCACGAGAGGAAGCCCTTGGCTTTCGAGAAATCAATGTTGTGAAGAATATGTGTAGAGGATGGTCATGGAATGTGAAGAAAGGCTGGAGAGATTACAGAGAGCTGTAGACCAAGGTCAAAGTTGGATTTATGAAGACAATCGAGGCCTTGATTAGATTTTATGTAAGCAAGAGTATGTCTGGCTAACCCTTCGTCATTCCTCTGGCTATGATTCAAGTGACCTGGCCCTTCAGCTCATATGTCACTTCCTCTGAAAGGCTTTCCTCCCCCAGCTTCCACAGGGAGGAGGGTCAAAGCTCTGGCTTGAGTAAAGGTTGGACATTTTAACTAAGACTGAGAAGTCCTGGGATCTGACTGGGCTGAATTCTAAAGAGGGATTCAGAGATCTCAGTCAAACAGAGCTCTTGGAAAATGAGACTCCTAACTCATGTTCAAAGGGTAGAAGCTCTTCACTGAAGCCAGTTCCATAAAGGTCAGGGACTCCCTCTCGAAAGTGAACACCAGAGGGAACCAGAGCAGGGCCTTTGAGGAAGAGGTTTGAGGCGTTTGTGGGCGTTTCTCATAAAAGGGTAAACAGGAACATTCATTTTCTCTTGGCTTCAAGCAGGTATGAACAGCAAGACCAAAATACTGAGCCTTTTCACCAGAAACAGCATTACTCTCACAACAAACCACCCTGACAGAGTCTCGTTACTCAATATTGAGGGTTTAAAAAACCCACAGGGCTTAGCAGTAATGGGGAGAGAAGTGAGAGAGGCAGAGACCTGTGAGCTCATGGGGTGGGGGTGGGGCCCCCTGTAAGAGCAGGACCTTCACTTATCTGAGAAACCAAAATAAAGAAGAGGTGCCAACATGGAGTGGGTTGGTTGGAAGAAAGACAGTTACCTCGGAAAGAGGAAAATGAAAAATCCCACAAATGTGAGTGGAGTCAGGGTGAGTGGAATTTCCTCTTGCTATGCAAGAAGGAGGGTTTCATGAGGCAGGTCTCCAAGACAGAAAGAGATAATTCTTTTTTTTTTTTTTTTTTCAATTTTGTTTCTGACTGCACCGTGTCTTCACTGCTGCGCACGGGTTTTCTCTAGTTGCGGCGAGTGGGGGACCACTCTTCGTTGCAGTGCAGGAGGCTCTCATCCTTGTGGCCTGTCCTGCTGTGGAGCACAGGCTCCAGGCACTAAGGCTTTAAGAGCTCCAGCACTTGGGCTCAGTAGTTGCAGCTTGCAGGCTCGAGAACTCAAACTCAACAGCTGTGGCGCAATGACCCAGCCACTCCGCAGCACGTGGAATCTTCCCAGACCAGGGACCGAACCCTAGCCTCCTGCACTGGCAGTAGATAAATTGGGACTCCTATCTACTGCACCACCAAGGAAATCTTTTAGGGGATGAGGTGGGGCTGTGCTGAGTCTTTGCTGTGGCTCATGGACTTTCTAGTTGCCCCATAGCATGTGGGAATCTTAGTTCTTGACCAGGGATGGAACCCATGTCTCCTGCATTGCAAGGTGGATTCTCAATCACTGAACCCACAGGGTCGTCCCATAAAGTAATGATTCAGGAGCATAGTGTTCTGGGTCTGCCTGGGCTCCATCCTCAGAAGACCCTCAAAAAGAAATGAGGTCTTAGTGTTCAAAAGTTCCCATCAGTCTTTTCCCTTGAAAGGCCATTGTGAAAAGACTGATGAAAATTTGACATGTAAATATAACCATGTGTTGATTGAACATCCTTTTTCAAGCAAGAAACTAGCAGTTATTTTTAGAGACGTATGTGAAATAAATATTGCCCCCTGGAAGCACATTTTCTCACCTCTAACACCACATCTCAAGTGGGGTTTGGAGTCCACCCAGGCCCTGGACTTTGACAGGAGAGTGCCTCTTGATGCAGATGGACTTGCATGCCCCAGTTCTGGGGAAGTCCGGATTCTAAATAAGTTTGGAAACCAAGAGACTCTTTGGTGATCAATGAAAATGATAAATGGGCTGGAAAAATGATCATTGTGTGGGAAGGCTACAGAAATTGAGGTCGTTTTTTTGTCTGAATAAATAGACTGAAGAAGAAAAGCCTGGGGAAGCTGGTGGGGCTTTGTGGAGCAGGGCACTTGGTAACAGTCATCAGATATATTAAAAGTTATGTGGAAGATGTGAGTAAGGTCTTTTCAGATCCACAGGGGAAAAATGAGAAAATACACGTAACTAGCCACTCAGTCCTGTAACCCTTCTCCAACTGTTATCCTCTGCTCCCAAAGCTATGCAGAGAATCTGGGAGAGTGTGTTTCAAGGCCACACATACTTTTCACTGATCCTATGACTTTATCTTTTTAGCTATTATTTTTCAAAGGAGCTGCCAAACAACTATTGATCCCTGTTGAACAGAATATGAGATCATTAGTAAAGCACAAGATTTCATATGAGCAGCCACATTCTCTCAGCTATCACTTCTGTCCTTAAAAGTCCCCTCCTTCCCCTTGGCCAAGGTCATAGGTGCCTTATAAAAATGATGATAAACAGGCCTCAACAATTTCAAGAACTGTTGGCTTTTCTCACATTTGGATTCAAGCCCTCCCACTTCAGTCTGGTTTCCTAAGATATCATTCTGTTGCCTCAAACCTGGAGTCTCCACAGGGCCTCTGGATGGATGACTCAGTTGTCCTGAAATTTTGGTTTTGTTTTTTGTTTCAGCCCAAGTTCATTTACCATCTCATCTTCGGTTTCATAGTTGACAGTCTATGGGCAAATCCCACCCAATGTTATTTGTCAGCTTCACAGTTCATCTCCCTGAAGAAGTTTGTATTCTCAAGAGGGAGGAAGCCTCCAAATCCTGTTGGCTGGAGGCTCACATAAGCTCAGGAAGACGCAGCCAACATCTCATAAATGGCATTTTTAGCAACAAGCCCTGTTAGTGGATTACACTAACATCAGGATTACATAGTCAAATGTAAGCAGGGGGAGTGCTGGGGCTAAGTTGATCACCCTGTCTCAGTACCTAGAAAGTACTTGTTGTTGGTATTTAGTTGCTCAGTCATGTTCTACTCTTAGGGACCACACGGGCTATGGCCTGCCAGGCTCCTCTGTCCATGGGACTCTTCAGGCATGAATTGTCATTTCTTTCTCCAGGGGAATCTTCCCAACCCAGTCTTCTGCACTGGAAGGCGAAGTCTTTTACCACTGGCCACCAGGGAAGCCCAGAAAGTACCTGACGCACAAGAAATATACAATAAGTATTGTTGATTGAATATGTGAATTAAATACTATCTACAGGTCTTCTCAAAACTGTTAAAGTGCTGATGTGCATTACAAATTTCCAAGAGGGTGACAATTGGCTCAGAACTGCCACAAGGGATCCCTCTCTTACTTGTCACTAAACACCAATCAACATCTCGGGGGACACTATTACACAGAGGAGCTCGGTCTGGGAAATGATAACCTATTTTCTTTTTCCCCTCCAATGTGATTTATCTACTGTTTTTACCAGTCATATCTTTGAAGCCAAAGCTACTTAAAAAATAAATGACTATTTTTCATAATGCATGTTTTCCTCCAAACCACAAAAAAGAGTTTCCTAGCTGTGGAATCAGTTTTTTATGAAGTCTCCCAAAGGAGCACCACAGGAAAGTATGATGGCCCTTGAGAGGACCCATATGCATTAAAGATCTTGAGTGATTGGCTGAATGCCAAGAAATAGTCTCTTTGGTGATTTGCTCTTGCTAGTTTCTGGCCAAAATTACCTGATTCAACTAAAATTGAGTACCTAAAGTTTTAACGTTAGTATGATTTTCATGCAATAGCTTTAAATCGAAGGTTATTTTTCCTACAAGTTGGAGTGCCAGATAGCATTCAACATAGCTGTGCCTCAATTTTTCCTGCTTCATGAGACATTTCTTTCCTCCTGCCTTGTGCGGATGCTAAGACAATGCCCGAGTCACTCATAAACTCAACAACAACAAAAATCTAATTAAAAAATAGGCAGCAGATATGAATAGATATTTTTTCTTCCCAGAAGACATACAGATGGCCAACAGGCACATTAAAAGATGTTCAATGTCACTAATTATCAGGGAAACACCAACCAATACCACAGTAAGATATCACTTCACACCTGTTAGGATGGCTATTACTGAAAAAGCAAGAAATAACATATGTTATAGAGGGTGTGGAGAAAAGAGAACCCTCATCTGTGGTTGGCAGGACTGAAAATTGGTGCAGCCACTATAGAAAACAGTATGGCGATTTCTCAAAAAATTAAAAATAGAACTATCATATGGCCTAGCTATTCCACTTCTGGGTATTTATCCAAAGAACACAAAAACATTCATTTGAAAAAGATATATACATCCCTATGTTCATTGCAGCATTATTTTCAATAGCCGAGCTATGGAAACAACCTGTGTCCATCAGTGGATGAAGGAATAAAGAAGATGTGGTACATACACAGTAGAATACTACTCAGCAGAAACTAGGTATGAAATCCTGCCTTTAACAACAACATGGATGGACCCTGAAGTTACTAAGTGAAATAAGTCAGACAGAAAAAGACAAATACCATATGATGTCAATCATATGTGAAACCTAAAATAAAACAAATGAACAAACAAGACAAAAACAAACTCAGAGAGCAGATTAATGGTTACTGGAAGGGAAGGGGATTGGGAGTGGGTGAAATGGCTGAAGGAGGTCAGCTGTTTGGTGATGGATAGTAAAAAGACTTGTGGTCTATTGTGTTGATCACTTTTTAGTGTATACAGATGTCAAAGCATAATTCTGTCTGCCTGAAAATATATATATATATATAAATGCCTAGCCAATAAATGTAAAGAAGCTACAACTTTTCATGCATCTATGCTTTATATGTATTTGCAGTTAATTATAACAACAGTTTATCTACCATGAAATTACTGATCAGGAGCAGACGGAAAATATGAAGTTGGAAAGGTGTTAGAGTAGCCAAAAGAAACATCTATTTCATGGCTTTGCCCTGAAGTTTACATACCTTCCTCACCGTAGTGATTCTCATATTTTCACTCAGAGCCAATTTTGTTTTTGTAATCACTTGGAAAACTTCTAAATTTTTAAAAATTAAAAAAATTAAACATTTTAATACCATTTTTACAGGTTACTTTCCATTTACAATTATTATAAAATATTGGCAATATTCCACATATTGTATAATCCATTCTTGAGACTACCCAACAGTTGGTACCTCCCGCTCCTCCACCCCTTATTGCCCTTCCCCACTGGTAACCACTAGTTTGTTCTCTCTATCTGTGAGTCTGCTTCATTTTGTTGTTGTTGTTGTTATATTCACTACTTTGCTGTATTGTTTAGATTCCACATATAAGTGATACCATACAGCATTTGTCTTTGACTTATTCCACTCCAAGTTCATCCATGTTGCTACAAATAGTAAAATGGCATTCTTTCTTATGAGAACCAACTTATTTTTATCTCACACATAATTTTAACAAGTTTAAGAACTTGTTTAAAAATTTAGGAACAAATATAAAATTCTAAAATTTTTTTTTAATGTCTGATATTCTTTAGCATAATGGACAAATGGCCTTACCACAGTGATCTGTTTAACCCCTCATCCCTTTTTTTCTGATAGCTGTGGGTTCTATCTCTTTATACCTGTAAGTCTGGCTTATATCTCATATCTGGAAGCAAACCTTCTTGGAAGGCACAGGCAGGGTAAGGAGCTCTGGACCAGTCCCTATGTGGTTCAGCCTCACACTGCTCTGATGGGTGTACCCCCGTGTCCATCACTGAGTTTTGCCGTGATCTGGAGATATAGCCCTGCCTTATACCAATCCGGTTCCTGATGAAGTCAGTTTGGGGTCAGTCTACTTTAGGACACTAATTTGAAGGCTGATACTGTTTTCCTTTAAGAATGGTGACTCCATTTTTCAAAAACAAAAATTAGGACATAAAATCTGATAATAAATCATTATATGATTTGTGTCTCACATTTAGTGTCACACAACACATCTCTATTGAGGCAAAATTCAAAGAAATTTAGCGTTTTATATTAATATAAAATCAGCTATGCAATTACTAAACATTAGCAATTGGGATTTTTCCTTTGAAATCTGGATTACCTGACCATGTTTGTTTCAGATACCTGTAGGTAGACATTTGCTTCTTGAATTAACTTTCTTTTTGCACTGGGGATATTTCTGCATATAAAAACAGGCTCAAGCATTTAGTTTCAGTGGCACTAGGGAAAAATGAAGCCTGTTTTCTTTATGAAAAAAAAAAGGAGCCCTATTTCTATGTGTATTGGCATATGCATCTCCCTGTGGCTTCCTGGCCACGTCACACAGGCTTGTTCAATGCAGAGGCCTTTTATAGTGTGGAGATCTGGGCTGCATCTGTAAAAAGCACAGAACAAGGGCTTCTGTCAGTTTCAGATGAGATGATATGAATACTAGTGCTCTGATGGGGGCTATATGATTACATTATTACATAATACAAGGCATATTATTAGCGGAGGGGAGAAGGTTCCAACTAAGCACACGGTAAACATGGTCATGAGATCAGGGGAAAGACTCTTAGAAAGCCCCTGAAGGCCTTGCCTACCTAGCTGGTCCTTAGAGCTGCAGAGAGGTCCCCACCCTGACCTGGCAGCATGAGAGAGAGACTCTACCTGTCCTTTTCTGCTTTTTGTGCTCCTGGAACTCTGCTCCCTCCTGATCACACTCTGAGGAGAGAAAGGAAAGTGAAATAGAAGGCAATAGAAAACAACAATGTGCGCGCATTCTTATGAGCCTGGCCGTTAATGCCAGTCCTTTCCTAGGAAAACTAGCAGTGCTCCATCCCTGTGCATCTGGCTGACCTCTCGACTCTGAAACAATCCACCTTGGGAAGGATGGGGCAGAATAATGTGATTCTATATTGCTCCATATATTGCTCCTAAAAATGTATTTGTACATAAGGTTAAGGTTAAGTCACTTCAGTCGTGTTCGATTCTGTGCGACCCCATAGACGGCAGCCCATCAGGCTCCCCCGTCCCTGGGATTCTCCAGGCAAGAACACTGGAGTGGGTTGCATTTCCTTCTCCAATTTGTACATAAGATATATACATATTATATATACATGCGTCGTGTGCATGCTCAGTTGTCAGTCATGTCTGACTCTCTGCAACCCCATGGACTGCAGCCCTCCAGGCTCCTCTGTCCATGGAGTTTTCCAGGCAAGAATACTGGAGTGGGTTGCCATTTCCTATTCCAGAGAATCTTTCTGACCTAGGAATCAAACGAGTCTCCTGCATTGGCAGGCGGATTCTTTACCACGGCACCACCTGGGAAGCCTCATTACATATACATACATATTTATACATATCCATACATATACAAAACATAGCCATACATATACATATAAAATATATACATAATATGTGTATAAAATATAGATACAAACCTATAAAACCTGGAGTTTGTATTGGTATCCAGCCAATCATTTCACTAGAATTATGGACACCTGTCCTTTCATAGCTCCTTTGATGTCTTTCTATTGATGGGCCAACCAAAATATCTAACTAACTAGTTCTCTACCAGGATGGTGTACGTGGGAACCATTTGCAACAACTTCTGCAGCAGTACACATCTTAGGTCAGGACTGGCTTTCTTAGTGTTTCCTTGTATATGAAACTTCCTACAAATGATGCACTCTCTCTCTCTGGATTGTATGGGTATTACCCTATGCCAGTGCATTGTGCTATGCCTGGGTACATGTTCTTTAATCACGCCTTCATTCATTGAACAAGTATGCATTGATCTCCTTCAAAGAGTCAGATCTGCCTAAAATGCTTTTTATTGTCCTCTTAGCAAAAACCCTTTGCTTTCTCCTCTCCTCCAAAGGCAGCCCACACACCACTTCCTTGTTGTTCAGTTGCTAAGTTGTGTCTGGCTCTTTGTGACCCCTTGGACTGACTTTCCTGTCCTTAACTGTCTCCCAGAGTTTACTTAAGTTCATGTCCATTGAGTCTGTGATGGGGCTGTCTTATTTGTGATCACAGTATATTTCACCTACTCACTGCATGCCTCCCTCACCAGGTTATGAGTAGACCTTCAAGGAAGGTCAGTCTTGGTCATTTATTTACTGCTGATTTGAAAACCGGCACATAGTAGACGGTCAATAAATGTTTGTTCATTTAAATTCTATATGACAGATCCTGGGTCAGACCTGGGGACAGAAGTGCCTCAATATGCTCACAGCCATCCCCTCCCAGTGAACCTTACATAAGCCTGGGAAGTATCCATGCCCTTTCTTCTTTTTCTTGTTCTCGCTAGTCCTGCATTAAATATGAAGCAAAAATTAGTATGTCCTTCATTGCCCAAAGGAAAGGGCACCTCTAGCTCAGGCCCTTAACTCTTCACTGCCCCTCTAGACCCGAGTTGAATTTTTTGTAATTGTCATTATCCACTTAAGCTCAATTTCAATCAAAATCATTAAAAACAATTTTCTTTGACCCACCAAGTGACTAAATTTTAAGTTTGATTTGAAGGTGTCATGAGATAGCTCATTTGTTTCCATCTCACAGTGCAAGAACTTCATTCCATCTAGCATAAACAGAAGGGCTGGGTCTGACTAGCATTTAACTCCTCAACTGATTTATGTAACAGATCCTTTATTTGAAGTGATGGATAAAATAAATAAATTTATTTTTTAAAAAATTTAAAAAAAATGAAGTAATGGACCACCCAAGGAGGCATCATTGTTGGTCTGTGTTTAGGTCATAGATTGATGTTAATCTAACCCTGGTCCTTCCATTACTTGTTAGCAATCTGGTGAAAGGCTGAACATGAAACAGCTGGATAAAAGCACCTTGGGTAGCAAGTACAATCTGGCTCCTGTCTAACTGTTCAATCTTTTTTCTTACATGTGCACACCCCTGTGCTCCATTCTACCCCCACTGGGACACTCAGTTTCTCCCCAAAGCACTCTCTTCCACTGTATGGCCTTCCCCCCATCCTATTCACTCATCTGGAGTTTATCCCTAGGAGGACTCAGCTTCAGTCCAGCCTCCTCCATGGCGCCTGTCTGGAAAACGTCCATAGTGCATTACACATTGTAACAAAAAGTAATAGGCATGGAGCATCATTCTTCAGTGGACCATGAGTTCTTGTCAGTTTTGAAAGTTAATCTACAAATGTATTTTAACTCTCAATTAGTTAGCAAGCTCTTGCTGGTCTGTGTGTTTTGGTACGGGATAGTGTGAACAGTAGGTGCAAAATAAATGTTTTATAGTAAATGCTCTCCAGGTTTCAGTTGTCCATGGAATCCCCCTCAGTCCCCATTCTCCCCTTTCCCAAATCACAGATCATGGTTGTCACTCTTTAATCCAAACTCAGTCACATTTAGGAGTCTTGTCTGTGTCTCTCCCTTAAGGGGGAGTCTTCTGCATAGAGGACATCCCCACAAAAATAGTTATGGGAAGTCTGGGGACTTCCCAGGTGGCACTAATGGTAAAGAACCCACCTGCCAATGCAAGAGATGTTTAAGAGACCCATGTTCAATCCCTAGGTTGGGAAGAGCTCCTGGAGAAGGGCATTGCAACCCACTCCTGTATTCTTGCCTAGAAAATCCCACGGACAGAGGAGCCTGGCGGGCTATGGTCAATAAAGGGTCGCAAAGAGTCAGACTGACTGAGCAACTGCATATTCATGCATAGGGACAGCCTCACTTATGCATCCTCCTGAAAAGCAGTGGAGAGTTTCACTTCCTCGTTGTAGTCAAGTGCTCTCCTATCTTCCAACAAGTGAGGCGGGTTGTTTGGGGGCGGTGGGGAGGGGAATCAAGCAGGATCTAAACAAAGAAATCTCAATATGCCTAGTATGTATCTCAGCAAAACCCTCTCCTAGAGCTATGGGCAGGGACTGCTGACCTGAGCAAGGTGGATAAGGCGATGAGTTTGGAGTCGGCATGCTGGAGGGCAGCACTACCGAACCTCAGCTGCCGCTGTGCATCTGCCCTAAGCCAGGAATTCTGTGAAGATCATGACAGCCTGCTACCCTTTAATTCTCACAACACTTTTATGAAAGCAGGACTTATAGACCCCATTTATTTTTAAAGATTTTTTTTTGATGCGGACCATTTTTTAAGTCTTTATTGAATTTGTTATAATATTGCCTCTGTTTTATGTTTTGGTTTTTTGGCTGAAAGGTATATGTAACCTTAGCTCCCTAACCTGAACCCCCTGCCCTGGAAGGTGAAGTCGTAACCACTTGACCATCAGGGAGCTCCCCTATTACCTCCATTTAATGGATGAACCAACCGGGGCACCCTCTGTTTAGTGACATGCCTGACTTCTGGCAGGAACCCCAGCCACTGAACCACGCTGAATAGGGTTTTTCTAACAAATACTCAGATTCAAGAAATAAAAGTATTAAATGTGAGCTGAGTATTCTTTATGAGCATGAACTAATTCTGATGTTGACGTCTCTAAAATGACTCCAATTAACAATTTGAAGTCATTTCCAAGTGTTTGGATTTATTGGGTTCAGAAAGCTCTGAGGATTATAGAATAAAGTTGTTCTATGGTGCAGCAAGACCTGCTGTAGCCAATCTTGAAAGCTTCATGAGTCACAGGAAGAAAAATAAACTCACTCAATTGTGCAGAGCAAAATGTTGCTCTGGCGAGCCTTCCTGTCCCAGCCAGGGCTCCCACCTTGACCTCTAAGTGCCTTTCTTGCAGACATGATGGGCAGAGCCCAAGATACGCCTTTACCAACTGAGCTATCAGGGAAGCCCTCAGGGTTCTAGAGGTGGGCATTAAAAACTCATTAGTTATCTGTTAAATTATTTTAGTGGGTAGTTACCAGCAGGAGAGGGAGATGGGGAGAGAAGGAGGGAAAGAGAGAAAGAAGAAAGGGAGGAAGGAAGGGAAAGGAGAAGAAGAAGGGAAGAGAAGGGAAAAAGAAAAAGAGAGAAAATAGAGTGCATTTCACATAGTTTAAGTATTGTTTTGTGAACCAATTTTCAGGTAGAAATCATTTTTTAAATATATAGGGTTACTGGAACATGATGTAGAAATCCTACTCTAAAAACACTTGAGAAACACTGGCTTTGATCTTCGAAATAAAAAGTTTCTTCAAAATGTAGACTATTGAGTTTCCACAATGAGTGGACTAAACAGAAACCCTTCCAAAGTTTTCCTTACTGCCTACCTAGCTGGGCTCACTGGAGACATTTGAGAGCCTTCCAGGTTTGTTCAATGTGTCCTCAAGATCCCCTCGCTCTCCGTGGTTCTCAGGAGCTGAGAAAACACACGAGCGACTATTTCCTGAACACTTTATCCTACCCACTGAAAAAGCTTTCCAACGGTCTTAAGTTTCTGATCATGTTTCCAGTTGGGTGCTGAGTTTGGGAAGCAGACTCCAGTGAGCCCAGGCTGAATGAGTGACCCCACTCTGCTCCCACCTCATCTCTTCATTTGTCTCTCACCAAAGTGGGATGCCTCTGTCATATTTACTGTCATTGCCTCCCCACAACTCAGTGCCCTGTATGCAATAGGCACTCTGTAAGTGTTTGCTGAATAAAAAATAAATAAATAAATAAAAGAGAATGAATCTGCTATCAGTAAAGATCAGCTAGGTGAAGTACATGTAGCTTTGTTAAGGCCTTTCATTAACCAAGAGGTTAATGAAATTTGCTTTCATAGTAGATGACTGGATGAGAACCCAATTAAAATTCATCTTCCTCTGATTAACGGGGTTAAGTGAAGGTCTCCAGGTCACAGTAAAAGATCTAGGAGATACCTGTTCACTTCTCATATATGGTGGCCCCAGTGAGTGTTGCCAAGAGGTCAGTTATTTGCCTGTGAAAGCAAATAAATAACACCTGAGAGAGGAAGAAGGGTTCCGTGTTTGGGCTACAAAAAGAAAAACAGAGAAGGAATGGGTAGAGGCAGACTCAGCCACTCCAGGATTTCCCTGATGGCCCAGGAGCTCACCTAGAGGCCTGAGAAGATGGTGGAGGGCCAGACCGGAAACCAGTGAAGACGGGCGAGGAAAGAAATTTCCGGGTGCCACGTACACACTGCCTTTCAGCAGTCCCCCAGTTTTGCCCAAGGGAGTTTAGTGTCATACAGCACCCTTCCTGTACTAATTCAGGAGCTATGGGGGACTTACTGTCTCCCACCTCAGTCCACACAGGCTTCCCACGTGGCTCAGATGGTGAAGAATCCACCTGCCAGTGCAGAAGATTCAAGAAATGTGGGTTCAATCCCGAATTGGGAAGATCCCCTGGAGTAGGAAATGGCAACCCACTCCAGTATACTTGCCGGGAGAATCCCATGGACAGAGGAGCCTGGCAGGCTACAGGGTTCACAAAGTGTCGGATACAAGCAAGCAACTGAGCAACTGAGCACACACACCTCAATCCACACAGGGTGAAATCCCAACATTCATAGCATCCCAGAGACTGCCTCAGGGTGGAGAAGACCATGGCTGCAACAGGTCCTAATCAGACGCCAGCAGGAACAGTGTGGAGCCTACTCCTGCAGCAGAAACACACTGAATAGCAGCCCAGAGAACTAGGGAGTGGCTCAGGGACAGAACAAAGGAGATATCTGGGTGTTCTGGCCTAGACGGCTGTGTAGCTGCTCAAAGCTAAAGTTAGCTTTCCTTCCTGTCAGCATTTATCAGCTTTCATTTGAACCTTCTCAGCTGATGTGGAAGAAAATGTGGCTCCCCAGCATTGTGGAAAATCCTTCACCATCAATCAGCCTTTTTCCAGAGAATTCAGATATCTGCCAGCCCAGCTCTGGAGAGCTCTTTCATGTCCAGGAAATGTGCTAGTGAGTCAGGTTCTGGAAGCCTAATTTCACTATTAAAGAAGGTTCCTATGCTATGAGGAACTACAGCTCTGAACTGTCTCTCTCAGCCTATTCTAAATTTAGGATACGAGGTTCCATGGTGCAAAGCACACTTCTCTATGAAGCCACAGAAATCCCTTCTGAAATTACAGCCGGGCAATACTCTTTTGTTTCTATTCCGTCACCAGGTCAATTCACAGACAACGTGTAACCAAAACATGGAGGAAAATCTCAAGCTTTGTACAACTGTTGAAGAGACTTAAACAGAGCAATGCTGTCATTGACTCATGGTTTCCAGTAAGAAGGAAAAAAAAAAAACAGGCTCCTTATTTCTTGAGAAAAATCTATCCATTGAAAGGTCATCCACTTGTTTTGTTAAAGACCTTGGATGCTCACAGGGCCTTTAAGCTTGTGGGGAGGTAAAGACAGTGAGTCCTCATGTTAAAGGAAAGAGAAACATTACAGAGAGGTCTCGTGTTTTTAAGCTTTTAGTCTTCACATTGCATGTTAGAATGGAAAAGTACCAAAACCATCTATAACAATAATAGCTGCTGTCTATTCTGTTTATTCACCATGTGCCAAGCACATGTGTCTTATTTAACCCTCGAAACAACCTTATAAGCAGAGCTGACATTCAGCCTTCAGTAGGTTTTTAAGCTACTGAAATACTTCTTTACTGCCCTGCTGCTAAGTCACTTCAGACATGTCCGACTCTGTTCGACTCCATAGATAGCAGCCCACCAGGCTCCCCTGTCCCTGGGATTCTCCAGGCAAGAACACTGGAGTGGGTTGCCATTTCCTTCTCCAATGCATGAAAGTGAAAAGTGAAAACGAAGTCACTCAGTCATGTCTGACTCTTAGTGACCCCGTGGACTGCAGCCTACGAGGCTCCTCCGTGCATGGGATTTTCCAGGCAAGAGTACTGGAGTGGGGTGCCATCGCCTTCTCCGAAATCTTCTTTACTGGTTGGTAAAATATGCACTGCCCAGGGACCACTGAGTGACAGCCCTCCTCCCCATGTTCACAACCTTCTCTCCAGCCTTCCTCTTCTCTGGGGACATCCAGGACTGTCCTCTAGACTAAAGGTTTCATGCTGGTGACTGTTGTGATTGGTAAGTGTCCAGGCTATACTCCTGATTACATATTTTCAGTGTCTCTGCTACCGTATGAGGTTAGATATGGTTATTCTCATTTGCAGATGAAGAACAGGAAGCTTGAGACAGTATGGCAGACTTTCTTTTCCAAAATTAGCTCCAATAATAGTTCCAAGCACACATGCTCTTCCAGAACCTCGTCACTTCCCCATCAGAGTTGGCATCCATCTCCCCTCCCCTAGAACCTGGGGGTGGGGGTGAAGGGCTGTGTGACTGTCTCAATGAGCAGAATGTTACAGAAGAAATGCTGTGTGACTTCTGGGGCTAGATCAGCAAAGCAGGCTTCCCTTGTGGCTCAGCTGGTAAAGAATCTGCCTGTACTGTGAGAAACCTGGGTTTGATCCCTGGATTGGGAAGATTGCCTGGAGAAGAGAAAGGCTACCCACTCCAGCATTCTGGCCTGGAGAATTACATGGCATGTGGTCGCAAAGAGTCAGACATGACTGAGCGACTTTCACTTTTTCAGCAAAGTGATCCAGTTTCCACTTGGCTTCCTCAGGACACTTGCTGTCGGAGTATAACCACCATAGAGAAGAAGCCCAAGCCATATGAAGAGGCTGTGTGCAGTTCTTTGGCTGATAGTCTCAGCTGAGGTCCCAGCTGCCAGCCAGCCTCAACAGCTAGAAGTGGGAGTGAAGGAGCTTTCAGATGATGTCAGCCCCCAGCTGCAGAGCTACCCCCTCAGCCTGTGAGTTTCCAGCTAAGGCCCCAGACACCAGAGAGCAGAGACCAACTGTCCTGATATGCCCTATCTAAATTTCTGACCTAAAATGTACCAGTATGCAAAATGGGAGGAATTTGTCACTTGATACTACATAAGGTCCGTCTAGTCAAGGCTATGGTTTTTCCAGTGGTCATGTATGGATGTGAGAGCTGGACTGTGAAGAAAGCTGAGCACTAAAGAATTGATGCCTTTGAACTGTGGTGTTAGAGAAGACTCTTGAGAGTCCCTTGGACTGCAAGGAGATCCAACCAGTCTATTCTGAAGGAGATCAGCCCTGGGATTTCTTTGGAAGGAATAATGCTAAAGCTGAAACTCCAGTACTTTGGCCACCTCATGCGAAGAGCTGACTCATTGGAAAAGACCCTGATGCTGGGAGGGATTGGGGGCAGGAGGAGAAGGGGATGACAGAGGATGAAATGGCTGGATGGCATCACTGACTCGATGGACGTGAGTCTGAGTGAACTCTGGGAGTTGGTGATGGACAGGGAGGCCTGGCATGCTGTGATTCATGGGGTCGCAAAGAGTCAGACACGACTGAGCGACTGAACTGAACTGAACTACATGATCATGTGCTGTGCTAAATTGCTTCAGTCGTGTCTGACTCTTTGCAACCCTATGGACTATAGCCCACCAGACTCCTCTGTCCATGGGATTCTCCAGGCAAGAATTCTGGAGTGGGTTGCCATTTTGGCCCAAGGTCACACAGCTAGTAAATGGTGAAGCCAGGATTTCAACCCAAATCACTTGACTTGGGAAGCTGGCATTCTTTACCACCAGGTAACACTGTTCCTATGGTCACAGCATCATGAGGCAATATGGTAAGGTCAAGATGCCAGCTGGACAAACTTTCAGTGGATGTGTGGAGTTAAAGGGTAGGCCTGGCTATTTTTATTCTATGACTCTGCTGTATGTGGTTCCCATTTCTAAAACCACCTCCCAATCTAAGATGACATCTCCAGTTCTAGCCATCATATCTGCATTCCAGTCACTAGAAGAGGAAAAGGGGAGGAGCAAGAGCTCCACCTTTCGAGAAAACTTCCTGGGAAGTGCAGACCCTATTTCTGTTTAACGTAACACCACCCAGAACTTCAGTACACAGTGTACGGAGCTGCAAGTGATGTTGGATGACCTTGTGTCCAGCTAAAAACTAGAAGCATGGGACTTCCTTGAGGGTCCAGTGGCTAAGACTCCATGCTTCCAATGCAGGGGACCCTGGTCTGATCCCTAGTCAGGGAAATAGATCCTATATGGTGCAACTAAGTGTTCACATGCCATAGCTTAAAGATCCCATGTGCTGTAACAAAGATCAAAGACCCTGTGGGCCACAGCTAAGACCTGGCATGCCAAATAAATAAATACATATTTGAAGTTTAATTATTCAATAAAAACTAGAGGCATGTTTCTGTAAATTCTGGAGAGTAAAGGGAAAACTCTGACACTTTAACAACTGGCGATCTCTGCCATAGTGAAGAAAGGGGCTTGTATAGAAAATGAATCGTTTCCAATTTGGAGCCATCAGTTCAGTTCAGTTCAGTCGCTCACTTGTGTCTGACTCTTTGCGACCCCATGAATCGCAGCACGCCAGGCCTCCCTGTCCATCACCAACTCCCGGAGTTCACTCAGACTCACGTCCATTGAGTCAGCAATGCCATCCAGCCATTTCATCCTCTGTTATCCCCTTCTCCTCCTGCCCCCAATCCCTCCCAGCATCAGAGTCTTTTCCAATGAGTCAACTCTTCACATGAGGTGGCCAAAGTACTGGAGTTTCAGCTTTAGCATCATTCCTTCCAAAGAAATCCCAGGGCTGATCTCCTTCAGAATGGACTGGTTGGATCTCCTTGCAGTCCAAGGGACTTTCAAGAGTCTTCTCCAACACCACAGTTCAAAAGCATCAATTCTTCAGTGCTCAGCTTTCTTCACAGTCCAACTCTCACATCCATACATGATCACTGGAAAAACCATAGCCTTGACTAGACGGACCTTTGTTGGCAAAGTAATGTCTTTTGCATATGCTTTTGCATATGCTATCTAGGTTGGTTGTAACTTTTCTTCCAAGGTGTAAGCGTCTTTTAATTTCATGGCTGCAGTCATCCTCTGCAGTGATTTTGGAGCCCAAAAAAATAAAGTCTGACACTATTTCCACTGTTTCCCCATCTATTTCCCATGAAGTGAAGGGACCAGATGCCATGATCTTCATTTTCTGAATGTTGAGCTTTAAACCAACTTTTTCACTCTCCACTTTCACTTTCATCAAGAGGCTCTTTAGTTCCTCTTCACTTTCTGCCATAAGGGTGGTGTCATCTGCATATCTGAGGTTATTGATATTTCTCCCAGCAATCTCGATTCCAGCCACTCATCCCTATCTTCCTCTACTTTAGCCAATCTTTTGGTTAAAAAATATATCTCTCATCCATTATTAAATACTTTCTAGAGAATTTAAACTGACTTTACTGTACGAGTGTTAAGTACCTTGAGATAACGGGAATCCCCTGTGACTGGGTTGAAGGGGAGACTTGCCCTAAAAATAATCTGGGCTCAGTCTGCTTGGGTCCATCATGTCCCAGAAGAGTGGAAATGTTACGTGGACCAAGACCCTAAAAAATAGAGTCACATTCAGTCATCTCACAGAGAAAGCCACACGTGATTGGCTGGTAGTTTTTTGGTGGGGGATGGGGGAGCTGTGTGGAGTCTCCGTTGAGGCCTGTAGGCTTGGCTGCCCTGCAGCACGTGGAGCCTTACTCCCCAACCAGGGGTCAAACCTGCCTCCCCTGCTTTGGAAGGCGGATTCTTAACCATTGGACCACTGGGAAAGTCCTGATTGGCTGGTAGTTTTGGCCTGGTTGAAAAATAAAGGTTACAGTGAATTTTGCAGGAGCCCATTTCCAGTTTTCAAGAGGTATTTCCTTCCCTCTTAACCGTCCATCTAGACAATATTTTGGATGATACCTGTTTGAATGGCTACACTGCTTAAACTGATTTCACTGATTACTCCATAAAATCTAAATGTCTACAATCTTTTACAATTCCAACATCGTTCCCAACATGGGAAGCTTTTAGGAGATAAAGGTGGAAATCACAGGGTCCCTTGGAACAAGCACATCATTTGGCATCATTACAAGCCTTTAGTTCAGTTCAGTCGCTCAGCTGTGTCCGACTCTTTGCGACCCCATGAATCGCAGCACGCCAGGCCTCCCTGTCCACCACCAACTCCCAGAGTTTACCCAAACTCATGTCCATCGAGTCGGTGATGCCATCCAGCCATCTCATCCTCTGTCATCCCTTTCTCCTCCTGCCCCTAATCCCTCCCAGCATCAGGGTCTTTTCAAATGAGTCAGCTCTTCGCATCAGGTGGCCAAAGTACTGGAGTTTCAGCTTTAGCATCATTCCTTCCAAAGAAATCCCAGGGCTGATCTCCTTCAGGATGGACTGGTTGGATCTCCTTGCAGTCCAAGGGACTCTCAAGAGTCTTCTCCAACACCACAGTTCAAAAGCATCAATTCTTCAGTGCTCAGCTTTCTTCACAGTCCAACTCTCACATCCATACATGACCACTGGAAAAAAAATAGCCTTGACCAGACAGACCTTTGTTGGCAAAGTAATGTCTCTGCTTTTTAATATGCTATCTAGGTTGGTTGTAACTTTCCTTCCAAGGAGTAAGCGTCTTTTAATTTCATGGCTGCAGTCACCATCTGCAGTGATTTTGGAGCCACAAAAAATAAAGTCTGACACTGTTTCCACTGTTTCCCCATCTATTTCCCATGAAGTGAAGGGACCAGATGCCATGATCTTCATTTTCTGAATGTTGAGCTTTAAGCCAACTTTTTCACTCTCCACTTTCACTTTCATCAAGAGGCTCTTTAGTTCCTCTTCACTTTCTGCCATAAGGGTGGTGTCATCTGCATATCTGAGGTTATTGATATTTCTCCCAGCAATCTTGATTCCAGCTTGTGCTTCTTCCAGCCCAGCGTTTCTCATGATGTACTCTGCATAGAAGTTAAATAAGCAGGGTGACAATATACAGCCTTGACGTACTCCTTTTCCTATTTGGAACCAGTCTGTTGTTTAAGGTCTACATTTTTCAGTGCTTAATGACTCAAACAATTCTTTTAAAAATGGACCTGACCTGCAATAACCAATGGAAATGAGTTTAAAGGAAAGAAAATTATACCATCCCCAACACACAAATTTGTTTTTATATCATTTCAATGAAAATTTGCTACCACATTACTAAACAAAACAGAAAATAAAGCATGGCTTAGCAATAGGAAGAAACAGCTGTAAATAAAATGTTCTGTTGGTACAAAAATGCATCTGTTTTCTGAATTGGAGTCTATCTGATCCTAATTAGAGATGTCTTCAACTTGTTTCTACAAGAAATGGGACTGCTGTCTTCATAGAATGTTTCACCCAGGCCTCCGGCGGAATTTGGGAAAGGGTAAGTAACAAGAAGTTCTAACCCCATGAATTCCCTGAAACCTAAAACCCTGATCCTGAAAGAAAACTGCATAAGAACTCTGGGACCATCACTTTATGATGAGAAAGGGGCAGATATTTGGGTTCTGCCCACAAGAGAAGAGGGTAAATTTTGCTTTACCACATGTAAAGCCAGCCGGAATATAAAAACAGAGTAAGTTGGGACTTCCCTGGTGGTCCAGTGGTTGAAAATCCACCTTCCAGTGCAGTGGCTATGGGTTTGACTCCTGGTTGGGGAACTAAGACCCCACATGCCATAGGGCAATTAAGCCCTGGCACGGAAACCTCTGAGCCCACGCTCTAGAGCCCATGCTCTAAACAAGCCCACGTACTGCAACAAAAAGCCTACACACTGAAACAAAGACTAGAGTGGCCCAAATTAAAAATAATAATAATAAAAAATAAAAGCAGCATAAATCTGCATAACATTTTATGATGTATAAATAGATTTTCACACACATCATGCTCAGCCTCTACAAGGCTTGCAGTTTGTAAGGAAGGCATATTGTCCACTTAATTCTGATAATGAAAAGGACGGTTCCGAGTACTTGTGATTTCCTAGGAGTCACCAGCTGGTGAATGGAAAAGCCAGAACTCAAACCAGGGCTTCGATGCCAAATAGATTATTCTTTCCACTATACCACATTTCTCTCTATCTCTCCACTTTTCCAAGAGTTCAGGCTATGTAAATATATATAGCATAAAAAAAATAGAGAAGTTTTAAAATATGTCCACAGATTCTCCAAAACTCCTTCTTAAAAGAAGTAGAGTCTACTAATTCCTCTTTCTTTCAGCCTGAAATGGACTTAGTAACTGATGTTTAATAAAAAAAAGAATATGGTAGAAATGACTGTATAGTAACCAGGTCATAAAAAGCATTGTGGCCTTCTCCCTGTTTGACCTCATCACCCTTGGGGAAGTCAGTGACCATGTTGTAAGGGCACTCAAGCAGCCCTGTGGAGAGAACTAAGGCCCCTGTCCAACAGGCAGCAAAGAAATGAGGCTCCTAGCAACAGCTTTGTGAGTAAGCCACCTTGGAAAAGGATCTAGACCCAGTCAGGTGTTCAGATGACTGCAACCTCAGCTAACATGTTGACTACATGTTCACAAGAGACCGTAAGCCAGAACCTACCAGCTAAGTGGCTCCCAAATTTCTGACACATAGAAACTGTGAGATAACAAATATTCATTGTTTCAAGCCACTATATTTGGGGGGTAATTTGCAACATAGAAACAGATAACTAAGATACTAGGGAATACTTTATTCTGTTCCTTGACCCCCAAGTGTGTGTTCCTTCCATGATGCCAACACATTTTTCTATGTTTCTCCACTTTTCCAGGTGTCAAGACTGTGCAACTACACAAACCCAAGAAACTCCTTAGTTAGTTCCTTGGCTCCCAGAAGCCCTACCTTTTGGGCACATTCACCCAGATTCTTGTTATCCTTTAGCTATTGAGTCAGAATGTTATTGTTTAATAATTTAATAATAATCACCCCTTCAGATACTACGTTTGTATTTTAACAGGGAACTTCAACATCTTAACCGAAAGGGCAGTCTCAACTGAAGGTAGAGTGGGAGGGGAATTTCTGGCCATTGAAGATCCCTTGTGTTCCCCGGTCTTTTTCTTTATGTAGATGCCCCACCAGCTGTGCTCACTATGTGACTACCCAGGACGACCAAGGACCCAAACCTTGAATTTGAAAAGGGTCTGAGAAAGGAAGTAATAGAAAGATGAAAAGCAGAAGGTTGACTCTGAAAAGGCTTCACGCTGAATCATTCCAACTCTATAACATTCTGGAAAAGGCAAACCTCTGGGGACGATAAAAAGATTGGTGGTTGCCAACAGTTAAGGGCATGGGAGGGATGAACAGGCAGAGCACAGAGGATATTTAGGGCAATACTGTTAGTGATGGACACATATCATTACATAGTCATCTAAACCCATACTGTACAACACTGAGAGTGAACCCTAATGTAAGCTATGGCTTCTGGGGGATCACAGTGTGTTACTCTAGGTTCGCTGATTTTAACACATGTACCTCTCTGGGGCAGGATGCTCATAGTGGAGGAAAGAAGGGCATGCACAGGGAAAGAGGATAGACCGGGAAGCTCTGTACTTACTACTCAGTTTTGCACTGAATCTAAGACTGCTCTTTAAAAAAGTCTATGAAGGGACTTCCCTGGTAGTCCCATGGTTGAGAATCTGCCTTCCAATGCAGGGGACATGGGTTCGATCCCTGCCCAGGGGAGTAAGTTTCCATAGGCCTCGGAGGAACTAAGTCCACATTGCACAGCCAGTGAGCCTGCCTAGCGCAACTAGAGTCCGAGCACTGCAACGGCGATCCCATGTGATGCAACTAAGAACTGAGGCAGCCAAATAAATGAATATGTATTTTTTAAGTCTGTGAAGACCTAAAAAATAAAGTCTTAAAGAACAAGTAGGAGGTTAGTCTAGATTTAGATTGTATAGAAGAAAGGCAGACAGTAATGGAGGAGGCCAATTTTAAGGAAGTCCTCCATCCAATATCAGAATACTTGATGCCCATGCAATGGACTTGAGGTTGTCCTCCAAAGTCTCAGCAGCTGGAGAGCACTCCCGATGATAGAAATGGAACGTCCATGGGCTTCCTCTGCCTCCATAGGAAGCCCTGCCCGTGGCTGGGTGTCTGCTTTCCCAAGAGGACCTGGTGTTTCTGCCCCACCATGTGCTTTCCCTCTGGAGCCTGGCAGCCTGTGGAACCACCCATCTGACCCCAGGCAGGGATTCCAGAGGCCAGCTCTTTATGTGCTGGGGTGAGGCAGGGCTGGTTTGTGGTATGGGCCCAGGGCACTCAGACAGAACTCAGAATTGACTGTCAGACATTCAGTGGAAATGAAAGGTCAAAGTAAGGGTCCCACAAGGAGGGCAGACAGCCAGGAGGTGGAACCAGTCAGACAGAGAGTCCCTGATATGGGAAACCCAAAAGCCCAGCCTTGTTGTACAAACATTACTCTCAAATGGGAAAAGGACCGCTAAGGTTCAGCCCTGAAACTGTGCCCATCTTTATCTGTTCCCATCTGTGAATCGGGGAAGCTTATAGTCCTTGCCTCACAGGGGTGCTATGAGGATTAGGTAAATTCATACACGAATGATCACCTGCGGCTTCCCAGGTGGCAGTAGTGGTAAAGAATCCTCGTGCCAATGCAGGAGACACAAGAGAAGAAAGTTCAATCCCTGAGTTGGGAAGATTCCCCTGGAGTAAGAAAACGGCAACCCACTCCAGTACTCTTGCCTGGAGAATCCCATGGACAGAGGGGCCTGGTGGGCTACCGTCCAAGGGGTCTCAAAGAGGTGGACACAACGAAGGGACTGAGCACACATGCACACATGTACATGCACAATCATTTAGAACTATGCCTCGCGCAAACTAAGTGCTTCCTAAGAAGATTAGTTGTTGCTGTTGTCATGACAGAAGCAGCAATAGCTCCTAGCCAGAAAATTGCCACAGGAACCCAGACAACGCTCGGTGACAAGTACGCATCTTGCAAACTCTTTTTGAAATGCCTACTGTGGCACTGACTGTCCTGTGCTTTAGGGGATAATCCATCTCAGCCAAGCCCCCAGGATCCTGCCTCACTCCACGTGGGAAGCCATGGGGTGGGGGTGGCTATACAGGGGCCCACTGTTCTATCATCCTATGCACCACGGGGACCGTCCTGTGGCCGGGCAGCAGCCACTACCAGCCTCAGCCCTCAGCATGGAGTCGGCAAGGAAATATGCTTTTCGCCTTTCAGGGGGAGATTTGACCTGAGAAAATCAAGTTGCCATTATCTCAGGCACAGCCCATCCTGAAGCCCAGATTAATTCCCTCAGTTTAGTGAAGGTGTCGTTCCCAGGGTTATCTTTAGAATTCGCACTCCAAATGCTGTAGCCAAGGAAGAATTTTACTGATGAGTGAGGAGATGAAACAGCTTCAGTCAGTCGTCACAGTCACAGAAGGAGGGGCCTGGGCTTGTCAGTAGGACAGAGGCATCTCTCAAGAATCTTCACTCTCTCCCTACTGAGGCAGCTCTCCTTGTTACCGTCTGTGTTGTGTGTCACCACAGGCAAACGATTCTGAAGTCTTGGGGTCCTCTTCCCTTTGTTTGTGGAGACCCCCTCCCCACTACCCTGTGCCAGCATCTGTGCGCTATTCTTCGGCTCAGCTGGCTTCTAGACTTGAAAGCATCTAACACTGTTAGTCATTCATTCAGAAATGTTTCTAAGGCCCCATTGTATGCCAGGCACTGGACTAGACCCTGGGGGTGAAAAGATGGCTAAGATAAGGTGTCTGCTATCTAGGGTCCCTGTCTACTTGGTGGGATGACAATCGTGAAAAAAAGTAGTGTGGTCAATTCTATACTATAGGATTGTTATACTATTACAGGACTCCAAGCAGTGTACATGAAGGACCACCTCCATAACGATCCCTTGATGGACGTCTTTGGGTCCATCCCTGTCAGGGAGAGTTATGTTTTAATAAAAGTACAGTACAGAAAGGCAGAAAGGCTTTTACGATGAAAGGATTAATCTGTAGGAGAGAAGAAACACCTTGCCAGTGAGAAAGAACTGGGGGAAGGAATTGTCCTTGTGCTTTTTTAATTGTTGGAATGCACCTTCCTTAGAAGGCAGTGCCAGGACCTAAGATTATAACTCAGATGCCCACCCTCCTGCCAAATGTCTTTAAAAAAGAATCACTTAAGAGTAGCAGTTTTCCTACAGAGAGAGGAAATGTTGTCTGCTGTGAAGAAAAGTGTGATTTTCACCATTTTATTGTTGTTCAGTTGCTCAGTCGTGTCCAACTCTTTGCAACCCCATGGACGGCGACACGTATCTTTATACTAAGGACTTTATACTATGGTTTATTCCAAGATTCAAACCGCTTTCCAGGGGAAGAAGATGTCTGGAGCCTGTTGTTAATGCATCATCATTTATCTGGCAAGGGATGCTCATGGGTCCCTGGCCATGGAGGGAGAATGTCATGGTCCAGGGTGCCCAACTGATGCCCAGCAGCATCAGCTAAAATTAGGCTTTATCTCAGCTGCAAAGATCTCCCTCTTTCGGGAAAAGCTATTCTGGGAGATAAAGGAATCTAGTTGTTGCCTTTTTACAACCCATTTCTAGCTAAGAATGACTTCACCCACTGAGTGTTCTCAACCACAAGTAAAAGGGGAAGCACTCTACTATTCAATCCCCACTTTGAACTCTGCCCTGCCTGCTGCCATAGACCATGACCAAAATTAGGGGCACACTGTCCTGGGACTCCACCACTGCTAAGAGTTGACAGTCATTTAAAAATAAACAAAGCTGGAGGAAAAGCCGCTGGAGTTGGGTTCTGCAGGTCAACAGTCTATTCATAGGACAAGCACAGTGTGAAAGGGTC
Source organism: Bison bison bison (assembly GCF_000754665.1). Classification (NCBI taxonomy): domain Eukaryota; kingdom Metazoa; phylum Chordata; class Mammalia; order Artiodactyla; family Bovidae; genus Bison; species Bison bison. Next base: position 1,878,459 of record NW_011494707.1, on the reverse strand, counting down.
TAAGACAGAAGCTCAGGAGAAAGAAAGGGACAAAGACCCTCATGCCGTCTTCAAAGAGTTAGCAACCTACCTGCAACTCCCACCCCCCAATAGAGCAGAGATTATCTAATAGTTAATTATCATCTCTAAGGGATGATGAGTGGAATACTCAGTACTATAAAAGGAGGAGGGAGTTGAGGAGGACAGCAATTCTGTGGGTCAGTAAATTTACGGAAAACACAGGACTTATGTTGGGTCCTTGGAGCCCTCATGAAGGCAAAGGAACACAGTCTCAGAACCAGTCTTTGTAACTTGAATGGTGTTTGCAAGTATCTGAGTCAGAGATTTGAATTATACATGTGAGAGGTGTGTGCTTAGTCATATCCAACTCTTTGTGACTCTATGAACTATAGCCTACCAGGCTCCTCTGTCCATGGGGTTCTCCAAGCAAGAATACTAGAGAGGGTTACCATGCCCTCCTCCAGGGGATCTTCTCGACCCAGGGATCGAACTGGCATCTCTTGCGTCTCCTGCATTGCAGGTGGATTCTTTACCCACTGAGCCACCTGGGAAGCCCCACACTAACTTATGGAAGCCTGAGCTGGCTCCTGTAGTTGTTTTTATTAAACTATGAATTGATTTTAACTAGGAAAGATTAGTTTTTACAAAACGATTGAACTCAATTCAAATCAAAAGAGACCAACATATTTTTCCAAAATGATGATGCAAACAAAAGCAAAGGCACTTATTCATTCATTTGCTAGTGCCAGCCACTAGCAGTTCTACATAGCATGTTCCTGCCTTTGGAGCTTATAGTTTGGTAGGGGAAAGCCAGACAGTAAAATAGATTGGATAAACAAGGAAATTTCAGGACATAATAAGATGAAAATGAAACCAAGTTATGTGCTCAAATTACTAATTCAGATTGAGTGGTCAGGGAAGGGTGCTCCAGAGAAATGACTTTTAATAAGAAATGGAAATGACAGGAAGGAGCTGGAAAGGCAATGATATGGCATTGGGGTCATTCCAGGCAAAAGGAACAAGGCCAAAGGTAGAAGCAAGCTTAATATGTTCAAAAAACTGAAAAGAAACAGGGGTTGGAAAGTGATGGGCAAGGGGAGGGTAGTATAAAATTAGTTAGGAAAGGCAGGCGGGGCCATATCATAGAGGCATCACAGACCAGGGTGAGCAGCTTAGACTTTTTGCTAAGTGTGACAGGAAGCCATTGGTGGTTTCAGCTCCTGTGTGGAAATGGGCAGGAGTGAGCAGGGAGGCAGGGAGACCACATAAGGGACAGGAAGCCTGGTGAGGATGGCCATGGCTTATACTAGGCATGCTAACCAGCTGACCCAAATCTTGATTTTTCCATTACCATCATCAGAAAGGATCAACAAGCTATACTTAGGTTGAAACACAAAACCAAATTCTCCCAAACAAGATCCAATCAAACCATGTAGGGATGCCCTTTTCCAACAGGCCATGCTATAGTTTAGTTAGTGTGCATGCTAAGTCAATCAGTTGTGGCTGACTCTTTGTGACCCTACAAACCATGGCCCACCAGGTTCCTCTGTCCATGGGATTCTTCAGGCAAGAATACAGGAGTGTGTTGCCATTTCCTCCTCCAGGGGATCTTCACAACCCAGAGATCAAACCTGCATCTCTTGTGTCTCCTGCATTGGCAAGCGAGTTCTTTACCACTAGCGCCCCCTGGGAAGCCCAGAGTTTAGTTAGAGTCTCGGACAGAAGAACAGACAAGACACCCTTGGTGAGGTATCCTTGAATCTTTAAGAGCCTAAGCATTTGGTGAGAAGATGGGTTTGAACTAACTGTATCACCATCTTTCTAAAGTTAGCAATGGACTGTCCCTCAGTTTGATCTTCAAAGGCTTCACAGAGATTAAGGTTGGAGAATAGGAGATGAGGTCTGAATATGAATCTCCTCTAGTACCTTCTGAACTTTCCAGCATATACATTCACCAGTCTCAAACTGGTTCTTCTTGGCTGGGCAAGAGGAAAAGGAATTAAATTCCATCACTCACTGTGACCACAGAGTTTTATATAATGTTCTACAAGGTACAAGGAAACTTTAAAAAGTGTATAATTATCATTTGCCAGATGCCAACTGTGTTTATACAACTTGATTTTCTTGGTTACTGGTCTCCATTTTGTAAATTAGTTCAAACCAATAAATCAAACTCCATTTCGTGCCAGGAGAGAGCTGCAACCTAGGCTAGCAAGCCCTGTGTGGAGATCTTTGCACAAGAATAAGATAGTAAAGGTTGCAATCTTAATGCCCATTTTATATGCATGACTTGAGTTGAGCCCTTATGCATAATTCATGTGGTCATTTACAGGCTTTTACACGACTCCCCCTTTAAGAGTTAACTAACAAAGGGCAATATCAGCCATGGCAACAAGGATATTATGTAAATCTATCTCGGTACCAACATAAGAGGGGGTGGGTTGATTAATTAAAAAGACAGAGGAGGACAGGAGGCAAGGTGCACATGCCTCTTGATGTTACTCATCATTTATTAATGTATTTAATTGAAAAGAATTTTGAAGGGTAAATATGTGTTTGTATATTGCCACTGGGTGGGAGAGCACTGCTTAACCCTGTGAGCAACCATTTGAATCAGTGGAAAACACCCGATTTCATTCATTTCATTTCCTCTCCTTTCAAGGAACAGCATCATGAGAAGGTGAACTAAGTCTTGGGTTTGATATCAGCTTTAGCCCATTATACTAACCAAGGTACTTAACTCCTTTGAGGCTCAGTTTCTTGCATATAGAATATACACTAAAATACCCATTTATTTACCTGGTACAGAGTGGGAGGGGACTATCCAAGGGTATGGATAGGAGGAGGCAGGAAATATTGGGGGTCATCTGGAAGGCAAGCAACCAGATGTCAGAAGCAGAGACCAAGGTGATTCTCCTAAAATCACTGGGACGATACAGAGCCAAGTCAACTGTACAGGTTGTTCAACTGCTGTTCATTGAATTGCTGGAGGGAACCAAAGTAGAACCCTCTATCTTACCAAATGGGATTTTGAAATTTTCATTTCCAAAAGCTGATCTGAAAGCAGTGATGGGGGACTTCCCTGGTGGTCCAGTGGTAAGAATCTGCCTTCCAGTGCAGGGGACACAAGTTCAATCCCTGGTCAGGGAACTAAGATTGTGTGTGCTGCAGGGCAGCTAAGCCTGCATACCACAATGAAGACCCAGCACAGCCAAAAGTAAATAAATGTTTGAAAAATTAAAGCACTGGTAATGTCTGACCCATGAGTATTTAAAATATTTACACTTTACCTGAAGAACATGTTTCCATCAAGTGCATCTATAAAGTGAGACTGAGGCAAGAAGAAAGTTAGGCTTGCACTCTCTCTCTCGGTTTTCAGTACCAAGACAAGGTCAGGGCTCCTATCCAGAAGAACCTTCCAGACAAAGTGAGTGACTCAATCAAAGTTTTTTCTGGATTTCATAAATCTGGGGTAGCTTACAACTGATGGGTGACTACTTCCAGGCAAACCAAATTCTTATAGACAAGACAGAAGCTACATTTCCTGTGAACTGCTAGCTTTTGACCTTATTTCCAACACGTGGGAACTGAAGACACTTCCTCCCACATCCCAAGAACTTACTCTTCAGTATTTTCTATTTTAAAATTGCATTCTTATCCCACATGACAGAGAATTTGGGGATTGTTCTGATTCAGCTGCAGAGAAGAAAGTTCTGTTTCTGTTCCAAGACAACCTTTGTTGTTTTTTATTATAAAATAATTTATGCTTATTGTATACATTTTAGAAACCAAAGAAACATCTGCACGTACAATTAAAAATTCACTGTCAATAGTTGATGTGTTTTCTTAGGGATTTTCTTTCTGTATATGTGGCATTAGTGGCAATGAATTGGTGTGCCAATTCAGGAGACTCAAGAGACATGGGTTTGATCCTTGGGTCAGGAAGATCCCCTGGAGAAGGGCATGGCAACCCACTCCAGTATTCTTGCCTGGGAAATCCTATGGACAGAGGAGCTTAGTGGGCTACAGTCCACAGGGTCGCAAAGAGTCAGAAATGACTGAGCACACATATATGTGAATATAGCTGTAATTACGTTAAAAAGCATGACCTATTTTCCCTTAGGGAAATTCATAATTAGGGTTGTCTTCTCTCTGAATTTCAGCATTTCATACATCACAGGGGCCACAATGATGTGAAATAAAACAAAGTTATAACTATAAACTTCTAGAACTACTTGAAATGATAAAATGAATACAGTCTTTTTAAATGGGTGATGTTCATTATTCCTATCATAGACAGTATCCCAAATTACAATGACTACACAGAGACTTCCAAGCCATTGAGCATCACTGCTAATTTTTGCAAGACATGAGCAGTCTTGGAACCAAAGAGTTCCCTTCCTAACCTTGCAGGAAGAGGAGCCTCCAGGATCACAGAGAATCATGGATTCGCAGAACTTTGCTGTATTACTGGTAAAGGTGGTGCCTGTAGCCCCAGTCTCTAAGTGTGACCAGTTATTAGACTGATATCACTGAGGGTCTTTGCCTTTCCTCTCTGGAAGCTAGAGACTATTTAATACCATAATTCCTTATACCCCTAAACCATAGTCCATAAGGCAAGCCTCTCTTAGTTTCTGGTATCTCACATATTCTTAATTCTATATTCCTTAGAATATCTTTCACCATCTCCCTCCATTATCATTTTTTTTTTTCTAAGAAAACTTCTGATCATTCCCCCTGGAATCCTCACTCCATGTAAAAAAACCTTGCAACCTCTCCTATTTCTGGTAATGTCACAGGTTATTTGGACCAACTTCCTGCAGGAAACAACTGAAAAGGAGCTGAATTCATCTACATTCCCTCAACACCTCCATTTCCAGTTCTGAAGGATGTAGAAACAGCTCACTTCACTTCAGATGTCAGTGTTTATTAACACTGGGGCAGGGAGGATAAACATCTGAACTGTCAGAGATTAAATAATTGAGACAGACAGGAAAGCTTTTTATGTTGATGTTCTTACATATCATTTATTGACAATCCAATCCTGTTTAACTCTTTCCCATCCCATTTGGGGGTTTGTCAAGAGCCTGCTGGGATATTTTTTGCAAGCCATTTTGGACCAATTCTTTAGCAAGCAAATGAAATCTCTGTAAAGGGTGGCAGGCCAGTGGTGGTCATATGGGGAGAGTCAGACCCTTTCTCGGTTTGGTGCCAAGCTGGCCCATGTTCCCCTTTGTGCATGGTTCAGACAGCTCCCAGGCACTGGGTCTGAGTGGGATCTGACCGCTGCCTCCCCCTTACTGAGTTCCTCTTGCTCACTCATTCTGATAACATTACTCAAACTGAGTCAGAAGTTGTGCTATGATTTATATGCCCTTTCCTGTACTGTTTTGTATATCCTCTAAAGTGAATAATTATCTATTTTTATTTGATTATTTTCCAACATGTTTTCTAACAATTTAACCACACATTTTCCACCAGTCTTCTAAATTCTTCTCAAGATGTTTGGAGACATCAGGTTTTTGCTTGGAAATTTCTGACTTGTTCTGACCTCGTTAAACCAAAATTGAGGGGGGGAAAACCTAGCCTACATTTAAGTAAAGATTCTTCAGCCATTATAAAAGTCAAACAAGAAGAAACAAAGGAAGAAAAGAGTAACTGGAAAATCTTAACATACTGATAATTCTGTAAGGAAAATGAGCTTAAGAGTTGTGAATAGCTAAAATTCCAAGCTCAGGAATTCCCCACTCCTGGGACAGCTTTGTGATTTCTCTCTCTCTTTCCCACATGAACTGTGCCCAGACCTTCTCACTCTCTCCATCTAAGACCTAGGTCCCTGTTTCATCCCTCTTTCCTCACTGCCTCTTCCAGACCCTGGTGGTCCGGACATCTTCCTGACTCACCCCTCACCTCCACTAAGTCTCACTGCCGGATCACACACCCTTCCCCCGTCCTAGCCCACACTCCCAATGCCCTACACTCTGCCCAGTCACTTCTGTTGTTCTTAATTATGCACATGTCTTGTGATTATTGGGGATTCCTTGGTGGCTTAGATGGTAAAGAATCTGCTTGCAATGCAGGAGACCAGGGTTCTATCACTGTGTCAGAAAGATCCCCTAGAGAATGGACTGGCAACCCACTCCAATATTCTTGCCTGGAGGACTGTAGGACTGAGAAGCTTGGCGGGCTACAGCCCAGGGGGTCACAAGGAGTCGGACCGACTGAGCACAGCAGTGCTATTGTGATTATTATTTATGCTATGCCCTCTCCCCACCCACTCTCATATAAAGAGACCTTAAAGTTATGTTCACTGATGTATCCAAGAATCAATAGGACAGTGCCTGGCACACAGTATGTGTCAAAAAGTGCAACTTTTTGTTGAGTGAATAAATGTGATTTCTCAACCCAGCACCCCAGATACTTTTACCATCCTAGTTTTCTCCCACCTTCATTGTGTCCATTTTCAAACTTGAATCTACCCAACACTCATTTTCTCAGCCTCTGATGCTGAGGCTTCTGCTATTTTCAAGCTGCTGAGAGTCGCTGGAGAAAAATCAGAGGCCTGCCAAGGGGATCCTCCACAAAATCATATTGCTGAACTCATATGTGACTTTAATCATGACTAACGATCTCTGTGGGCTTCCCAGGTGGCTCAGGGGTAAAGAATCCACCTGCCAAGCAGGAGACATGGGTTCAATCCCTGGGTCAAGAAAATCCTCTGGAGAAGGGAACAGCAAACCACTCCAGTATTCTTGCCTGAAGAATCCCATGGACAGAGGAGCCTGGCTACAGTTCATGGGGGTCATAAAAGAGTTCGATACGATTTAGCAACTAAACAACAACAATCTTTGTATTTATCTCAAGTTGCCTCCCTAGCAAATTCCACACTGTGATGTTCCAAAACATCTTTCCCTTTTGTATCTGTGTAGAGTCAGACTTGTTGCCCAACCCCAGCCAATGTTTAGATTTGAGCAATTGTTTTCATTTTTGTAATAGGTTCTTTCCAGCTCTATTTTGTCCCTACTCTTCTGTCCTCTTTCCCTCACCTACTTCTAACTTAGGCAATCTTGCTGAATTTTAAATCTACTCACAAGCAGACTTAAATGATTTTGTTTTAATAGGGTTTTAAGTTTGTTGTTGATGTGTTCTAGTTTCTTAGGTAATTTTAAAGCACTTTGTACTTTGTAGATTAATTTTGATGGTCATATAATATTCTATGATAATGTACTTACTTTCACTAATGTTGGACATAACATATGTTTTTCCATTTATCATAAAAGCCTAGGCACATAAATCTTTATTTGACATTTCTGCAAATTCTTAACGGTAGATTCCTAGATTTATTGGAGCAAAAGGCCTAAGCATTTTAAGACTCATGATAAATGTAGCCAAATTTCTTTTCAGAAAAATAGTACTGATTTATGTTCCTATTAGTTGCAGTGATCACTTCATTATACCCTCACCAGTACTAATATTTTTGTTTTATCATTTTTTTCAACTGGATACACAAAGAATAGTGTTTCACTTTAATTGCATCTCTTTGATCATTTGTGAATATGATATTTTTCACATATTCATTAGCTATATGTACTTTTCCTTTTGTGGATTGCCTATTGAATATCTCTCCCCATTCATCCATTGAGATATTCATGTTCTTGGTCATTTTGTCTATGTTATTGAGAAATCTATTGCAGTAATTGTGTGTAATGTTTGCTAGAAATAATTTTCTGGCTTGAAAATTGCCTTTTCATTCATTTTTTTCTTCTTAATATGTACACACCATTTTTAAATCTTGTTAGAGCTTTGTATCTTTGCCTTTGGGATCTTTGCATTTGTTTGTAACCATGGAGAGTCTTCTCTGATCCAGACATTTAATATTATTTTCCAGTTTTTGTTTCTAATAGTTTGTCATTTATAAAAGCTAATCTTCATATATTTGCATGTGCTATGATATGAATTTTTCCCCCAATCAGTCAACCATTTGGTCCAGTTTTGGAGTTTTAGATGGACCAACAAATAATATCCTTTCCCCATCATGAATTGGAAACCTATTAAGAGATAAAGACACAACGCACAATGCAGCCAGATGTTGTCTTCTTTCTTTCTGGGTAAAGCTGATTAGAACATGTAATTTTAGATAAACAGCCAGAATAACCTGTTAATACACCTCACCCCTGGACTAAACTGTTGAAGTCACATGAACTCAGGCCCTTCTAAGTCAATTCAGCTGTGTCCGACTCTTTGAGACCCTATGGACTGTAGCCTACCAGCCTCCTCTGTCCATGTGATTCTCCAGGTAAGAATATTGGAATGGGTTGTCATGCCTTTCTCCAGGAGCTCTTCCAGACCCAGGGATAGAACCTGCTTATGTCTTATGTCTCCTGCTTTGGCAGGCAAGTTCTTTACCACTAGCACCACCTGGGAAGCAGGTTGCGCTAGACCCCAGTGAATTCCCATCAGACAGGAGCAAGAACTTCCTCAATAAGAGGCCACAGAGCAAAGGGCAGAACAGCAGTCTGCAGCCCAGCAGATCCAAGAGAGGAGGAGCCTGAGCCATTTAACACTCTATTTCTTCTTCCAAACTCATCGTGAAGTATTTCCCTCCTCTCATTCTAGGAAGGAGAAAGTGAGGACTCGGGAGAGAAGTGGGGCATGGGACTCGAGGTGAAGACTCTGTGCACAGAAACACACATTTAGGAACAGTTTCTCTCCCTTCCTTTCTCCAACCCCTCCCGTCCACACCAATAAATATCTAGCACTCTTCATCAGAGAACCTTCCACTTGAGTCCTTTCTGTGACACCATCTTTATCATCATCATATCACCACGTGAACTCAGGCCCTGCTGTGCTAAGTCGCTTCAGTCACGTTGGACTCTTAGAGACCCTATGGATGTAGCCCTCCAGGCTCCTCTGTCCATGGGATTCTCCAGGCAAGAGTACTGGAGTGGGTTGCCATGCCCTCCTCCAGGGCATCTTCCCTACCCGGTGATCGAACCTTGGTCTGTTTCTGGCCTATCTATTCTGTTTCACTAAACTATACTAGTAATGGAAACAAATTGAAAGCGTTATTGTTCTTCTGTTGTCTTTCACTTTCTGGGAAAACTAATCCCTCTCTGCCATCTACCTGTTTTGTTTTGCTTTCTCAAAAAATATAGTAGTTCCTATTGCCTGTTGTCCTCCAGCTGCATTTTAGAATGATTTTGTCATATTCCAAAAATAACCCTATTGGGATTTTGATTGGAGTTATATTATAACTATAAATTAATTTGGCAGGAAATTGACATTTTTTATAATATTCAGTTCTCCCATCCAAGAACACAGTATGGTTCTATTTATTGAAGTCTTCTTTTATATCTTGTAGTAAAATCTTGTCATTTATTCATATAAATCTTTCATAGTTCTTGTTAAGTTATTCCTAGGTATTTCATCTCTTTTGTTGCTATTGGGAATGCAATATTTTTCTCCATTATGTTTCATCACTAGTTATTGTTAGTAAATAGAAAATCCAGTGATTTTCAGATATTTATCTTAATATATATGTGCATGTGTGCGTGTATGCCGGTGTCCTCAGTCGTTCAGTCATGTCTGACTCTTTGCGACCCCGTGGACTATAGCCCGCCAGGCAACTCTGTCCATGGAATTCTCCAGGCAAGAATATGGGAGTGGGTTGCCATTTCCTACTCCAGGGGCTCTCCACAACCTAGGGATTGAACCTGTGTCTCTTGCATCTCCTGCATTGCCAGGTGGGTTCTTTACCACTAAGCTAGCTGAGAAGCCCCTATATGTGTGTAGCTTTCATATATTAAGTCATTCTTTTCACTCTTTTATTAATGTCAATATTTTCTTCCTTGGGCTTTCTAGACTGGAGCTTTCCATGGTGTGCTTCGTGCCATCCACTGTTGCACTGAGAGTGGGACTCGGTTGCTCTGTAAAACACTGACTGCGGCAGT
>NW_011494707.1:1857316-1868409 GCF_000754665.1 Bison bison bison | reverse complement strand
CAGGGAAGGTCTGATGCGGCCACTTGTAGCTAGTCACCTACAATCAAGAGGCTCCTTGGAGACTCAAGAGAGAGTCCCAAGCAGAACAATTCTGACTATGAGATCACTATTAGCAATGAGCACAACCAGCCACATCCCACACTCCTTGCTTTGTCCCAATCTGTTAAACCAATCCAAGGGGTGCCCTCTAGCCAGGCAAGAGCACATCTCTGCCTTGTAGCCCTGGGGTCATGGAGCTGCTGGAGGGGTTTCGGTACCAAGTGCCCACAGGCCCAGATCACAACCCAAAGAGGCTCAGGGCAGGCACTTCACCAGCCATCAGCTTGAAGTCTTGGTCCTGACACACAGGAGATGCAGCCACATTTTTGTGCCAATGGATTCTTTTAATGACATTCAAACTACTTGCAAGGTAACTGCTCACATAACACCAGTCTTTTCTTCACATTAAAGAGCTTCATCACTTCTTTGAAGCACATAATACGAAAAAGCTACATTGATTTGAAAAATCTATTTGCATCATCACAGCAAATTTCAGTATCACATTTGCCTATGAAAGAATAAAAAGCTGTTAGATTCTCTTGGCAACTATTATACATTTTAAAAATTAAAAACTAAATATTTAAAATTAACAAATTATATGAACAAAGTTTCTCATTCATATTGACTAATAAGAGATGATCATTAAAAAGTCAACACAAATGGATATTGATAACTCTTTCAGGCATATAATCTTTTTAAAAAATATTATTTATTTATGTTGTGCTGGGTCTTCATAATTATATAATATAAAACACACTAAAATTTTTCACCAAACTATAGAAAATTGCCTCCAGCCTTCCTATGGTTTATTCCAATATATCTTACAGATATTATCATTTTCTTCAAGGACCATACTGTGAAAAAGGACTGAGAATCTCTGTTTTAGTTGTTCAGTCACTCAGTCATGTCCAACTCCTTGCGACCCCATGAACTGCAGCATGCCAGGCCTCCCTGTCCATCACCAACTCCCGGAGTCCATCCAAACCCATGTCTGTTGTGTTGGTGATGCCATCCAACCATCTCATCCTCTGTCATCCCTTTCTCCTCCTGCCCCTAATCCCTCCCAGCATCAGGGTCTTTTCCAATGAGTCAGCTCTTCGCATCAGGTATCCAAAGTATTGGAGTTTCAGCTTCAACATCAGTCCTACCAATGAACACCCAGGACTGATCTCCTTTAAGATGGACTGGTTGGATCTCCTCGCAGTCCAAGGGACTCTCAAGAGTCTTCTCCAACACCACAGTTCAAAAGCAACAATTCTTCAGCGCTCAGCTTTCTTCACAGTCCAACTCTCACATCCATACACGACCACTGGAAAAACCATAGCCTTGACCAGACCGACCTTTGTTGGCAAAGTAATGTCTCTGCTTTTTAATATGCTATCTAGGTTGGTCATAACTTTCCTTCCAAGGAGTAAGCGTCTTTTAATTTCATGGCTGCAATCACCATCTGCAGTGATTTTGGAGCCCCAAAATATAAAGTCTGACACTGTTTCCACTGTTTCCCCATCTACCTGCCATGAGGTGATAGAACCAGATGCCATGATCTTAGTTTTCTGAATGTTGACCTTTAAGCCAACTTTTTCCACTCTCCTCTTTCATTTTCATCAAGAGACTCTTTAGTTCTTCTTCACTTTCTACCTTAAGGGTGGTGTCATCTGCATATCTGAGGTTATTGGTATTTCTCCCGGCAATCTTGATTCCAGCTTGTGCTTCCACCAGCCCAGCGTTTCTCATGATGTACTCTGCATAGAAGTTAAATAAGCAGGGTGACAGTATACAGCCTTGACATACTCCTTTTCCTATTTGGAACCAGTCTGTTGTTCCATGTACAGTTCACAACAAGAGAAGCCACCAAAATGAGAAGCCTACTCACCGCAAGAGAGTAGCCTCGGCTCTCTGAAACTAGAGAAGGCTTGTGAAGCCATAAATAAATAAATAATTTTTTTAAAGTTATAATTCCAAAATCTGTTGGCTTCTGTCACTTACCTTGTCTCCTATGAGTTGACATTTCCCTGTTTCTTTGTATGATGGCAATTTTGGATTGTAGATTTGATACTTTGATTGTTAGGTAATGAGGCTCAGGATCTTGTTTAAATCCTACGGAGCATTTTTATATTTCTGTCTTAGCAGGCAATTGATCTGGTTGGGTTCAGGTCACAGGTTCTGACCAGTCCTCTGTGGGTTGCAGTCGTAATGACAGTTGAATTCTCTGAGTTTGCAGGGCTACTGTATGTGCCATCCAGGGACCAGTGTGAGACCAGCATGGTGGCCTGTCACATAGCTCAGTTCTCAGTTGTCTTCAGCAACCTATTTAGGGCCAGGTCTATACATGTACAGATCAAGGGTGAGGGGGTTCATAAACAACTTGATGGAGTTGATTTTCTCAGCTCTTTTTTCTTTAAGATCATCTTGTTCTTTTCAGTTCCCTGGGGCTTCCCTTTTCCATCTCAGTGTCTAGCTACCTGACTCTGCTGTGCACTTGGTACATGAACTGTGCGTTCCCAAACCAGCAATATGCACTCAATAGGGCAGGGCCAATTAAGTCCCATGTCCACCCCTAAACCATTGACAGTCTGCAGGGGCAATGCCTTGAGCTGACTGGCTTACACCAATCAGGACACTCTTAAAGGGCTGAGAATGGTTGACATTTGACAAAATCAGGCTCTGTGAAGAGCAGTGACATGGCTGTTGGGGTAGACAGCCAGGAGTGTTTAGCCAACACTTCTTGTCTCCTTTTCTTCCCTGAAGCACTAAATGTCAGCAACCTCCTCCCAATCGCTCAGGTTTAAAACCTCAGAGTTTTCTTCTCCTCTGTGCTTCTCCTCCCCATCTTCACTCCTGCAAACATACAAACAGATGCTCAGCCCCCTCACTAAGGCCTCTCTCCTTCATCCTTACATTTTAAAGCCCACCTTTCATACTTCCCTGGTGGTCCAAGGGGTTAAGAATCCTCCTGCCAATGCAGGGGACGTGGGTTTGATCCCTGGTCTAGGAAGATCCCACATGCCGAGGGGCAGCTAAGTCCATGAGCCACAACTACTGAAGCCCACGTGCTCTAGAGCCTGTGTTCTGCAACAAAAGAAGCCACCTTAAGGAGAAGCCCACGCGCCACAACAGAGTAGTCCCTGCTCACCACAACTAGAGAAAGCCCGTGAAGCAATGAAAACCCAGTGCAGCCCAAAATAAAAAAATAAACTTAAAGAATAAAGCCCTCCTTTCTGGCTTTCTTGCCTCAGATTTCCCCTCTCTGTGGTCAGCATCTAAAAGCAGAGTACAACTGATTATCAAATTCCCCTGGCCTGCAGAAGAAAGTCCTTAGTGCTGTGACCCAGGCCTCCCTGCATCTATTCTAACCTTCCATGTCTAGGGTCACATGACAGCCCTCTGTCCCCAGCACTCCAGCAGCTACCTTTGACTAAAGGTCAGTCCTTAAACATACCCTGCATTTTGTGCCTTTTGTTCCAGCTGTGTCCTCCTAAAAGACCCTACTATCAAATCACAGTATTCAAGGCTCAGCTAGCATGCCATGTTCTCCCTGAAACTGAGCCCACAGCAAGTTAACATTCATCCGCCTTCCCCTTTAGGCCTCATGGACATCTCTACCGTAACTTTTGATCACGATGCCTTGAGTTGCACTGTTGTCTCCTTCACTAGAGCTACTTAAGATGTGAGACCCTCTCTTGTTCTCCTTTGTAGCCCCCAGAGTGCCTGGTCCAGTATCTCAGACACAGTAGATACTGACAACATGGTTGTTTCATTCAGTTCAGTTCAGTCGCTCAGTCGTGTCTGACTCTTTGCGACCCCATGAATCGAAGCACGCCAGGCCTTCCTGTCCATCACCAACTCCCGGAGTTCACTCAGACTCACGTCCATCGAGTCAGTGATGCCATCTAGCCATCTCATCCTCTGTCATCCCTTTCTCCTCCTGCCCTCAATCCCTCCCAGCATCAGAGTCTTTTCCAATGAGTCAACTCTTCCCATGAGGTGGCAGAAGTACTGGAGTTTCAGCTTTAGCATCATTCTTTCCAAAGAAATCCCAGGGCTGATCTCCTTTAGAATGAACTGGTTGGATCTCCTTGCAGTCCAAGGGACTCTCAAGAGTCTTCTCCAACACAACAGTTCAAAAGCATCAATTCTTCGGCGCTCAGCTTTCTTCACAGTCCAACTCTCACATCCATGCATGACTACTGGAAAAACCATAGCCTTGACTAGACAGACCTTTGTTGTTGGCAAAGTAATGTCTCTGCTTTTTAATATGCGTGTTCAATTAAATGGACTTGACTATTTAGCCTCTAGGCTTTCCAGGTGGCGCTAGTGGTAAAGAACCCATCTGCCAGTGCAGGACATGGGCTTGATCCCTGGGTCAGGAAGCTCCTCTGGAGGAGGACATGGCAACCTACTCCAGTATTCTTGCCTGGAGAATCCCATGGACAGAGGAGCCTGGCAGGCTATAGTCCATAAGGTCACTAAGAGTCGGATATGACTAAAGCGACTTAGCATGCTCACATGTAACATTCTCGGGATCAAAAGAATAATTGAAAGGTGAAATAATTGAAGGTGAAAAATAAGTTTCACATTCTAATAGGCTTATATGGGTGTCTTACTCAAAAGACATTTAAGAGGAGAAATCATTCCCTCCCCAGCAAAGCCTGGGTGCTTACCCCTATGCTACCATAGCCCCCTGTGCCCCTCATTTTTATCATTCATCACTTTTCCATTACTCAGTTAGTATCTGTTCCCCCACCTCATGCTTTCATATCATTCTTGGAAAGTAGGGACTCATCTTTCTTATTCTCCACTGTATGTCTGACACCTACTACAGTTTCAGGTTTGAAGAAAGCACCCACAAATATTTATTCTTTGAAAGGAATTCCATAATTAAGAGCTACTAAAAAGAGATAAAAAGAAGTTTAAGTCTGTTATATAGCATTGCAAACTGCAGTGATGAGAAATAAATTTGGACAACCAGAATCAACTGAACAACAGCAAATAAGGAAACACCATAAAATATAGTCTACCTTTACCAAAACAACCTTTGACTTTTCCTTCTCTTTCTCCCTTTCTTAACGTCCCCAATTTTCATTTTCCTGTCTTTTCCCTTCTTGTTTATACATGGGAATGGGACTGCCAGTTTTCCCCTTATTTCCATTCTCATCTTCTTACACGTGAATAGAGTTTTTAGTTCATCATAAAGCCACATAAGTAAAGTTGATATTTCTTAGCCATCCTTGTAGCTTGGTATGCCATGTGGCTAAGTTTTGGCCAGTGGGAGGTAAGTAGAATGATAATGATATACGCAAATTTGGGGTTTTACCCTTCACAGAAAGAAGTGTGCTCTCTCCTTCCATCTATCCCCTTCCCACCAGCTGAAATGCAGATGTGCTGACTAAAGCCAGAACAGTCCTGTTGGCCCACAGAGTAGAAGCCGCATGTCATGATGTAGCAAGAAGACTGAAGAAGCCTGATCCCTAATCCCACATAGCCACCAAACCCACCCTGGCTGCTTCAACCCACATTGTTAGGAAAGTGATGCAGAGAACTGTCTATTTTATTAACTTTTGTCTCTTAAAGAACACCAATATTTACATCCTTCTAGAGCCTGTTATACAGAGTGAAGTCAGAAAGAGAAGAACAAATACAGTTTATTAATGCATATATATATATATTATGGAATCTAGAAAAAATGGTATTGATAAACCTATTTGCAGGGAAGAATTGGAGACTCAGGTCTAGAAAATGAACTTGTGGACATAGTAGGAAAGGGAGTGAGTGAGTGGGACGAGTGGAGAAAGTAGCATCAATATATATATATATATATATATACACACACACACACTCTACAGTGCTATGCTTAGTGGCTCAGTTGTGTCCGACTCTTTTGTCACCCCATGGACTGCAGCCCACAGGCTCCTCTGTCCATGGAATTCTCCAGGCAAGAATGCTGGAGTTGGTTGCCATGCCCTCCTCCAGGGGATCTTCCCAGCCCAGGGACTGAACTCAGGTCTCCTGTATTGCAGGCAGATTCTTTACCATCTGAGCACCAAGGAAGCCCTAATATACAGTATCATGTGTAATGATACATGGTTAGCTGATGAGAAGTTTTTGTACAGCACAGGGAGCCCAGTCTGTGATGCCCTAGAGGGGTATGATGGGGAGAAGGGAGGAAGGCTCAAGATAGAGGGGATATATGTATAATTATGGCTGATCCACTTTGTTGTATGGCAGAAACCAACACAACATTGTAAAAATTAAAAAACAAACAAATTTTAAAAATATAATGCATGGTCCTCTTTATGGCCATTTTTCCTAATAGAAAAAAAAGAAAAAAGATACCTTTGAAAAATCCTACATTTGCTCTGTGTCTTGAAAAACTACAGATACAGGCTACTTTGTGATATTTCTATTAAAATAATGTTGACTTTTCAGTGTCTAAATGAGAAAGGAAATGTCGTAATTGGATGTCTATTGAGAATCATCTTGGTTAAAGAAAGGGGTTAGGCAACTATACCCATTGAGACCTTTGAGACAAAAGGAAAAAAATCTAGCAATAACATTACTGATCAATATTTAATGTTACCTTGAGTAGACAGCAAAAGGGATTCTATTGAAAATGCCTTTTAAATTATGTTTGTCTCTGAGAGTTCTGAATCTTTCATTCACTTCTCAATAAAATGAATTAACGACTTAATTTTTGACCTGGCAAAGCAAGGGGAATTATTGACCAAGAATCCCCCTAAAACACCTAGGGTAAGTACTGAGATGTGTGAATTTCATTAATTTAGCTGCTGAGATCTTTGATTTCTTACTCATATTTTTGTAACTTTTCCAACTTATTGATGATAACTTCACTTTTTTTTTTTTAACCACACTGTGAGGCATGTGGGATCTTAGTTCCCCAAACAGGGATTGAACCCTTGCTGCTATAATGGAAGGTCAGAGTCTTAACCACTGGGCTGCCAGAGAAATCTAATAACTTTATATTTTAAATTAAAAAAAAAAAAAACCAGTAAACTCAACATTCTTAGATTTAACCTCATGGTTTCTAATATCATGAAAAACTTAGGAAGTACATGGTATGATATTACATAATTGCTCCAGTTCACAGAGGAAATTATATCCTAGAATGATCCATTTGACAGTTCATAAAGGTCTGGGAACATTCAGGATCTCACTTCTAGTATTATGACAGCCCTCTCTTCAGCAGGAAGCTTGCCTGGTTCAGTAGACTTTGTTCATCAAGAAATCTGATGGAGGATTTCCCTGGTGGTCCAGTGGCTAAGAATCCACCTGCCAACACAGGGGACACAGGGTGGATCCCTGATCCAGGAAGATCCCACATGTCTCAGAGCAGCTAAGCCTATGCACCACGACTACTGAATGAGTCCTAGAACACACGCTCTGCAGTAAGAGAAATCAGCACAATGAGAAGCTGACACACGCGATGGAGAGTAGTCCCCACTCGCTGCAACCAGAGAAAACCCTCGCCCAGCAACGAAGATGCAGCGCAGCCATAAATAAATAAATATCTATTAAAACATAGTAATAACAAAAAGCCAAACGCATATTAAAAAAAAAGAAATCTGATGAAGGTTTCCTTCTATACAGTCTAGGGTCTGTAGTGCCTGAAGGACCAAGAGAAGAGACTATTTCTTTTCAAAAACCTTTCTGTTAGTCCTTATTGATAATAGAGAGAATCAAGTGTAAGTTACTGATCCCTCTTCCTTACAAACCATTCCCTTGTTGAAGGCACATCTGCATTACCGGTAGATGTGCAGTTTATAAGGAAGCTTATCACTCCGGAGACTGAAGACGAGTAAGGCCCTCCATAGTGGCATCCTGGACTAGAAGTTCCTGTGTGTTCACTGTTCTCTTCAAGAACCTATCACAGAAAAAAAGAAGAAGAACCTAGCCCAGGGTCATGTATACAGCAAGTATTAACAAAAATCTGCTGAATGAATAAACAAATAGATTCAATGCATAATGTGAGGAAGCATAAGACACACTTCCTGCCTTCGAAGAGCTTACCAGTCATACATACCCATTACGTAAACCAGAAGAAACTCATTTCCTAAGAGGCAAAGGATTAATACAGATTTTTAGGTACCATAGTTTTTCTGGAAGGTCATTCTGTAGGGTTTTGATTGAAAAAGACAAAGGTGAGATGGGCCAAAAGAGAAGGAATTCCAGAGAAAAAGAAAGGCGGGCATTAGGACACAGCCCAAGATACCAGGCAGATGAAATGGCAGAATAATGGAGTGGCTGAGGACAAGGTCAGGGAAAGAAGCTGGGGCTGTGTGTGCGGATGGCTCCGGATGACCAGCCGAGTGTGGGGTCCATTGTGGGTCATGGGGAGCCACTGTAGTTTGCTCCATTGGAGAAGACAGACAGGAGGGGGCAGGAATAGGGGGCAGCTGCTATCAGGGCCGTGTAACCAGGAAAGAGTGTTTATTAGGGCAGTGGCAGGGCAATGCAGAAAAGGCACTAAAACATCTAGAAGCTCAGCGAACCACTCCTGCAGGAACCGGGATGAACCTGCAGCACTTCCTCAGGCATCGGGAGTCAGTCACCTGGGTGCTACTGTGACACAGGGCAAACTAAAATCGACTCTGAAGTAGAAAAAACTTTATAAAACAGCTCTATTAACTTTGTTTAAATTTGTTTCAGAAATATACAAAGTCATTTATTTAAAAAAATACACAAAGTATACAGGATAAGTAAAAATTACCCCAAATCCCACTCTCAGCCACCAAGATTACTGTTATTATTTTGGTGAATACTTGCCCTCACATTATTCTATACACAGATACATACAACATATGATAGAATCTTATTAGATGCAATTATTCCATACAAGCTCTTCCAGAGTCAATTTTCCTCACCCTCTAATACGTTGTAAACATTTTTCCATTTTGATAAATATTGATCTACATATAATGATGTCAATCAGTTTGCCTCTATCACAGTGTTCCACTGATGGATATTTGGATTCTTATTCTGTGTGTTGCTCTAAACAATCCTGTGACTAACCTCATTGTGTATATTATTTTTCAACTGTATGATTATCTCCTTAATACAAATCAAAGAAGTTGGATTAGCTAGGTCAAAGGTATATATCATTCTATGTTTTGACACATATTCCCAAACCACCCTCCAGAAAAGTATGTTTTATTCATTTACACAATAACTATTTTTTGAGCACTTACTATGTACCAAACACTGTTTTATGTGCTGGAAATACAATAGTGAATAAAATGGACAAAGTCTCTGCCCTTATGGAATGTACATTCTAATGTAGGACAATAAACAAACAACTAAACATATATTGTCAAATAGTGGTAAGTGTTACAAAAGCACAATAAAACTGAGTAGCGGGGTGGAGAGCCCCAGGGGTCAGGGGAGGAAATAGAGTGTTTTACATAAGATGGTGGGGAAGGGACTATGAGGAAGAGACATGATATCAGACATGTGCATGCCTGTGGGGACAACAGTACAGAGAGGGAACAGGAAAGCCAAAACATCTGACGTGGGAACACGGCTGGCATGCATCATGGCCAAAAAGCCAGTGTCTCTGGAGAGACTGGAATAAGAGGGAGCGTTGTGGGAAATCCAGATGGAGAGGTGGCCAGGTCAGACCGGAGAATTAGGGATGAGCACTTGTAGAGGTGTTCCAACTCGTTATGATCTTGGCTAAAGGAATGAGACTCTAGCCTGAGACTATTAAAAGGAGAAGAAAGATGGAACTGGGTCTGTTTTAGCTGTGTTTTACCACTGCTTAGTCTTCTATTCACTAAACACTGCTTAATAGATGTCTGCATTCCTTCTTCCCCTCTCCCAACTCCACTTTCCCACTTATGACTAGGGTCTGGCAAGAATGGAACACATGTAGGACTATGTATATGGAAAGCGATTTAAGCGTCCATCATGCAGGTCTTATTATGAAGTCTTAGGATATCTCCCAACTTCAATGAGATCTGAAAACTCCTTTTGCTGGCATCTTAACTAAGCTGAGAGATTCCCTGCTCCCATGATTGGAGACCTCTATCATCTTAATAAAAACTCAGGCAGCCACATGGGTTCATCACCACTGACTTAAATCCATATGAACTTTCCCAAGTCCTCCTAACACAGAATTTTAAACATGGAAGGTGATCTATAAATATATACTGGATAAACAAAAGAATATTCACAAATTTTCTCTGAAGGCACCTTTACTTTGTAGGAAGAAGCTCTATCCTATTATTTTGCTTAGTGTCAGTTTCAGGGGACACATTCTGACCACGTTCTTCAATTCTGATGCACTTTGATTACAGTTCCCTGGGCCCTGCCTTTGAGTGTCTCCTTACAATCTTCTGGGAAGGTTCAGGGGATTTAAATGTGTCCAAAGAGAGCTTGGGACTTCCCTGGTGGTTCAGTGGTTAATAAGACTCCACATTTCCAATGTAGGGGGATTGGGTTTGATCCTTGGTCCAGGAACTAGATCCCACATACCACTACTAAGACCCAGAACAGCCCAATAAATACTTTAGGGATTCCAGGTGGTTCAATGCTAAAGAATCTTCTTGCCAGTGCAGGAGACAGCAGACAGGAGACATGGGTTTGATGGGGAAGATTCCCTGGAGGAGGAAATGGCAACCCACTCCAGTATTTTTGCCAGGAGAATCCCATGGACAGAGGAGCCTGATGGGCCCAGCCTGTGGGGTCACAAAGAGTTAGACACGGCTGAGTGAGCACAAGGAGAGCACCCACAGACAGTGTTTAGGGCAAGGTTTGAGTAAACACAGGGCTTTACTCTCTCCCAAGGTAATTATCTGCTTGGGATAAGGATTTCTTCTCCAGTGATAGTATAGAAATTGCACAGCAAAAAATAAGACTAAGAGCAAAAGAAATTTTTTTAATTCAAAGAAGAAAGGTGATTTGCTGATAATGGAAATTGCAATGTTGGCTAATTTACTGTTCTTTAAAGAAATTAATAATAGTATTTTCTTCTGGTTATGAAAGTACTTTGTACTCATTCTAGAAAAATATTTTAAATATCAAAAAGCATAAAGGAGAAA
>NW_011494707.1:1841065-1857216 GCF_000754665.1 Bison bison bison | reverse complement strand
TTATTCACAGAAGACATTTTGCTAGATTTCCTTCCTTTCTAAACATCACTATGATCATACTATATATGTACAGTTTTACATCTCTCTTTTTCACCTGACAACAAATTCTGAACTTTTTCCCCCAAATACATTTTTTAATATTATTACTAAAAGATACACAATGTTCCAACTATGCCTTTGTCATAATTTATATTACGTGTCTATTACAATTAATAGGGGCTAGAGAACATTAGTTTTCAATCTATATTATAAACTCTTATAAATAATGTTTCAGTGAATATCCTTATACATAATCATTATTTAAATCTCTAAACAATGTCCTAAACTAGACCCTCAGAAGTATAATTACTTGGTCAAAAAATGAGTCTTTTGATAAGTATTTCAAAACTGCTTTCCAAAAAGTTTATATTAACTTAGACTCTCCCACTACTGTCAACCATCCCACTCATGCCACAGCATTTTAAGAGAGTAGCAAAGAGATGCTGGGTTCAAATCCCAGCTCTACTATCTTAGGGAAGTTATTTAACCTCACTAAAGCTCAGTGTCCTCATTTGTAAATCAGGGATAGTAATGGTTATCTAGCTCAAAGAGTTGCTGTGAGGGTTAAATTAAATAACATAGAATTGCTTAGTACAGGCCCTAGAACGTATCAGGTAGTCAATATTAGCAGCTCTCATGTAGTTAATGTTACCAGTAACCAGTAACATCACCCTTCCCCAAATTACTGCTAGCCAGAGCAATATTTGGGTGCAAAATCCCCTAAACACAGTCATAAAAAGTACCAAGCTTCCCTGTTGAAATAGCTGAAGTCACTCAATTATTGTATCCATACACAAAGCCTCAGTATTCTAAAAATACTCACCTATTTGGTTTCCACCTGGAAGCAAAAAGGGTCTACTGAAAGGTGTTATCTACCCTCTATACATTATTTTAACAATGGTATGTTTTTCTTTATTATTCCAAGGGAAATATTTATTTAAGGGTCAATGGCTCAAATTTGGATTTTTTTTCCAGCAAGAGAAGGAATCAACATAAACAGCCTTGTAATTCATCATTATAAACAGACTTCATAACCTTCAATCTATTATGTTTTGGTCACAGCCTCTCAGAAGAGATCAATGTCTTTTTTAAAAAAAAGTCCCTGAACAACTTAACAAAGAAAAAGTTTTTCTAATTATTTAATAATCTGAAAGGTCCGCTGGAACTTTGCTTAGAATTCTGTGAGTTTTTTATTTGACTATTCTCAGACTCTTCAGTTGAGATGATCCCAAGGTATTAATAAATGAAATCAATTGTGGAAACTTGTTTATTAGATAGATGTCCTAAAATTGCTGCAGGAAATTAGTTTAGCTCTATTTAATCCAAAATAGATCAATTTCAAGTGCTTTATGGGAATATATTTGATTAATCTTTCTATAGAGCTAAATATTTACTGGGTGTGGAAACATTGGTTCTCAGCTGATGGAGAGAAACTGCTCAATAGTGCTCTGTGTCCATTGTCTAAAAGGCTATTACTATCAGTAGAATAAATATACAGTTTTAAGTTCCTTGGGCTTCCCTCATAGCTCAGTTGGTAAATCAGCTGCTTGCAATGCAGGAGACCTGGGTTTGATTCCTGGG
Source organism: Bison bison bison (assembly GCF_000754665.1). Lineage (NCBI taxonomy): Eukaryota > Metazoa > Chordata > Mammalia > Artiodactyla > Bovidae > Bison > Bison bison. Next base: position 1,855,596 of record NW_011494707.1, on the reverse strand, counting down.
TCAGGAAGATCCGCTGGAGAAGGAAATGGCTACCCACTCTGGCATTCTTGCCTGGAGAATCCCATGGACAGAGGAGCCTGGCAGGCTACAGTCCATGGGATCGCAAGAGATGGACACGACTTAGCGACTAAACCAGTACCACCACCAAGTTCTTTGAAGTTCCTTGACACTGGGTAAATTTACACCATTGGTTAGGAGAGAAACACTGGGGCATTTCATGCTGTGAAAACAACAGAGGAAATGAAATTGTAGGATATCAGAAAAGGTCCTGACTGCTGCTTTCACCTGGAGTTTCTTCTCTGGAAATCTACTCTGGTCTGATACCAAAGGTAGCATCTCGGGACAGAAAACTGATTCAACTCTTCCCTTTCTGAAGTACAAATACGGCCAGTGTTTTCCTGCCCTATTTTCCTTCTCCCTACTCTGAGATCAGTGTTATCAGACCCTGTAAATTTCCCTTGCAGTGGGTCCCAAATAAACAGAAGTATATGATAACAAGCAGTTGGGTTTAGACGTCTTTCTGTCCAACTGGTTTGGCCAAAAAAGATGGGTAATGCTTCTTGTGAGATAGACAAGGAAAAATTCTTGGAATTGTCCAGAATCTGAGTAAGAGAAAGGTACTCCTTCCTCCTTGCTGCAGTGGCTATCACTTAGTTTGACAAGCAAAGCGCAGGGTAGATTTTGCTCTAAACTATCTCTTTGGCCTACACAATCATACGGTGTAACCCTAAAATTCATTTTCTCAAGTGCCATGTGTGTTGCTGAATTCTTAACAGTAACATAAGAAAAGCAACAGGACAAATGATAAAACATAACTTCAGATCTCAGCTCCAACCTGGAAATCAAAAGGTTTTATTGTGATTCTGCATGTGCCCATCTCTGGGCAAGGCATGCAGGGGATACAAATGGAAAAGAAGGATGCAATGAGTTCCTGAAGGATGCTATGGTGTAAAGGTCTCTCTGTATATTTCTCATTACCTGTTACAGAAGAGAAAGAAAGATTATCATATTACCTTCTCAATAATAAGACCTTGTTTAAAGTTCTAAGCTTCTGCTAAGAATATCAGAGCCCACATAGATTCAAATCCCAGTACCGTTCCTTGCTAAATATAATTTTCAGTGACTCACTAAGATGTCCTGTTCCTCAATTTCCTCATGTATAAAAATGGGGATGATAATACCTATGTCATATGCTGTGCTGTGCTAAGTGAAAACTGAAAGTGAAAGTTGCTCAGTCATGTCCAACTTTTTGCCACCCTATACACTGTAGTCTGCCAGGCTCCTCTGTCCATGGAATTCTTCAGGCCAGGATACTGGAGTGGGTAGCCATCCCCTTCTCCAGGGGATCTTCCCAACTCAGGGATCAAACCCAATTCTTTACCCACTAAGCCACCAGGGAATCTCAAGAATACTGAAGTGGTAGCCTATGCCTTCTTCAGGGGATCTTCCTGACCCAGGAATCAAACTGGGGCCTCCTGAATTGCAGGTGGATTCTTTACCAGCTGAGGTACCAGGGGAGCCTGTGCTAAGTAGCTTCAGTCATGTCCAATTCTTTGCAACCCCACAGACTGTAGCCTGCCAGGCTCCTCTGTCCATGGAATTCTCCAGGCAAGAATACTGGAGTGAGCTGTCATTTCCTTCTCCAGAGGATCTTCCCAACCCAAGGATCTCTTATATCTTAACCCGCATCTCTTATATCTCCTGCATTGACAGGCAGGTTCTTTAACGTTAGCGCCACCTGGGAAGTCCCAAAGGTCATTCCTATTATTCTGTGTTCATCACAGCTCTTCTAGTGCCAAGGATAGTATATTATTTTTAAAAAGAAGAAGTCCATCCATTGTCATAATCACTCTGAATTTAAGCTTTAACTTTGGAATGCCTAGCAGACCCTGTATTTAAAAGGGCTATTTGGTTTCTATTTCTAGCCATGGCAGGCTGGCTTGTAGTTAAAAAAAAAAAAAAAAAATCTTCCCATGAAAATAGCTAGAAGAACTAAAAAAAAATTTTTTTTAATGTTAATGTCTGAAAACATTGAAGAGCCACTGAGGTAGCCAGGGCTTCAAGAGGCAAATCAATATCCCTAAAAGAAGGCAAACTCATTAAGACAAACCTGACATTCTACAATCCCTACTGAGTATCTGCTGACTCACATGCATAATGGATAGAGGATAGAGAACCTGAGCAGAAAGTGGCTTTTGAAAAGCAGAAAAGGTGAGCAGGAGTTTTGGCAGACTCATTGGAGAGACAAATATTGAAGCTCAGGGCCACTGAAACAACCAGGACTTGAGACACTAAGATTTTGGAGGGGAAAAAAGTGCAGAGAACTGATTTAAATAGAATTATCTAGTTTTTACCTCTACATATTTGCGAATTAGTAAGCAGAGCAGACCAAGAGTTAGAGAGGCAGAACAAAAGGCTATTAAGAGACTGAGAAACTAAACAGAGCTAATGACAGTACCATGCTGCTGCTGCTGCTGCTGCTGCTAAGTCACTTCAGTCGTGTCCGATTCTGTGCGACCCCATAGATGGCAGCCCACGAGGCTCCCCCATCCCTGGGATTCCCCAGGCAAGAACACTGGAGTGGGTTACCATTTCCTTCTCCAATGAAGGAAAGTGAAAATTGAAAGTGAAGTCGCTCAGTCATGTCCAACTCTCCTCGACCCCATGGACTGCAGCCTACCAGGCTCCTCCATCCATGGGATTTTCCAGGCAAGAGTACTGGAGTGGGGTGCCATTGTCTTCTCCGAATGACAGTACCATAGTGCTGGATAAATAAACATTAGCACTCAGAGCCTAGCAAAGCAGAGTGGGTTTTGTAAACATTTCCTGCTTTCAGTGGAACTGATTGAACTACATTCTAGAAATAAGGGTAACCAACCTAGATAGCATATTCAAAAGCAGAGACATTACTTTGCCAACAAAGGTTCGTCTAGTCAAGGCTATGGTTTTTCGTATGGTCATGTATGGATGTGAGAGTTGGACTGTGAAGAAGGCTGAGTGCCAAAGAATTGATGCTTTTGAACTGTGGTGTTGGAGAAGACTCTTGAGAATCCCTTGGACTGCAAGGAGATCCAACCAGTCCATTCTGAAGGAGATCAGCCCTGTGATTTCTTTGGAAGGAATGAGGCTAAAGCTGAAACTCCAGTGCTTTGGCCACCTCATGCAAAGAGTTGACTCATTGGAAAAGACTCTGATGCTGGGAGGGATTGGGGGCAGGAGGAGAAGGGGATGACAGAGGATGAGATGGCTGGATGGCATCACTGACTCAATGGATGTGAGTCTCGGTAAACTCTGGGAGTTGGTGATGGACAGGGAGGCCTGGCGTGCTGTGATTCATGGGTTCACAAAGAGTTGGACACGACTGAGCGACTGATCTGATCTGATCTCTGAGATGCAGATCAGCCCTGTAAAGGCTTAAAAATCCAGGCTCAAGTCAGCTTATTCCCTTATTAGTTTAAGGTATTCTGCTTTTAATCTGACCATTTGCCAGAGTTAACATCATTGAGAGTCTTTATAACTTTTCATATGCAATGTCTGGCATTCAATCAAAAATGACCAGACATACAAAGGGACGGGGCAAGAGAAAAAATACACAATAGAAACAGATACAGAGATGATCCAGACACTAGAATTATCTGTCACAGAATGCAAAATAACTGTGATCAACATGTTCAAGAAAATAGATGACAAGATGGAGAATTTCATCAGAGATTTGAAATCTATGTATTAAAAATAAAAAGCCAAATATAAATTCCCAAACTGCAAAATATAATAAATGAATTTAATAGCAGTTTAGACAGATGAAATTAAATTTCAGTAAATGAATTTAACAACAGTTTAGATAGATGAAAAATGCATTAGCAATTCAGAAGATTGGTTAATAGAAAATATCCAGATGGAAGCATCCAAATCAAAAAAAGAAGAAAAAGGTGAAAAATACAGAAAATAGCATAAAGATATGTAAGACATTGTGAAAAGGTTGAACATATGTGTAATTAAAATTCCAGAAGGGTTCTAGAGTGAAACTGAATTGGAGCAATAGGGGCAATATTTGAGAATTTTTCAAAATCAATTTGAAGGTATCAAGTTATAGATTTAAAGGGATCAAGTTATAGATTCAAGAAGTACTACAAACCTTGAGCAAGATAAATCCAAAGGAAAACACATCTAGGAATAGCATAACCAAATTTCCAAGAAAACAAAACAAAAAAAGAAAATCCTCCCTAAAATCAGTCAGACTATCTTCCATATTACCCTCAGGAGAACAATGAGAAACAGAAGTAATGGAAGTCAAAGGACTCTGGGATAACATCTTCTAAATGCTAAAAGAAAATAACGGCCAAGCAAAAGTATATTTCAAATATTAAGGTGAAATAAAAACATTTAAGACAAAAAGTAAGAGGATTTGTTGCCAGCAGACCTGTGCTTTAAAACAAAGAAATCTAATAGGAGCCCTTTAGGCAGAAAGAACAATTATCTCTGGTATAAGATCATAAAAATGTGGAGGAATAAAAAACACTGGGAAATAAACATGAATAATGACTATATAAAACTATAAAAATGACTATTTGGAGACTTTAAAAAAGCTAGTACTAGCTAGCCTGCTTTTCAGGTCTTGTATGTTGAAAATTTTTCACTGTTTTTTAAGAATCAAAAAAGGATTGTCTTAACTAAGACAACAAAAAAAGGAATAATCTGTTTCCTTCCACATGAGGGGCCATACAGCATCAAAACACTAACCTCAGCCCTTCTACTCACTGAAGAATAGGGCTTGTGATGGCCCTCCAGGGATTATTTAAAACCTCATCAATCACTGTTTAGAAACCAGCCCCACAAAAGGAAACTATCAACATGCTAACATACTAAGGGCAAGGCTGCTGGGTTACAGGGCCTCACCCATTGGCCAGCTGTGTGTACATGATCCCAATAAATTGTCCCAACAATCCCAGCAGGTAGGTGTTTTTCTTCCTGTTTTATAGGAGTTCAGAAAAGTTAATGAAATAACCGAAAACTGTACAGTTAGAAAACGATGGAGGGAAGGGGAGGAGCAAGGACCATGGCCTCTGTGGTAGCTCTTGCAGTAGGCTAGGAAGGAGAAAGGTGACGCATTTCGTGACAGCTGCTGTCTGCCTCACAAATTCCGGGACTCATGCAGTGCTGTGAAGAAGTTGTTCACAATATAAACAGATAACAAGCAAGGAGGATCTGCCTGCTCCAATGGAAAATCCTCATAAAGAGCCTCTGAAAAATTATATCTTGTGTGGAAACCGTGTAGATTGTAAGAATATACAGCTTTTATCCCAGTTTATGTCTCCATTTACTGGATGCATTTATGGGAGGCACATAACAGGTCTTTGTGGGAAGAAACAAAGAAATCACAAAAAGAATTAAGAGAGCTCAAATATAGGGAGTTATGCCAGTTACATATAAGGATCCTGCATATCTCAAAGACCCTAAAGTTTGTAACATCAAATATAGGGAGTAAATTATATAAAGTTGTCATCAATAAACTTACTTTGCAATTAGAAAACAGAAAGTGATGGATGTTTAGATTTTAAACCAGTTCTGCAAAGCCCATGCTCTTTCCACTGTACCAGGCCAGAGGCTAGAAAGGCTCCAGCCAGTGAAAGAAAGTGAGTCACATAATAGTTAAAAGAGAAGATCGAAAGATGTGTAGCACATGTGCAGAATACTCTTCAAAACAGACTGAAATGATAAAGGGATGGATGGATGAATGAATGGACGGAATACATGCGCATGTGTGCTCCGTCACGTTCGACTCTTTGTGACACCATGGACCTCTGGCCCACCAGGCTCCTCTGTCCATGGAATTTACCAGGCAAGAATACTGGAGTAGGTTGCCATTTCCTTCTCCAGGGGATCTTCCCAATCTAGAGATGGAACCCGAGTCTCTAGTATCTCCTGCAATGGCAGGTGGATTCTTTATCACTGTGCCACCTGAGAAACACCAGAGATTATACAACAGTGTAAATCAACTATGTTTCAATAAAAAACCTTTTAAGAGCTATCAGAATGGGCCCAGCAGCTCTCTGGGAAGTTCACTTCACCTGCCAGTAGGTGATCTTTTAAAAGACAAATAAAGCAAAACAAAAATAAATAAAGCTGCAATATATTTGAATGTTAAATAATTCAAACAATAAAGAAAACAAACAAAAAATCAGATTTTCTCTGTACTTTAAAGATTCAATCTCCTTCTCTAGTGGAAATGGTCATTGATTTTTTATGCTCTTATGAATGTAGATCTATGTTGATACTATACTGACATCTATGTGTACATACGTATGTGTGTGTATAAATATATATGTATATACTTTTTCCTTGCACAAACAGAAGCATACTACACAGTGGACACTGAGCCTTAATTTTTTGGGGGGCATGGCTCACAGCACGTGGGATGTTATTTCCCTGACCAGGGATGGAACCACTGCACCTTGCATTTGAAGTGTGGAGTCTTAACCACTTGTCCTCCAGGGAAGTCCCTGAACCTTGATTTTTCACATAACTATTTTTTTCAAGATTTTTTTCAAATGTGAACCATTCTCAAAGTCTTTGTTGAATTTGTTACAACATTGCTTCTGTTTTATGTCTTTTGGATTTTTTGGTCACGAGGCCTGGGGGATCTTAACTGCCTAACCAGGGGTCAAACCCACACTCCCTGCATTGGAAGGTGAAGTCTTAACCACTGGACTGCTAGGGAATTTCCTCACATGAATTTTCATATAATGAAGGTTGTTCCTATCACACATACAAATCTAACTCAAGCTACACTGAAGAGTCCATTGAAAAGATGAACTGTCTTTTAATGAAATAAGCCCTATTAATGGACATTTAGAGTATTCTAGGTCTTTGATATTAAAAATAATACTTTCAATGGAAATAAGTCCTCATGTATATGTGAAAGTGTTAGTTGCTCAGTTGTGTCCAACTCTTTTCGACCCCATGGACTGTAACCCGCCAGGCTCCTCTGTCCATGGGATTCTCCAGGCAAAAATACTGGAGTGGGTTGACATTTCCTTCTCTAATATGTGCAAATAGTGTATAGGATAAATTCTTGGACATAGAAATGCTGAGAAAAAGTATATATGTATTTTTTTTAATTTTAATAGCTATGGCCAACTAACGCTTCCAATAGATTGCACTAGATTACACTCCCTCCAACATAATATGGCAACCAATTTCAACATACCTATAAATCATCAAACTTTTTAGTTTTGTGAAGTGTGAGGCTAAAAACCATATCTAATCATTTTAATTTGCATTTATCTAATTTTAAGTGCAGCTATTTGTCATATGTTTCTAAGTAATTTATATCTTTCTTCAAAATGTCTATTCATATTCTTTGCCCATTTTTTATTGGATTGTTGACTTTTTTCTTTTTAATATTCATATTCATATACTAAGGAGATGAGCCCTTGATCTGTCACATACTGTTGCAAATGTTTTTTTTTCTAGGTTATTATTTGTCTTTAAATGTTATCTATGGTATCCTTTTGTTGTAGAAATGTTTGTTCTTTATATAATCAAATTTATCATCTTTTTCTTTTTAATGTCTAAGCATCAGGTGATCTCATTAGGCATGAGGCCTAATGAGCATTAGGCATTAGGCATGATGGCCAGGAGCCATATCATTTTTGCTTGTTTGTTTGTTAAACTGTCTCAAGATGCAGAAAAATTTGCAACAATATTCATAAAAACCTTTATTCTGGAGCACCAATGAGCAATAATAACATCTTTCCTGGAAATTTTTTCTTGAAGACCACTGTCAGTATTTTTGAGGTTATTTAAGACAGTATGATAACATATAAATGTTGCCTATAGAAACAATACTATGAACGTTTAGGACTCCCCTTTCCCCTCATTGGGAAGTTGCCACTTAACATTTAAAAGACTGCCAAGAGGTAGCTGTGGAAGAAACTAGTGACCCTGTGCCTTAATCCAAAAATCTTAACTACCCCTGTCACTGTGTAGTGGTATTTCATAGTGATGACTCTCTTCAACTTTACAAATACTTACCTGGTGATTGATTATATAATATGATCCGCATGACTAAACTAGGCAACCAGGCATTACCATCTCCATTTTGCAGATATGAAAATTAGGAAAGGCAGTGGCCTGTCTTAGTTTATACAGCTACCAAGTAGCAGAAGGCAGCTAGAATTAAGGTCTTCTGATCGTAGATGCAAAGTCAGTCTTTCTGGCTCAGCTCACTACTTTTCTCCCTGCTGCTAAAACACTTCACTGCCAAAAAAAAATTGCTCCATGGAACCAGCCTCATTAACATGTCATGCCTGAGGCTTGTCTATTCAGTTCAGTTCAGTTCAGTCCCTCAGTCGTGTCAGACTCTTTGTGACCCATGGACTGCAGAACACCAGGCTTCCCTGTCCATCACCAACTCCCAGAGGTTGCTCAAACTCATATCCATCGAGTCAGTGATGCCAAACCATCTCATCCTCTGTCATCCCCCTTCTCCTCCTGCCTTCAATCTTTCCCAGCATCAGCGTCTTTTCCAATGAGTCAGTTCTTCACATCAGGTGGCCAAAGTATTGGAGCTTCAGCTTCAGCATCAGTCCCTCCAATGAATATTTAGGACTGATTTCCTCTAGGATTGACTGGTTGGATCTCCTTGCAGTCCAAGGGACTCTCAAGAGTCTTCTCCAACACCTCAGTTCAAAAGCATCAATTCTTTGGCACATAACAGGAATATAAGACTCTGCTTCTTACCCTGACAGGTCACCTTTCAGGAGCAGAGCTGTACTGGACCCCACTCTGTCAGGTGGGGCGTGAGAACACCAGCTGATTTATGGTCAAATTCAATGATCCCTATAGAATAGAACTGCAGGAAAACTAACAGCAGAGTCCTCACTATGTTATGTTTACAATACCTACTTACAGATTCACATTGACACACAGATCACAAACCTCTTTGGAACCTCACTTCTTCCAAGAATGGGATGCTACTCTAAATCATGGCACCAAAGATACAGTGCTAAGTCTTCAGTTCAGAGTCTATGACTGTGAAATTGTCTTCTAAGGAGAATAACAACAAAGGCAGGTAGTCTGAGCAACTACTGATTTTTTGGTACAGCTGCAGGTATCCCGCACTACTGATAATTTGGACAGTGTAACTTATTTCAGTTTGGGGGTGGGAGAAGCCATCCTGTGTACTATAGGATGTTGAGTAGCACGTGGCATCATTTCTCCACCCACTAGATGCCAGTAGCAATCCCTGTCCCCATTATAACAACCAAAAACTGTTCCAGACATTGCCAAACGTCCTCTGGGGAACAAGACCACGTCCAGCTGAGAAACAGTGATACAAGACCTTAAAACATTCTGCCAAATATCTGAAAAGACCTCTGATTACCAGTGATGGATCTATTAGATGAGATCTCAGATTGGTCCACTGCTCAAACTCAATGGGAAAAGAATGACTAATAGAAAAACTATCTGAGTATACCAAACTACAATTAAAGTTTGCAAACAACCCACTCCAGTATTCTTGCCTGGAAAATTCCATGGACAGAGAAGCCTGGCAGGCTACAATCTATGGGGTTGCAATGGCAGGCTACAATCTATGGGGTTGCAAAGGTCGACAGAGAGACTAACACACACACACATCCTTATATTTATATATATTTTTTATCCCCATTCCTCATCCCATCACTCCTCAGTGGGATCTATCCTAATATGTTTAACACATTTCATTTGTTTGCAAGTGTCCTTGTATAACATGTACCATTTTGAATATATTCTTCTCATTAAAGTAAACACAAGTCTGCAATTGCTTATCCACAATTCTGAAACCTCACAGCTCTGGACCCCAAAAGTTTTTCCTTAAACTCACTTAGTAAAATCTGATGCATGGGACATGAGGTTATTTGTAGCCTTTATCCACTTAATGTAACCCATTCCTACATTTGGCTGCAGAAATATTGTGTTCAATCATGAGATGCTGCCTTTTCTTTTTCTAAAATCCAATTTTTTTGTATTCCTAAACAAACCTGACTGCAAGAGGTTTAACTGTCTGTGTCTAGTATTATACACAGATCTTATTCTGGTTTTATCTTTATGTTTTTACCTAGTATCATGTTTTAAAGATATACTCATATTGATGTGTATACATCTAGTCCACTGCTTCTAAATGTTGCAGAATACTCCAGGAAGTGGATCCCTCACATTCTATTTCTTCATTTCCCCACTGGTGGGCAGCTAGATGGTCTCCAACTCCCACCACTACAACCAATGACTTAACATGCATGAACATCTTCATACATGCCCTTTTATGGACCTTGGGATCTATATTTCTTTAGGATGTATACCCAAGCTAGAACACTGGATAATCAGGTATGCATATACTTAATCCAACTGAAGCCAGACGCCAAAATGCCCTCCAGTATAGCTGCATCAGTCTACTTGCATTATATAAAAGAACCTAGGATCCTACATTTTCACCAACACTTGTCAGTGTCCAATGTACTCATTTTTTTTTGGTGGTCTAAAAGGTCAAAGTGATATATTCTTCTTCTTTACTGTTGTAGTTTTCAGATTATACTCTATTTGAGCATCTCATGATGCTGGTTAGCCTTTGAGGTTTCCTTTCTGTATATTGCTGCCTGTTCATAAGTTTTGCCCATCGTCACTGGGGTTTCTTTTTCTTACTGACTTTTAGCCTTCTATACCTCTGTACCTTCTACACTTTCCTGTTGGTTTTAGACATTGCACAATATTTTCTCCCAGTCTGTCAGCTATCTGTTAACTTTGTCCATAGTTAACAGGAAATCATACTACAGAAATTTTTAATTTTATGTAATCAAATATTTGAGTATTTCACTTACGACTTGGGGCTTTCCTATTTTTTTAAGAAGTCCTTCCCACTCTTGAATGATGAAGATAGTGTCCTACATTTTCTTCTACTAGTGTAATAATTTTACTTTTCACATTTAGTCTTTAACCTACTTCTAAGTGGCTCCACTTCTGTATGATAATATTTTCTACTAAACAATCCATGCTTCCCTGATTGATCTAAGTGCCATCATACCTTTATACTAAATATACATACATACGAGTCTGTCTATAATTTTCTATTTTGTTTGAAAGGTGCATTTGACTGTCTTATTGCCAAATGTTATTTTTATTACTCTTGCTCTGAACTATATCTTTATATCTGGTAGGACTATTTGCCTATCTCTATTATTTCTTTACAGGTTTAACTTAGATATTCATGGGCTTTTATTCTTATATATTTTGAAAGTTAGTGAAAGTTAAGTCGCTCAGTCATGTCCGACTCTTTGCAACCCCATGGACTGTAGCCCACCAGGCTCCTCCGTCCGTGGGATTCTCCAGGCAAGAATACTGGAGTGGGTTGTCATTTCCTTCTCCAGGGGATCTTCCTGACCCAGGGATCGAACCCAGGTCTCCCACGTTAGAGGCAGACACTTTAACCTCTGAGCCACCAGGGAAGCCCCAAAGCTAGAGTACTGTGATTAGGCTTATTATTAAGTTCCTCAGAAAAGTTATTTGTAATTTGTTTTGGGATTGCATTGAATATGTGAATTAACTAAAAGAGACTTGAGCTATTTATATCTTAAGATCTTCCACCCAAGGTTATGTGTTTCCATTTAAATTAAATCACTCTATGTTCTTGACTGAATTTTCCCCAATGGTGATTTTATGCTTACATTAACTCATGTAATAATCACAACCACCCTACAATACCTTTATTATCATCATTTTTCAGATAAGGAAACTGAGCTCAGACAGATAAGTAATTTGCACAAGAACACATGTAACTAGCAGAACCTGAATTCAAACAGTTTAAAGTCCATATTCTTAACCACTGTACTGCTTCCCCATCAACAGGCAGTTACTTTATAGTTTGGCTGCTATTGTGAATGGTATCTTCTTTTTATTACTGTCTATTTATTATCTGGTACATTATTTTTATTATATTTTCTAAAAGGTTGTTACAGATGTAGAGAAATTTGGTTGATTTTTGAAAGTTAGTATTTGTATCCAATGAAATTTATAGATAGAGTTCATACAGATTAATTCTCTTATTAGTTTAGTATTTGATCTATTCTTTCTGTTGCTTTTTTATATATCAACTGTAAATAATGAGAGTTTTGTCTTTTACTTTCCAATTTTATTTTATTTTATTTATTATTTTTTTTTCACTTTCCAATTTTAAATCTCTCATTTCTTTTTCTTTCCTTATCTCATTGGCCAAGACATCCAATATAGTGCTAGACACCATGTAATTGCGATCATGGCCAAAGAATGTCTCTTATAGAACATTAATGTTATCTCAGAAGAAGTCTGTCCTTTTATCTTGGCTACAGAATGTGCAGCACATCAGAGAACTGTTTCACTAAAGTACAGTTTAGAAATCATGTCTGGTGGCCATGAATCCATTCTGAGCATAGGCCTGATGTTCATTTATACTGCAGAAATTCTTTTTCATAGGAGACAGCCCTTCCAAGGGAGAAATGGCTCAGCTAAACTTGACTTCATTCTGACTTTGCTGCTGCTGCTGCTGCTGCTAAGTCGCTTCAGTCGTGTCCGACTCTGTGCGACCCCATAGACAGCAGCCCAACAGGCTCCACCGTCCCTGGGATTCCCCAGGCAAGAACACTGGAGTGGGTGACTTTAAGTACACATAACTCCATCCTAAATCCCTATGGCAACAGTACAGCTCAGTACCCCTAATTTGCTTCACACAACCTGCAGATGCAACTGTTTCTGACAATCCATTGCTCTCTATCCCCAAGGGCTAATTCAAAGACCACAGCATTGGAAGGAGCCTTAGAGATCAACTGTTGGTCTCATTTTACATCTAAAAGTCCCTATGGTGAGTATCTCATAGCAGATGATCTACTAAGGGGACTGATACCAACAAAAGAGAGAGCTGGAATCAGAGAAGGGGTTAACACAGCTTTCTCCTAATTGGTTTCATCACCACATCTTTAGTAAAGGTTGGCCCTGCCTTGCATTCACGATAACATCTCAAGGCTTACTATGACCTCATCCATCCAGACTTCAACAGGGATCCAGAGGAAGCGCCACTCTTCTCTCCTGTACTCCAGAAGGCTTATCCCTCTACAAGACGAGTGCATCTGCCTAAAGGTGGACACTGGACACTGAAGTCCTGGGGCCATAGTGCAGTCAGATCCATTGGAGGCTCTGAGTGGATGATCAAACACACCCTTCCCTTTCATACATACCCAGGGTGACTAACGCTCATGGTAGAAATGAGTGAACTGAAAAGTCCCACAGGAACCTCAAACCCAACACATCCAAAATGGAACTTCTCAGTGTCTCCTCCAAACTCACTCCCCTCTTACAGTAACCCCTGCACAGGACCCAGAACAACCTCTCTTCAGCCATCCTCAGCACCTTCCTATCCTGCTCACCTGAGGAGTTACCAAGTCTTAGTCCCTCCCCACCCTGAGGATTCCATTGCCCACCCTTGAGGCTCCAATCTGAATAGGGCTTGGTCATGCCCTCCACTCCTGACCCCTGGGACCCATCCCCCGTGTGTATGTATGTGTTAGTCACTCAGTTATGTCTGACTCTTTGTGACCCTATGGACTGTAGCCCACCAGGCTCCTCTGTCCATGGAATTCTCTAGGCAAGAATACTGGAGTGGGTTGCCATGCCCTCCTCCTCCAAGGGATCTTCCCAACCCAGGGATTGAACCCAGGTTTCCTCCACTGCAGGCATATTTTTTACCTTTGAGCCACCAGGGAAGCCCCCATCGTCCACACTACTGCTGATTTTCCCATCATGCAAATGCAACCGCATCTCCTGCCTAAAACCCTAGACTGCGTCCCACTATTCTCAGAAGAATGCACACTTCCCAGCAGGGACCCTACTACCCCCACAGCACAGCACCCTCACCCTTTCCAACCTCACACCCCGTACAGGACTGCTAGATCACCCCCTTCCTTTACCTTCCCCAACCGTGTATCTGAGCCCTGTTCCCTCGACCTAGAACTTGCATCCCATTTTCACCCGCAGCGGTCTAATGTCTACTCACCTGTCAACAATCAAGTCGCAGCTCCCTCCTTCTGGGCGCGTTTGCTGCCTCCTCAATTGCATGCTCCTTGATGACGTTTCTCCGACCTCTCCTCCCAGGACTCTGTACATCCATCCCACTAAACTCTAACGATTCTCTCCTGGACACTGTAAGAAACTGGATTTTCTAAGAGTAGTTATTGCATAGCCAGTCTGGTTTAATCCCTTTTTGTATTTTAGATGGTACCCAGGAATAAAACACATTGAGTCAGATTTGGTGTAGGAGTGAGCCGAAAGTGACCAGTTCACTGCTGGATGCCCCTCGGTGTCACCCTGGCACACCGTGGACTATATGAAAAAAATGAATGATGATTGAATGATTTGCCTACTCTCCTCCAGAACTAGGCGAGAGGTCCGATCTCATCCTAGATTTGGGTGGACAGGGGGTGGCCTTACTCGGTGTTCCGTCGGGAGGGGGCGCTGCGGGGCGGCGGGGC
>NW_011494707.1:1839977-1840965 GCF_000754665.1 Bison bison bison | reverse complement strand
GGCGCACGGGGAGTTAATCCGAAAGCGCTCCAGTCCCGCGGGCTAGACTCCACGTGTCATCGAGAAGCTGATGTAGAGAGAGACAGAGAGAGAAAGCAAGCAAGAGATCAGAGTCCCGGGAAAGTCCTGCCGCGCCTCGGGCAATTATAAAAATGTGACCCCTGGTTTGGCCTCCCAACCACCACCCTCACCTGCCGCGTGCACCGGTCTGCGTCCAACTGCCGGCTCGGTTCCGCGTCCCCGCCGCTCCGCTCAGCATGTGCCCGCTTCGCAGTGAGTAACCAGCCTAGCGCTCTGGTTGGGGGACCGCAGCCGGGAGGCAGAAACTTGGGATGGGCTACGTGGAGACTGGAAGACCGCAATCTCGTGCAGAGGAGGAAGGACGCAGGGAGACACTGCGGGCTTATCCTGCACCCTATAAGACATCCTCTCTTTTACCGTGGAACAGCCCCAGGCGCTAAGTATTATGCCCGCTTTACAGATGAGAAACTGAGGCCCCGCAGGATAATTTCTTGCCCAGGCTCCCTTGGCGACACCATTAAGAGGACAGATCCCAGCCAGTCGGCTTCAAAGCAAGGCTGTGTCTACCCACTGTTTCCAAAACACTGGGTGGCTTCCCCACCTGGCCTCGCTTTCCCTCCTCCTGAAATGGAGACTTTTTCTGGGTGAACTCTGCCTTGCACCCTGGTCTGAACTCACAAGGTGATAGTGTCTGTGAGTTGGTTTCCAACCCTAGAACAGAGCACTGACCTTCAAGAGCTTAATTCATCATCTCTCAGTTGCTGAAAGAAGATCAGTGGGAGGTTGGTGCCCAGAAGGAGATGGGTGGACATGGCCAGAAGAGATGGAAGGTGGAGGCCAGCCTGCTCATTCTTCCCCTGGATTCCCTTGCAGGCCTCCTCCTCATATCCACCCTGGTTCTCCTCCACCACCTGCCCCACCTCAGTTTGGGCAGGAGCCTCCCCCCCACCACAGCAAGCCCAGGAAG
>NW_011494707.1:1811170-1839877 GCF_000754665.1 Bison bison bison | reverse complement strand
CCAGGAAGGAGCTGCCTCGACTACTCCCAAAACCTGCTGAGGGCTGTCAGCAACACGCTACAGAAGGTGAGCTTTTCATTGTCCTTGTTCCCACTGCAGTCTCTCTAGTTAAGGGACATCTCTGAACTCCTGGTCACCTGAAGGAACTGCAGGGAAATTGTGGAAGTTAATCAGGAGCTGTCAAGAGAGAAAGAGGGAACTTTACAAATGGCCCAACTATTAGCTAAAGAGTCTCAATGAAATTGTGTCTCCAGAGAAGGCAGGAGAGGTCATAAATTACAATGGCATTCGTTTTGGCTGTGCCTACACAGAGGAAAGTGGATATTTACAGTGTTCCCTGTAGCCTGCCAACAGAGATGGAATTGTGTCAAGCCCACACTCTTCCTCTGACAACTTATCAATCCAGGAAACTGTTACTAGGGGCGGCCTCTGTGCTCCGGGGGCTACAAAGATGAATCGGCCCTGCCCCACACAGTCCTCGCCAGCTTCCAGTCTGATGGCTGTTTGTTGTTAGAGTAACACATTTCAGGGGGCTTATGACAGTGCATGTCCAGGCTTCCTTTTCTAGGGGGCGAGTTATCTAATTTTATTTAAAGCTTCAGTCATTTTTTTTAGCTTTCATATTTTAATGCAAAAAGTTTTTCTTCTTCTTCCTTTAAAAACTTTCCAACATCTATTGCTTTGGCTGCAACAGCCTCAACTGATATTTTAAAAGATGTCCTTTGACCTTCCTGCTGTCTAGAAAATCTTTCTTGAATATTTCTAGCTTGTTGCTTTATGAATATCTTAAAGTAAGCTCAGTGCCACAAGTTCTCCTTAACGAACTCTCCCCACCTCCAACCTTTTATAATGAGCTGACTGCTGTTCCTTACAGTTCAATCCATCTTAATTAGAAAGGCAGCTCACCAAGTGAAAACTACAGAGATAAGTCCTTTGATTCCTAAAGAAAAGTATGATATGGGTAAAATTTAGGAGCTCTGATTTAAATAGATGCTTCATGTGAAAAATTTGACTCTTCTACTCCCTGAGGCAGCACCAAAGGTCAGAAGATCACAGAACTCAATTTGATTTTTTAGTATGATTCATGTGTCAAATTTGCCAGAACAAATCAGCTGGCTACTTGTAGAGAAAACAGAGGTAGCAAATGCATGTGATTCAGAGGCTGTATCCAGCCCACAGATCTGTAAAGTTTGGTCAGTGTCTTTTATATTTTATTTTAATTTTTGAGTTTGATGTCATTGAAAAAGTAGACCTTTCATATAAGAATCCAGATTTCTAGCTTCTCCTGAAAATATTTGAAG
Source organism: Bison bison bison (assembly GCF_000754665.1). Classification (NCBI taxonomy): domain Eukaryota; kingdom Metazoa; phylum Chordata; class Mammalia; order Artiodactyla; family Bovidae; genus Bison; species Bison bison. Next base: position 1,838,576 of record NW_011494707.1, on the reverse strand, counting down.
AACTCTAACAGTTGGACCCACATTTCATATATATATATATATATATATATTGCTCTATTTATTCATTTCTTCATTTAAAAAGTATTTGTTGAGTGCCTACTGTATGCCAGGCACTATTTCATAGATTCATCTTTTTTAACAATGCCATAATAATAGATAGTTACTGTTTCATTTTGGAATGCTGCTGCTGCTGCTGCTGAGTCGCTTTAGTTGTGTCTGACTCTGTATGACCCCATAGACGGCAGCCCCCTGGCTGCCCCGTCCCTGGGATTCTCCAGGCAAGAACACTGGAGTGGGTTGCCATTTCCTTCTCCAACGCATAAAAGTGAAAAGTGAAAGTGAAGTAGCTCAGTCGTGTCCGACTCTTAGCGACCCCATGGACTGCAGCCCAAAGGAAGGCAATTATCACAGAAATAAAACTATTGTCTTATTTGGAGTTTTTTTTCTTTTTATTGTTGCAGTGTAGTTGCAAATCTAACTTTTTACAACCTGCTCAGGCCTCCAGGAGCAGTGTATTCATTTTCTATTGCTGCTGTAACAAATTACCACAAACTTAATGGCTTTAAGCAACACAAACTTATTATCATATAGCCCTGGAGGTCAGAAATCTGAAACGGGTCTCACTAGTCTAAAATTAAGGTGTCAGCAGAACTGTATCTCTTTCTGGAGACTCTAGAGAAGAATTCATTTTCTTGCCTTTGCCAGCATCTAGAAGCAGCCCCCATTCCTTGGTGGCCCCCTTCCATCCTCAAAGCCAACAAATGAGTCTTTCTCGTGCTTCATCTCTCTGACCTTGACTCTCCACCCTCTCTCTTCCATTTACAAGGACCCAGAGATTACACTAGACCCACCCAGACACTCCAGGATAATCTATTTCAATGTCAGCTGATTAGCAACCTTAATTTCATCTGCAACCTTAATTCCCCTTTGCCACATAACGTGACATAGTCTCAGGTTCTAGGGATTGGGAGGTGGATATCTCTGGCGGGGGCATTTTTCTTCCTACAGCAGACAGGGTCGCAAGCTTTGCTACTTGTTGCCCACACGTGTCCTGTACTCTCAAGCTTTGTTTCATGGCCCATGCTGTTCCCTCTGCCTGACGATCCCCCTCCTCTGAGGATGTCCCATCTCTGGGGAACCTTTTCATCTCTTTCCACGCCCTTCTCAGAGCCTTCTGACCCTTCAACTCAGCCCTTCTCACCTGCTGGCATGTCCCCTGGTCATTTGGGCACTGGCCTGTCTCCACAGCTGAACTGGGAATCCTGGCGGGAATAATACAGTCCCCTTCTTTGTCACATTCCTTAGTACCTAGCATAGCATATATCAGGCTTGTTGAATGGAAAAATGATCTCGATCTTCAATCAACAAATCATTGACTTCTTAAGCTAAATTTCATAAATATGTTCAGCATGCTCGTAAGATGATGTGTGTGTGTATATACCACACATTAAATCTCCACTTGTTTTCATGGTTGCATGTTTGTTATATCCGTCAAGTGGTGACCTTAACAATCCCCCTCTAGAAGCTATATTTGAAAAAGATATTCATAAAACACAGATGCTTTGCCAAAAGGAAAAAAAACTGTTTTCACCAGAAGCAAGTGTCCCAGCATGGTGTAGAGGCTGATTAGCACAGCCTGTTGAAATGATTTGTAGTATTTACATAACGGAGAAACATATCTTCAGGAGAAACATGTCATAAGCAAAAGGAGAGGAGGGAGTGGGAGAGAGTGTCAATGACCTGTTTCTTTGGTCTTATGAAGACCTTGAATTTTCTACAGGTCGGAGATGGCGGTCAAAGGCAGCCAACTCTTGCTTTGGTGCCAGCGTTATGGGGAGCCTGGTGCCTTATTAATATCATAAGCTGAGTTTTTTTTTATGTATTTTACAGGCCAGACAAACCCTAGAATTTTACTCCTGCACTTCTGAGGAGATCGATCATGAAGATATCACCAAAGATAAAACCAGCACAGTGGAGGCCTGTTTACCACTGGAATTAGCCACGGTATAGAGGATTTTCCTCCCAAAGCTTATAACATGGTTAAGGACTGTGCATCAGACCTCATCTTCTTCCAAAAATGTGCATGCTTCTGGGCTCTATCCTCATGGGATGTCAACAGGCCCCATTGTAGAAGTTCAATTTGAAACAAAAATGTGTAAAAATATGTGTTTTTTTACAACAGTGTGAAATATACATCACACTACTGAACTATACACTTTAAAATAGTTAAGATGATAAATTTTATGTGTTTTTTACCACAGTGAAAAAATTTGATATGTTTGAGGAGTCAAAAAAATTTATGTTAAAAATTAGTATCTTTTTGATGTGTGATTTTTTTTTTTTTTTTTTTTTTGCTCTAGAATGAGAGTTGCCTGGCTTCCAGAGAGACCTCTTTTATAACTGTAAGTCAGAAAATTGAAGGTTTCAGCTCATATTATGAATTCATATCATTGATATCTCATTATTTTTTTCTTCTAGAATGGGCATTGTCTGGCTTCTGGAAAGACCTCTTTTATGACAGTAAGACACAAGAATCTTTCTTCAAATGCAGCATTGGGGTAGGGGGGGATGTTTTTAGCCCATCTCAATGGTTCCTTCCCCACTTCGTTGTATCACCCAGACCCTGTGCCTTAGAAGTATCTATGAGGACTTGAAGATGTACCACGTGGAGTTCCAGGCCATGAATGCAAAGCTTCTGATGGATCCTAAGAGGCAAATCTTTCTAGACCAGAACATGCTGGCAGCTATTGCTGAGCTGATGCAGGTAAGGCCTCCCATCCTTCATGCTGAGACAGCCAGCCAGGGTCCCTGATGAAGGGCTCTACTGTCAGCCCTTCCTGGATTCGGGGAGGCCTGAAATGCCCCCTTCAAAGCCAGCTACATAGTAGGGGAGACAGTCTCTAGGGTGCCCTCTAGTGAGAGGGCAACATGAGCCGATCACATGAAGGAAAGCAGCCTCCTGCTTGTTGATCATGCGGTGTGCCCCAGGCTCTGGGCAAAGATATGCTGTCCCCACGGCAACCACATGGGGTCTGTGGAAAGGAGGAATCCCATGCTTAGAGGGTTGTTCGCTTGTCCGAGGTCACACAGCTTGGAAATGGCAGAGGTAGGATTTAAACCTCCAAAAGGGGATTCCACTCCACTCATCTTCTCACACATCTCAAAAACCTCTGTGATGTTCATGACAGGGGCCAGCATGCATATCTGCAAATACTGTTAGTAAAGACACACTAGTCTAGTGCCTGGATAGGACCCATCCGGAACCAAAATGTGGATGGAAGAGAGAAATGACCTATCACCTGGGGACGTCCACAGTGTTACTCAGAGACAAGAACTTGCTTTGTAATTTCCTGAATAACCAGAACACAGGATGCTAATATGAAACATAGAAATAACCACTTAAGAAAGAGCAGGGTGCTGCTGTGGTGACCAGGGCATGGGATAAATACAGTGTCAAGAATGATTATCTGAAAAGAAATTTATTTTTATTTCATTCATTTTTTTGGGGGGGTGCTAAATTACTTGTTTGAAAAGCAGTGAACATCATGCAAGTATCAAAGAATGTTACCATCTAGACAGTTGTAGATGATATTTTATTTTCAGGACCAAGAATGGAGTCAGTTCCACCAGAAATCAGACAACTATGCCCAAACATTCTGTACCTCTGTGCCTCAGTTTCTTCCCCTCTGAAATGGGGTGATGACCCACTCTACATTTCTTTTAGGCTCTTTGTGAGGAAGTACAAGCAAAAATGCTGATCCTTGTGCAAATATATGGGCCTCCCAGGTGGCGCAGCAGTAAAGAACCTGACTGCCAATGCAGGAGACCCAAGTTCTATCCCTGAGTCAGGAAGATCCCCTGGCAGAGGCAATAGCTACCCACTCCAGTATTCTTGCCTGGATAATCCCATGGACAGAGGCGCCTGATGGGCTAGAGTCCATGGGGTCACAAAGAGTCGGACACAACTGAGCAACTGCACGCACATGGTCTTGCGTTGTGTTGTCAAATTAAAGGGCTCAAACTGGGAGACCCAGTGCCAGGTTTATATACTCTCACACGACTATCTGTAGTCAGCAGGTCTGATACTGACAGTTTCCGATCAGTAGCAATCCATCACCTCCCTGTTCTGAAAAGGACATAGCTTCTTAATGTAACGAACAAAAATTAATTGGATATCACAGCAGATGTCTCTTAACAGAATTGTTCCTTTCTAAAATGCAACTCCCACTGATGATTTTCTAAATAGCTTTCAGGGTCTTTTCAGAGCTCACTGAAGATCCATGTGCTTGGATAATGAGCACTTCTTCTCTCAGGTTCTGCCTGCCCATCTGGCTGGGAGTGGATTTGCGTTGGGTTTAGGAGAAGCAATGAGGGAGTGGGTTGCAGGCTCTGAGACGTGTATTGGCTTCACCCGTTTTTACAGATGAACGTTTTAATTTTGGAATACCGTCTATGTCATGCTCAATATTTATTCTCCTAGGCCCTGAATTTCGACAGTGAGACTGTGCCACAGAAACCCTCCCTGAAAGAACTGGATTTTTACAAGACAAAAGTCAAGCTCTGCATCCTTCTTCACGCCTTCAGAATTCGTGCGGTGACCATCGACAGAATGATGAGCTATCTGAGTTCTTCCTAGAATGCTGAGGTCTCTCCTAACCTTAAAATCATTTTTAGAACAATTGGAACCAAAGAGATTGTAATAGGGCATAGGTTAAGAACTGGGGAGGGGGTGGCTGGACCTGTCCCTACTGAAGCTGGTACAGAATTCTCATGCTTGTTTCCATGAGTCATCTCTCCAGACTTGCAGAATGTGACTGTTCTATCCACATGATTCTTTTGATCAAGTCTATTCATATTTACTAGGCATAAGTTATTTTTATAAGTTTTGATGAGCAAATTGATGAGGGAAAATGTCCTCACAGAACATATTTTCTTTTTTTTCCGCTTTAAAAGAAGAGTAAGGAATTATAAGCTATTTTAGTACCAAAGTGTTTGTAGAAACAAACACTCAAACATAATTTATTTTAAAGTATTTATTTATATAATTTTATGTTAATGAAAGGGTGTGAACTAATTTATATTTATTTATGTTATATTTATTAAGATATTTATTGCCCAAGTGGATTTGAGATATATCTTATGTTGTTCTAAAAATAAAATGGATGAATTAAAAAAAAAGTAATTCTGTTTTTCTAATGTGATTGGAATGCTTTGAGTGCTAAAATACACATTGTGGGAAAACAGAAAACTGGTGAAATTCGAAAAACATCACCTTGGAAAGAATGCCACAACATCCTTGCCCATTTACTAGTTCCTTTAATCCCATATTTTATTTTTGTAACATCTCTAAAAAATTTTATTATTTATTTATTGGCTCTGCTGGGTCTTGGTTTCTACGTGAGTTTTCTCTAGTTGCAGCAAGTGACCGGGGGCTATTCTCTAGCTGCAGTGCACAGGCTTCTCTTTGCCATGGCTTCTCCTGTTGTAGATCATAGGCTCAGTAGTTGGGGAGTGTGGGCTTAGTTCCTCTGTGGCATGTAATCTGAATCTTTCCAGACCCAGGGATCGAACCCATGTCCCATGCATTGGCAGGCAGATCCTTAACCACTAGACCACCAGAAGAAGAAAGTGAAAGTGAAGTCGCTCAGTCGTCTCCGACTCTTTGCGACCCTGTGGACTGTAACCTACCAGGCTCCTCCGTCCATGGGATTCTCCAGGCAAGAATACTGGAGTGGGTTGCCATTTCCTTCTCCAGGGGATCTTCCCGACCCAGGGAGTGAACCCGGGTCTCCCACCTTGCAGGCAGATGCTTTAACCTCTGAGCCACCAGGGATACACTAGACCACCAGGGAAGTCCTTTAATCTCATATTTTAAAGAGAGCCTCATAAGCCTGATCTATTTTAATTCTGAGGCCATTTGAGTGAAGTTACAGCCTGTGAGTATATACTTTATTATTTTTGTTCAACATCTGACTCTAAAACACATAAAAATGTTTTTCCCTATTAACCACAGCTCAGTAACATACTGTGCATTAGCCAAATACATAATAACATCCTCCAACTGGGAAAAACATCATTAAGAGGCTTTCTAGTTACATTATTCTAATTTTTGTGACCCCTTGGTCTCTCAGGGGAGAACTGTTTCTAAATTACAATAAGAAAAACTCTCCCTTTGCTTTAAATTATATAGAACTCCTGCCCAAACCACATGGATAATAGCCTTGCTCTGGCTTGAGAAATGTGCTTTTTAATTCTTTAAACAATGAGAATTTTAAAAGATTTACCTGATGGAATACCATGTAATTTTCGAACTCTGTTAATCACATTCCTCCTTAATATGAAAAGGCCATAAAGAATGGACTATTCAGAGTCCGCCCCTGTCCCCCCTCTCTTTTCTCAGGTGAGTCCTCCCCTCAGAACTCAATTCGTATCCCAGTGAATAGGGAGGGGAGTGTATATGGCCACCCCAGGTCCTCACCTGTGGAGAGACGTACTCGTTTTTCAGAGTCTCCCCCCCCCCCAAATTGATGTACAATCGGATAGAAATCATCAAGCTAAGATCCCATCACATGCCTCCTCTTCTTTAGGGACTCCTCCTCAAGCTTGGATGGCTAGCAGGTAATTCACAGATAGGAGTTTCTTGCCTCTGAGTACTAGGTTTGGGGTGGCTGGCTTTGATCATGGCAAGAGCTCAGTGGCTTTGATGGACTGGCACCATTGAGTTGCCCGTATCCCATCCCAGCCCCTCCTTGGAATGGCAAGGTTGTCTGGCCGGTTGTCTGTGCCTGGAAATGAGGACAGGCAAGACTGTCAACTGTGCTATAGACTGGGTTTATACAAAGGATCACAGGTATCTCCTTGGTTCCAGAAATTGCCATGACATATCCTTCAAAAACATTACCAGCCCAAGAAACATCTTTACAACAAAGTCCATTCTTCACTTCAAAACTTGACCAGTTTTCTGGTTTTTCTCATTTAAGCCTAGTCTGCCATTTACAACTTGTATGATGTGACCATGTTGTTCTAACCTCTCCTTACCCATTTTCTCTTCTAAAAAGTGAAGATAGGGACTTCTCTGGTGGTCCAATGGTTAGGGCTCTGTGCTTCCACTGCCGGGGCTACCAGTTCAGTCCCTGGTCAGGGAACTATGATCCTGTAAGCTGTGTGGCACATGACCCCTAAAAAGTGAAGATAATACTAGAACCTACCTCAAAGGATCAGATCAAGGGTTACATGGAGCGACTCCTTCAAAGCATTACCAGTGCACCTGGCATGTAATATGTACACAATAAATAGAAGCAATTTTTGATTATGATTATTAGCCCTTAGGTTTGGTGATGGGCCAAATGGGTTTGCTCTTTGCTACTATTTTCATCTGTGAAATTCAGAAAACTGTAGCCCTATTTCACAGCACTATTGTGAGGACTGAATGACTCAGTACAGTGCTGGCCTCTAGTCTGCACTCAACATCAAGGTTTTAAAATTGTTAGATCATTTGCTTGAAGACCTCAGTGATGCCTTGTCCTGCCAGGGCAGTTGCCCACTAGGGGCATTCAAGCAGAGGAGACTGTCTGGCCAAGACACGATGGCAAACAAGCAGGGTTCTGCCTTCTCAGAGCAGAGGGTGGGGAACAAGGTAACTTAGGAAGACTGAGGGCCCTCCTAAAAATAGGCCTCGGATCTAGCTTATTAGAGAAATTTGATAACAGATCACTTTTTTAAAAGGAAATAAGAATGACTGAATCTGAGAATTAACATAAAAAAACAGCTGACAGAGGCCCCACTGAAGGCCCAGAGCTTTGGGGAAAAGGGGTCAGTTCTGCGGAGAGATCTGGCCAGAGAGCCACAGGTGGGTGTGTTACAACTCAGAGATGCACAAGGGCCTTAGACACCCTAATGGGGAAAGAAAGCCTGGGAGTCAAAAGGGGAGAACACCAGCTTTGTCTAAAGCCAGAAGGGACAGAGGCCAGAAGTCCCTGTGGCTGTGTCACCTGGGCCACGCAGTTGTCCCTGTTTGAGGACTAAACGGTTGGTTCCAGCTAGCGTAACTGTGGCTTCCTGTTTTAAGGCAAAGTGCATCTACAATACTGCCATGGACTGAACGTCTGCATCACATATGGAACCCCCGATCCCCAGTGTGACGGTATCAGGGGTGGGGCCTTTAGGAGGTTAGGTCATAGTGGGATTAGTGCCCTTGGTGGCTCAGACAGTAAAGCGTCTGTCTACAATGCAGGAGACCCGGGTTCAATCCCTGGGTCAGGAAGATCCCCTGGAGAAGGAAACGGCAATCCACTCCAGTACTATTGCCTGGAAAATCCCATGGACAGAGGAGCTTGGTAGGCTACAGTCCATGGGGTCACAAAAGTTGGACACGACTGAGCGACTTCACTTCACTTCAAGAAGAGACTCTGAAGGGACTTCCCTAGTGGTCCAGTGGTTAAGCCTCCGCCTTCCAATGCAGAGGGCACAGGTTGGATCCCTAGTCAGGGAATTAAGATCCCATGTGACTTGCAGTGTGGCAAAAGGAAAAAAAAAAGGGGGGGGGGGCTTGTGTTAATAAATTAAAAAAAAAAATAAGAGACTTGGAGAGGTCTCCCCCAACCCCAATGTGAGGACACAGTAATAAGGTGACCTGCTGCAAATCTGGGAAAATTTTCACCAGACACCAAATCCACCAGCAGCCTGATCTTGGACTTCCCAACTTCCAGAACTTTGAGGAACACACTTCTGTTGTTTAAGCCATTCAGTCTGTGGTATTTTGTTGTAGCAGTCTGAGCTGACTGAGAAAACTTTTAAATAAGGAAGAAAGTCCAACCATATTTTTCAAAAATTGAATTGTATCAGCTTTTCAGTTGACATGTACTAGGTCAGAACAACTCAAAACTTTTAGTTATTTGTATGTATCTTTTAGTATGATATTAAAATTATGAGTATAAATTATGACATCAATGTAATATCAGAGACAATACACTCAAGTAACTTTTTTCTAGAAGCAACAGGACTAATGCTTACTCAGTGCTTACTACGTACCAAGAGTGTTTCTACAAGTGTTTATACCACAAATGTACAGAATCCTCTCAAAAACCCTGTGAGGAGGCACCATTGCCTTCCCCTTTTTATGGATGAGGAAATAAAGCAAGGGACCATAGAGGCTTACTCAGTAAGTAGTAAACGCTGGGATCTGAGCCCAGGCAGCCTGGTTCTGGCCTGTGCTGGCAACCTTACCCTTTGCTTCTCATAATCAGGTCACAGGCTTCCCCGGTCACTCAGTGGTAAAGAATCTGTCTGCAATGCAGAAGCCACAGGAGACATGGGTTCGATCCCTGGGTCAGGAAGATCCCCTGGAGAAGGAAATGGCAACCCACTCCAGTATTCTTGCCTGGGAAATCCCATGGACAGAGGAGTCTGGTGGGCTGCAGTCCATAGGGTCGCAAAAGAGCTAGACACAACTTAGCAACTAAACAATAATTCAGGTCACAGTAAGTCATCATAACCATGCAAAAAGCATCAAAGTTACTTATGCTTCTCTCTCCCTCACTACACTGTGAGAGAAGCAAGTACAGGAAAGGTCGTGTCACTCACTCATGTATTTGTGTACTTAGGCCCTGGCACTTAAAAATGGTAGAGAGAAAAAGGCAAATTTTCATGAGTTCCCACATTTCTCATTTTTAATCTATGAATAAATAAGAAGGTCTTTTAAAAATCAAATCATTTCCAATCACATGAAAAAATTATAAAATGCATATGTTCCCTTGGCTCAAAACAATTATACCTGCTCAGAATGGGAGAACACCCGTAAAAGTCACCAAGGCTCTTCCTAGTTTTGGATTCCTGGCTTAAAACAAAGGTCTATTTCTTGCTTGAGGAACAGACTCACTGTGGATAGGCTGGGGGCTCTGCTCTGCTGTTCTCTTCCAGAACCCGGGCTGATGGAGCATCAGCTGTCACATGCTCTGGGTGGATGATTTAAGTAATTGACATATCTATGGTCTGGGATTCTGTGGTCCATCAGGAGCAATGTGCCACAGAAGTATTACCAGTGAACTGGAAATGGGGTTATTTCCCACTGAAGATGTCATAGATACAAGCTACGAGAGACCCAGTCATCTCAATGGCAGTCATCTCAATGGTTGGTTCACACACTGCTCAACAGGAGCCAGTCAGGGGTCCAGCAGGGCGCCTCAACAACCCTGCATCAGCCCTCAGTAACCCCCCAAACCAGAGCAGTGCCACTTCCGAATGTTTCACCAATGCAGCTTCCAGGTGGACTTCCTTTCACAAAAGGCTCCTCCAGCTAAAGAAAACATGGAACTCATCCAAGCCCCTCCCTGCAGTTTTTATGTCACAAAACCATCTTTTAGATTTCCCAACTTGCTTGAAAACAAAACACGCTATAAATGCACAGATAAGACCCCCTTCTAAAAATGAAACTCATGTCAAAGGTTAAAGCACACAGCAAGAATGGACTTCTGCAGAATAAAGATGGCAGCCTAACTCCAGGCTGCTTAACTAGGAATTTACAACATGATTGGAGTAAATTGCATGAGTCCTCTGGAGGCTCCAGGCTGGAGGTCTCAGTTAAAAAAAGCAGGAAGAATGTCAGAACTCTGCACTCAGTATTCTACCCCAGGGCCTCTGTTAAGTAGCAGCAGCCACAGAACCATTATCAGAAATGCTCAAACCCCGGTGTGTAGGCTGGAAGATATGTAATCCCAGCAGTCGGGATCTCTGCCTTCAGCAAGCAGCAGGCTGCTTCACCCTGAGGACTTCCAGCAATGGCAATAGGCTGGACCAACTGCTGAAAACAACCATCCTCATGAGAACACACTTCAATTCAGCAAAGATGGTGTCCTCTTTAGAAAAGGGAGTGAAAACACTTCCACTTGACAAAGCAGGGGAGAAAGCCTGTCCCCTAAAGCACCCCCCAAAATAACAAAACATGTCCCAAATGTGCAGGAAAATCCTGTTACAGAGACACACAGGTAAGGAGCTCATTATGAAAACACCTGGTTTTAAATATAAACGTACCTTCCCATGCACAGGTGGGAGAACACTCATTCCTGGAGTCATTCCTGGAGGGAGAAGGGTTATGGGATGTGGGGGTGCTTCTGAATCTGTGAAAAGTCCTGGGTTAGTTGCCCCTGCTTTACCCTCACTCAGCTTTACTCCAAGAACTGGGTCTGGGAGTAAAACCAACTAATGCCCGAACAGCCAAGATAATAACAATCAAGGAAGATCATGCTTTAAAAAGTAATGTGTAAGTAAATAATAACACAAAGAAGACATATTTGCACTGTACAGATGCATATTTATTGTTCTTCCCTTTATCCACAGTAAGAAAAAGGCTGGAAAGTGTTAGGAAACCAGCTTATATACAAAGCACCTCTGAAATTATGATTTTCTTTGGAAAACAACTTAAAAAAAATAATAAACACTTAAAAAATTCAAGACCTTTTAAGTATTTTACACTTCTGAATGTTAAAACTCCATGTGTTTCCTGAAATATAGAGCAATTAAAAATAAAAACTCATAAAGTGACACTGATTTGAATTCCACTGGATCCCTGATCATTAATAATATCAATACGTTCTTCCCTATAAAATGAATTTGTTCTTCACAGGCAAAGCTATAAAGTATGTTTCTCTGATTAATTCATTAAGATTGAATTTACTCTCCAGCTACTGTCAACAGGAGACTAATGGTAATTTATAGTTTCTTCAAATAAGTTAACAAAACATACCCAAAATGTTAATCACCACACGCATGATTCTGGGAGAGCGACAATATCCATACATATTAAAAAAAAACAAAGATTTCACCCATTAACAAGAGCCAATATGGCCCATGATTCCCTGGGGCAAGTCCTCTTCGAGAAGAGATGACAATGTTCCTTGGTCCTGACTAAGGCCATTTCTAAGTGGCATTCCCGCACTGCCCGCCCCCCACAACCCTCCCAGAAGTAAACAATCCAGGGTCAAGGTCAAGAAATGCAGTGTTTGGTGATTTCAGAAGGTTGATGAAATCTGCAGGGACTCTGACGATGGACCCAGGTGAACTTCCCCAGTGAGATGAGGCCACCACCTGCGAGTGTTTGCACCAACACGGATGGGGAGAGGATTCTAATCCTTTCTAATGACCCTTGGGCCAGGTAACATGATTGATTTAATGGTTTAACAGACCACCAGCCAGACTGGTTAGTAATAAGACACGGAAATCACACCTCACATAAAAAGACATACTGGACCCGGCAGCACATGGGTATCTGACTGTGTGGGAGCTAAAAGAACAGGAACCTCTCTTTATCATTAATGACATGAGGAAAAAAAGCTAAGTGAAATTGGTGCAATTTAAGTACTCCACCACTTAATTGCTAAAAAGAAATGTTCCAAACGCTTGATATGAATTTCATAGTTCACAGACTCCAGTAGGAAAATTACCACATTTCTCGCCTGACTGCTGTTGAGTCATTTTAGGCACCCTTTATAAGTGTATGTGTTTGGGTGGGGAAGCCGGGTGGGATGGTGAGAGTGGAAGGTACAAAAAAAAAATTCTTGATATTGTAGAGGTTTTTTTTCCTTCCTCAAGGTTTCCAAATATTTCACATTCCCTTTGCCCCTGAATAATGTGAGCTGCAAGCGGTCTATGAAAGGAGCTGCTTCCACAGGCTGTGTAGCTCTAGGTCCCGAAGTCTGTGCCTTATTACCACGGAGACAGTCTTTGAAGGCAGAGTTCCTGAGGCTTCCTCTTCCAGCTCATCTTTCAAACCTCACGTTTCCTGTAAGAAGCCTAACAAGGGAGAGAAACGAATTCAGGGATTCATTGTTGTGGGGAAAGAGCACATGCGTTTAAAGAAAGTCACTTGTCCGTTTAAAAAAGGAACTGCTAGAGTGGCTGGGTTTTCCTGAGATGAAGATAAACCAGTGCAATTTTTTAAGGCTGCAGTTATAAGACACTAAAATGCCCTGATAAAGACACAAAATTCAGCCAATCACCCAGATACTTTGACTACAGGAGGGCAGAAAACACTGGAAAATTTCTGGCTTTTTGTTCGTCTGTAACTTATTGAAGATTTTTCTCCTATTCAATGACAAATTGGACTAGTAAGCTTTTATGATACATTTCACTGCCAAAAAATGTCACAAATCCTTATTCAGCTTTATGTGGCGCCAAGTTAGGCGTCTAGCGAAGTCAAGAGCAGATAAAAACAAAACAACCACTCATTCTACAGGATCTGTGAGATGGTCAGATTTCCAAACCTTCCTTTGATGGACGAGGCTATGATTGTTTCCTTATCACAGCAGAGGCCAGTACTGTTGATAGGCAGAAGTGCCTATATGCAAATAGGGAGATTTCCACATGTGGGCCTCAGTGATTTACATAATTTCAACATATTCAAGAAAAAGAAATTTGATATTGAAACTGGCTCTTCTATTGCCTTGCAGCTCTTGCATCCAAACTGGTGGGGGCGTTCAGAAAGTTCACCCTCCACACCTGACATCATCCTGGGCGGTCACCCCAGACTTTAACTTTTCATATAAGCTTTTGGGGTGGCTGACACACTTTTACATTCTTTAAGGAACAAAAAGTCCGAATAGAATTCCAAATAAAAACCTCTCTCTGACTTGCTTCTGAGAAGTAACACAGCATTTGTTAATCATGGTAACAATACATATTAATAAAAATCCAAGTTGTGAATTGGTTTGACCTCGGGTCTAACAATATGCTAAGTCAAGCCACAAAAAAAAGAAGTGCTTCAAAACAAAGGAAGGAACCCTGTGGTTTTCTGGACTGAGACCAGAAACAACTCCCTTTAGCGCTCTGTTCCCATCTTTGCTACTGGAGGCTCACTAGTGCCACCAAGTGGAGCACTGCGTCAATACCACAGGAAGTCTGGAAGGCTCAAGGCTTCCAGTTAGGTCTCCAGTTAAGGACATTATCAATGGACACGAGTTTGAGCAGACTCCAGAAGACAGTGAAAGACAGGGAAGCCCGGCATGCAGCTGCTCATGGGGTCTGCAAGAGTCGGACATGACTGAGCAACTGAACGACAACAAAGGACATTATCTACTCCTGCCGGAGTCTCACTGCCTGAACCTAGAGTTTTATATGCATTATCTCTTTTCATTCTCACAAGAGACCTAGGACATTGGGAGTTTCACATCCATTTGACAGATGAGAATATAGAGGCTTTATGCGAGGTAAGGAATTTGCTTAGTCATAGATATATTACACAACACAGGGAATATAGCCAATATTTTATAACTGTAAATAGAATATAACCTGTAAAAATTGTGAAACACTACATTGTACACCTGTACCTTACTGTATATATCAAGTATACTTCAATTAAAAAAAAAAAACAAATCTGCTTGGTCACAAACCTAGCCAGCACTTGAGACGGTATTCAAATGCTTCCTCTGATGCCACACGTGAATCATCTTTACTTAGATTATGACCCACATGCTTACCGCAGAGCATTTGCGCAATCTTCTGAACCTGAGCTTAGACGTGACTAACACCTTCTAGAGTATAAATTTGCTATTTGCAAAGACACAGCTTGACCCCAAGTAAATGACTAAGATAATTTTCTGCTTACCTCTCAGCACATCTTGGACTTCAACTGAATCAACATTTTTTAAGCAGTTACATAAATTCTGAGCTGTGGCATTATTCTGCTCCTTTTCTTGCCACTTCTTCAGCATCTTAAATTTACTGATCGTAACATTGTCTTCCTTCTCCCGGATAGCATCGATTTCGCTAATATTCAGCTTCAGGTTGGCAATAGCAATCTTTAACCACTCCTTCCCCAGCTTCTCAGCAAGGTTAAACAACTGCGTGTCTGTTAGGGTTTTAGTCTTCACCCCATCTAAAAGCACATGAAGAATTCAGCAGTTCCTCTCAACACTTCATTTATAGTCATTGACAATGAAAATGTATTCTCTTTATATAAAAAAGATACCATGATTTGAAACTTTAACTGCTTTTAAAATAAATTTAAGTGCCAAAAAAGTCCCTGCTTTCCAAACTATTAGAAGAACCAAAGGGAATGATTACACATAAGGTTGAACTGGGATATAATGCTCACAAGGATAATTCAGTGATTCAGGGAATGAAATTGTTTTACAAAGCTGCACAAATTAGGCTGGAGGGAAAAAAAAATCAGGCATCAAAAATAATTTACGTGGCTCAAAAAGAAAAATATACATTTCCCCTTGCCCATCTCTGCATCTTCACATACAAAGTGCTACCTTTAGTAGTCACTAAAGAGGGCAGCAAGAGATATTAACTGCAGTCTCCATTCTGCCATCTCCTGGCATTAGGGGGAAGAGCATATTCCACAGAAAAGTCAGGGGCACAGTGTCTGTAATATCAGTATCTGTTGTTCACTAAGAAACCATGTCATCATTCTGGAAGGGATTATGTTTACCAACACAAACCAGTGCCTCAATACAAAATACCAGCCCCAGCTGGGTTTTCTATGCTCACACTTTTCAGATGGTTGTGCTATGATGCAGCAAAGCTCACCAGCTGTAGAGTCTCATTAAGGATCCTCCAGGCCTTACAAACCCTGGAGGTGCCATGAGAAGAGTGTGAGGAAGAATCCTTCCTGCCCCTCCTCCAGAACCATAACACTTTGCTCATCTAGAGCCAATAGTCTAATGAAGGGAACCTAACATTTCTATTGAACCCTAACCCCCTTAACTCAAGAATGGTTTCTAAAGGATGGCCACTGCCCTCTAGTGGTCTTCTAATGCATGTGGCTTGTGTTCCTCTCTAAAACTACTACAAGAGAAACCACACAGGGAATCCATCCATCAAAGATTCAAGTTCTCAGGATCATCTCCAAACATACTGTGTCAGATTCTATATCTAAATTTTAACAAGATCTCAAAGTGACTCAGAGTTAAGAGATGACTATATTTTAAAAAGCAATATGGTGATATGCTGAGCCTCAAACTATCAGGATAGTGACTCAGTATCTTTAAAAATGTTGTGAAAATACCTAAACAAAAGTAAATCATTATTAATTTATTTGCTACCACATTGTCAACTCTAAAAAGGCTGGAAATCCTTAATTTTCTAGGTAGTATTTGATCATTTTATTCTATGTCTAGCTACTTGTTCTTGGAGCTAATTTTAAATAGCCAAATAACTGCAAAAAAGGAAAAAATTTTCCTATGTGTCCCATTCAGTTATAAGTGAATAATTTTTGAGGATCTAATATACAACATGATGACTACAGTTAATAATAAATACTATGCTGTACTCTTGAGATTTGCTAAGAGAAGGCCTTATGAGTTCTACCATCAAAAAAAAAAAAGGTGGCTGTGTGAGGTGATAGATGTGCTAATTCATTCGATTGGTAAATATTTCACAATGTATGCTTACATCAAAGCATCCCATTGTGTACTTACATACAGTTTTTATTCGTCAACTATATCTCAATAAAATTGAAAGAATACGTATCCCAATTTGGTTAGGTTTTAAAAATAATTCCAGAGCCTCATTTATTTTGATGTTCATTTAATAGAAATAATAAACAATTCTCTAGTGACAAACAGTAAAATCAGACATACACCATCCTCTTCAACTCCAAGCGGATAACATCTTATTTTAGTCTATAGAGTTTATCTGCTTTTAGATTCACACCTTCTTACAATAATAAAAGGTATTTTGATGAAAGGGTTCATCTACATGAGGCCCCCAAAGCCTTAAGATCTTGTCTTGTGTAATTTGAGTCTGGGTTTTTTAACTTCAATTTGTGAATTCAGTTTGGACTTGAATTTTGAGGTACATACTCCATCTTCTGGCTCCTTGGAGTACTGTTGTTAAGTGCTTAAATCTCTACTGTATTTTTGCAGCTACCAAGCCTTGGTCTCTGCCATTTAAATGGAAGAAATTAACTTGACCTTTATCTCTAATAATTGAGCTGGTGGCTTCCTCCCCGCAAAGATAGTGAATAACTGGGAAGCCAGTGAATGCACACACGGACATTCACTATTCACTTCTTCAGTGAACGCTCTTTATCTTCTACATTAGAGGCCGCAGGCTCAGTGCTGTAGGAAGTGCAGAGATGGACAAGCCGCGGCCACTGACCCTACAGGCTGCAAGACCTTCCCTTGACCCCACTTCTACTTTCACCAAGTGCACGGGAGGAGGAGGCAGTCAAGGTGGAAAAGTAGGCTGGGGCAGACCACCTAGGACCTTTATCCAGGCCCGAGAAGCTTGGACCCAGGGGGACAGCAGGCACACCTGGGATATGGCTCCAGGAAGACTGACCCAAGGAGAACATGTGTCAGATGAACGTCCTGGGGGAGACCAGAGGAAGCGACTGAGAGCCACAGAGGACATGTTTACAAACCTGAACTGTCAATCTGCTTCATTCTTTTATCATAGACCATCTCATCAGGTAAGCTGCTACTCATTTTTCGTCGCCTGTTACCTTTAAAAAAAAAAAAAAACAACAAATTGGCTTTCCCTTATGGTTTTATTATCCACCCATCTTTAAGCTGAACTTTTAAAAAATCATTTTAAAATCATCATTCTGACAGAACAAATTAAAAAAGGATTCAAAGCTCATTCAGATAATTAAGAGTTATGGAACACTTAACAGATCCTGAACATTACTGGATTTGCAAAGCAGAATGAAAATTCTAGTGGATGGAAGGAAGAGACGAGTTTAATGTCCACTTACAAGCACTTACCACTTGTGCTGCTTTTTGAAATGTTCTGGTTCTGATGATGCTGAACCCAGTCACCTGTTAAGGTACAATAAGCAGCAGTTGGAAAAGTGGTATGAAATTGGAATTAAAGCATCGATGTGTGAAAGCACGTGAAGCTCTAGGGTTTTGGTAATCTCTCTCAAATTCAAATGCGGGTTTTAACTTGGTATGTATGCAAATACCCTGAGCTTGAACTCCTTCCAGCATGTCTGGTGGGACCAGTGTCTCCCATATTTCAGTCATCTGCACACTGCTGGCATGGTATCTGCCACACCCAGAGGTCAGGTGAAATGTCATTCCTTCCGTATTTCTCTAAATCTAAAACTACTATAAATAGAACATTGACATCATGTGCCATATGGAGAAGGAAGCCTTAAACATTTTTAAAAAATAAATAACATCTTTAAATTTTAAGTGTATTTATATGTACCCCACTCCAGTATTCTTGACTGGAGAATTCCATGGACAGAGGAGTCTGGTGG
Organism: Bison bison bison; assembly: GCF_000754665.1. Taxonomy (NCBI): domain Eukaryota; kingdom Metazoa; phylum Chordata; class Mammalia; order Artiodactyla; family Bovidae; genus Bison; species Bison bison. The sequence goes on along the minus strand of NW_011494707.1, from coordinate 1,820,371 downwards.
TCTACAGTCCATGGGGTCACAAAAAGTCAGACATGGCTAAGCGACTAACACACACACACGCACAAATCGTAAAAGAATCTCATATATGTATTATCATTATATATACTTAGTGGGTTCTTTGCAGAAACTTCATTATGATTTGACACCACCTGCCCCATGAGTTCAGCCCTGCTCTAACAGATGCCTACATGTTGGGCAGGCCTTCCACAGGTCGCTTGAGTGAAAACATCTTATGAGTGATGGGCAATTTCTGTTCATCGTTAGGATAGGCCTCCCCAAAATAATAGAAACCAGAACCATCTTATGAGGCAGAATATTATTAAATAAGTTTTAAAAAGAGTCTTAAAAGGTGGTCTTTAAAACTGCAAAGAGACTTAGTCTGGAAGAACATCTGTTATTCAGGTTGCTACATATTAAATATCTTTATTACTGAGGCATTTGCTATGATTAAAAAGTAACATCTTTCAGGTTCACTTATTTGAGCAAATTAAATAATACAATCCCCAATACAGAATCCCAAAACTAGGACTCCTCTGGGTAAGTAACTGTAGTTTGGATAAAAGGGCCTGTTTCAAACTGGCTAATTTAAGGGTATAATATTGAGAACAGGAATCACACCTATACAAAAGCTTCCGGCTTAACCTAGGACAGAATCCCAAATGGATTAGATTGGGTTTTATTTCTGGAGTAGAAAGCCTCAATAGCAAATATGGGCTCTGTGCACCTGCTGAGTGTGGGGATTTGACGGTGGGGGCCTGAGAACCAGAGCCGGCACGTCTGTCCCAAGAACTGGGGCCTCTGCTTCTCTTAATCAAATTTTTTGATGTTATGATGATGGGACAGATGAGTACTCTATTTGCTTTCCACCCGAGCCACTCCCCCCAACCCTCCCCAACCCCCCACCTGCCAAACAGAGTTTTAATTCAAGATACAAGATACTCACACTCTCTCAGTTTTGCTTTCCATACAATTTCCTCAGAATCCATTTCAACCAAGAGTAATTTAAACTCCACTGGTTGCTCCAGATACACTTCAATATAACTTTTCAATTTTAAAAGTGAACCATCCACAAATTCAATTTCCTTAAAAAAAAAAAGTGGTTTTCTTAAATTTACAAGTTGCATTAATTAACAACATAAAACGTCAGATAAGGAATAAAGGCAATGAGAAGGGTTAGTGCTTCAGTGGACACCCACTGAAATTCTGACCTTGTAAATCCACTCCTTAACCACACCTCCTCTCACTCTCCCGCTTTCAGCCCCTCCTTACTCTTAGTCAGAACTGTTTTCCACCTCATTGAAGCTTCTAGTCCCATGGCCCTTGCTTTCCAAAGTGTAACTTTTCGGCCCTTTCCTGACTTCCAACATTTCATGTTCCCCAAATGGAACCTGTGCTCAACCATCAGCCACCCTCTCCCAGGTGCTTTAAGCTCCTCAGCACCTTTCTCTTAGATCATTCTCTGATCTGTCCAACTGATTTCACATTTACAGAACTACGTGCAGTGTTGTGTCCACATTCCCTCATTGAACACCACCTTCCCCCAACAAATCCTTTTATCACTATTTTATGCATAAAGGATCCCAGAGAAGTGAACGAATTTGCCCAAGTCCACATCTAAGTGGTGGAACTGGAATTGGAATTCATGCCTGTGACTCCAAAGTCTGAGCTCTTAACCACTATTCAGACTGTCTCCTGGCTTCCCGTGCCTCTGCTTCTCTCCAGACTGGCTAGCAAGAAATACATCTTAAAAAAAACATCAGTGAACTGCACTGGCGGTCACCATCACAAACTAATGCTCTTAGTCTGTTCCTCTTCCTTTCTGTTCCAAGTCACTAGTATTATCCTCCTAACCTTCCAAGGGCCAGTCACCAAGGTCTACAAAGCTGAGACAGCAGCTCCCCTAACTCCACTCTCCTAAATCCCTCCAGGTTCATTTCCCCAGAACTCTCCTGGGGCTCAGCCCAGCTGCAGGGTCCCGTGCCCTCCTTAAGCACCTGGGGCCACCTCTCCCAGGACAGCCTGGGAAAGCTCGTCTCTCCCAGGGAATCCGTCACCCTTCAAGCCCAGAGCCAACAGCACCCACGAGAAAGCCTTCCTGGAAACCCACCGCACTTGGTCCTCGTCTCTAAAGGAACACCACGTTATAGTAACATTATTTCTCTACATGAATGGAGCATTTCCCGCACCACACTGGCATCTTTGAGGGAAAAGACTGTGCCTTACTTATTTTTTAATTTTTAGCTCTTATCAGGCTGGCTGGTAATAGGCACATTGATGTCAGTTAAACAAATCATTAATGGTATAAAACTAATAAGACACCTTATATTTACACGGAGTTTTACAACTCTCAGGAGTGCCCCAAACCATTACTTTATATGATCCTTACAGCAATCTTGGGAGATTATCCCCATTTTATAGGCCAGAAATTTGGTTAAGAGGGAGCCCACAGTTAGTGACAGTCTATGCACTAACTACATGACTAACCACGACTAGAATGCAGACTGTTTAAAGCCCTCTAGCTATCAACATCTTTTGTAAGAAACAACTCCTGGGATCCCCTCGGTCTCTTTCTGGGAACAGCCACCCATTCAATATGTATTCTTCCCTCTCCTAGTGGTTCTTAACCTTGGCAGCACATTATAGTCACCGTGGGAGCTTTAACAAGTCCAATGCCTGGGCCATTCCCAGACCAATTAAGTCAGCATCTCTGGAGGTGGGACCCAGGCCACCGAATTTTTTTTTTAAGCTCCCCAGGGAAATTCACACTCAAAAGCACACCCTTCTCATTTAGTCCCACCGCCCAGACAAGGCTGCAGTTTGAGTCTTATGAGTCTCTTGATGTGCCACCTGCTGGGACCTGATGCGTGTGGAAGGGATGAAAATCAACCTCTCAGATCCCAGTGGGGAGATGGTAGCTTCAGGAGCCAAGGTAGTCGAAGCCGTGGGCAAGCTCTGCTCACATGTGTGGCTGGGCAGAGCGCCCGCCTGCTTTGCACACTGGTTTCCTCAGCCGTGTTACTGTATGGCTCAAATGGTTCAAAGCTTGTGCAGAAATGCTTTGAAACTGAAAAGGAAGGCTGTCCTGATCAACCTGATTGCTTCTACAGGGCACAAGGCCCTGATAATACCAACATGATAAAACAACGCAATATGGACCATTGCCTTTAGCTCTCTTGCCTCCCACTTTTAATTTAATGGAAAAAAAACATGTTTTCAACTTTTCATAAACTGCAAAACAGACAAAGGAGGTAGACAAAAGGAATTTCCATGCAGATGTCCAGACTAGATAAGCTATGGCATACACCCAGGGCACATAATGAAAATAAACTTTAAAAATAACTAAGTCATTTCCGACAAGCCAAAATCGCTTACAAGTGTCATGGTGTGTACAGTGAATGCTTCAAATCTAACAATTTATTCCCATAACTACTTTTCAAACGCCTTCCAGTGGGAAAAGCCCAATATCCTTTGTTAGCAACTCTTTTCCATTAACCTTTAATGCTTTGCATGACTTAAACTTAAGTTTTGTATTCCTTTGAAGCTAAAATTATTTTAATAACTTAATTTAAAATGCAAGAAAACTGAAAACCTTTTCAAAGGGAAAGAGAAATGAAGAGTCTACTTTTTTGATGACTGCAGATGAACCCTGAAATTCAACAGCATCTTTGGAATAAACTGCAAGTTTAACAAAACAACTGCTTTCTTAGACACTGGGAAATAAAAAAGGAGAACAAAATGCATTATTTTTAAATATCTTCAAAATGCTGTATCTAAGAAATCTACACGCTCCCCACACTGCTATGCCAAGTTGATTTTTTACAGTGTCTACCTCTGGGGTGATCTCAGCTTCTGGCTCACTGATCAGCCTGTACTTCTTCCCATTCTGCAGCAACTTCTGGCAAACCGGAGGCTTGTCGATTTTCATGAATTTCTTAGAGGAGTGCTTTACAGACTTGGAAATATCCTAAAGGTGGAAATAGGTCTGGGTTTTGAAATCCATCACCAACAACTGTGAGAGTCGAAGTCAAGAACCGGGCAGTGCGTGTGCCAGCTGTATTATTTTCACGTCCTCCTACAGACATGACGGCCAGGGAGGATGTCCCACAGTGATCACAAGGGGTAAAGGCCCAGAAGTTGAGACACCTTTGTTCTACGCATCGGTCACGTAGCCCAACTTCTTCCCAAAAAAACACTACAGCCAGAAGTGTCACTTACACCCTGTGTGGCACCACCAATTTGCTTCTGAAGGGTCTGAGAACATTACGTGAGCACTTGCACTACACATGGGCACTAATTCCATGCCCATCATGTGAACAGAGAGCACCTCTTTTACTAGAAGTGGTTCCAGCTGACTCAAAGTTTGTCTCTGCCCAACACTTGATATGTCCCCATCCTTGCTGTCATTAACTCTCTTTCTGATGTGGCCCTAGAGGGGACTCCGATTTTACATGTCTTGTTCCAATGCCCCCCAAGAGGTGAATGTAATCTCTGGCCCAAGCTCCCTTGGTAAAGTAGCTGTATGGCTGAATATGAAATTTAGGTTTCTTGAAACAGAGTTCAAGGAAATCTTTTCCTACACAGGAAAAAAAAAATCAACTGGAGAAGGTATAAAAATAAAACACTAGCCAGGAAGGATATCCTGCCTTCCCCATGCCACGCTCTCCATTGTCCTGATGGCAGCCTTCTCCACATCTGCTGATGTAATCAGCTCCTGACCCCAGCTTCCCAGGAAGTCTGGATAATGCTCTTTCAGTTAACTGAATTTACTTTTAAAATATAAGGTTCATTAAATAATAGTGCTTTTTCCAAATCTATACTAATTCTACTTTACATGTATGTGTGTTCAGTCGCTCAGTCATATCCAACTCTTTGTGACCCTATGGGCTATAGTCCACCAGGCTCCTCTGTCCATGGGATTTTCTAAGCAAGAATACTGGAGTGGGTTGCCATTTCCTCCTCCAAGAATTATACTTTAGGTGCAGTTATTTTTATACCACTTTGAAGGCTACTTTCCCAACTGAAAGTATTATCTTTAGTGAGATTACAGGAAGCATATTTTACTTTCTTAGGAGGAAACAAAAAAATCTATTACTTAAAGTTTTTACACTTTAATACATATTGCTAGTTATAATCCATATAACATTTTTAAAGCATGCAAATACTACAACCTAAAACCACTGGGAGTGGGTAGCTTGATATAAATTCTGTAACTCAAATTATAATTCACAAAGTAGTATACTTTACAATAGCTGTGTCGATCACAATAAACTGGAAAATTCTGAAGGAGATGGGAGTACCAGACCACCTGACCTGTCTCTTGGGAAACCTGTATGCAGGTCAGGAAGCAACAGTTAAAACTGGACATGGAACAGACTGGTTCCAAATAGGAAAAGGAGTACGTCAAGGCTGTATATTGTCACCCTGCTTATTTAACTTATATGCAGAGTACATCATGAGAAATGCTGGGTTGGAGGAAGCACAAGCTGGAATCAAGATTGCCGGGAGAAATATCAATAACCTCAGATATGCAGATGACACCACCCTTAGAGCAGAAAGTGAAGAAGAACTAAAGAGCCTCTTGATGAAAGTGAAAGAGGAGAGTGAAAAAGTTGGCTTAAAGCTCAACATTCAGAAAACGAAGATCATGGCATCACTTCATGGCAAACAGATGGGGAAACAGTGGAAACAGTGGCTGACTTTATTTTTCTGGGCTCCAAAATCACTGCAGATGGTGACTGCAGCCATGAAATTAAAAGACGCTTCCTTGGAAGGAAACTTAGGACCAACCTAGACAGCATATTCAAAAGCAGAGACATTACTCTGTCAACAAAGGTCCATCTAGTCGAGGCTATGGTTTTTCCAGTAGTCATGCATGGATGTTGAGAGTTGGACTATAAAGAAGGCTGAGCGCTGAAGAATTGATGCTTTTGAATTGTGGTGTTGGAGAAGACTCTTGAGAGTCCCTTGGACTGCAAGGAGATCCAACCAGTCCATTCTGAAGGAGATCAGTCCTGGGTGTTCATTGGAAGGACTGATGTTGAAGCTGAAACTCCAATACTTTGGCCACCTGATGTGAAGAGCTGACTCATTTGAAAAGACCCTGATGCTGGGAAAGATTGCGGGCAGGAGAAGAACGGGACGACAGAGGATGAGATGGTTGGATGGCATCACCGACTCAATGGACATGGGTTTGGGTAAACTCTGGCAGTTGGTGATGGATAGGGAGGCCTGGCATGCTGCGGTTCATGGGGTTGCAGAGTTAGACACGACTGAGCGACTGAACTGAACTGAATGCTTATTTTTTTTCCACATCTGTTAAACCCTGATTTTGAATCTGAAAGGATAATTTTGAGTCACTGCTTTATCTTTTGTCAGTGTTCCACCCACCTCTAAGTCATTATAACTGTATTGACAGTGAGTCAGGGTATAAAAGGAGATTCAATCCTCTGTTTTCAATGATATAGTTCAGAACCTAGGCTAAACAACATAGATTTATTCTGCATTCTGGCAAACAGGTTCCATTACAAATATCCAAACCCTTCCCCTCAGGTCATTCTACCTTAAACATATTGGGTGCTTCATGAATATTTGCTGCTACAAAACCCAGAATGTTGAACCCATGAACCAAACGTCAACTTTTATCCAAAAAATTACTCTGGAATGAGGTGTGTCTTACTGGCAGAGCTTTAAGCCAAGGAGGAATCTCCAGTCTCCCTACATTTGACCCAAAGACCTGAAATGGCCCCCCAGTGTATCCAGAGCAGGTGCCTCGCCAACTGTAATGTCCCAGTCACCTGGGAATACTAAACAGGGTAGGCTCTGAGTCTGCAGGTCGGGGTGGTGCTGAGATTTGGCATTTTAAGGAGCACCCTTGCTGATGGCAACCAGCCGCTCCTGGTTCCCTGGTCCCCAAGTCACATGTTCAGCAGCAAGGCTGTAGAGAACAGATGGCCTTGGTTGTTCTCCAGGCAACCGTCTCCAAGGCCAGGCCTGCTGGGTCATGCCACACCCACCTCTAGAGAGCTATTTTCCTATCTGCTCTCCTCCCAATGGTGTTCAGGTGTATAACACCCATGCTCCATGGCTCTGAGGACCTGGCACTGATCTTATAACTTCTGTGAGTGAGCATGACATCAGACCCACCATAGGGAGACAATTAAATCAACAGAGACACCCGGATCTTAGATCAACAGACATCACCCAGACCTTGTATAAAGTCTGAACACACAGTATGCAACATTTAGTATTCACTTTCATTGGCCTTACCTTGATGAAGGATTCATTATTGGTTGCTACATACACTCGAAAAGACAAGGACGGGTTATGGTCGATGGCTTTGTACAGAATCACTGCCCCATGGTGGAATACCGTCTCTTCGCTTTGAACAACGGGTCCCACAGGAGAAAGAGAGCTCACACGCCATTTGACGTGGGTTGCAGAATGGTCCACAGTATATTCTAATGAGGCCCCAGTACTTTTAACATGGAAGACTTTGAACGTCATGTTGGCATCTCGGTCTGTCAACACATGAAGCTGAATTAGTGTTCTGGGCATTGCATGTGTTGCACATATACTCTCACACGTCCACACATGCACACGCCAATTAAACTTTTAGCAAACAAATACTCACGACCCAAGCAGAGGGAATGTGGAAACTGAATGGAGGTAAGACAGAGCGGGTCACATTTAACATCAAACAAGGGTCCACCGACGGCCCAGGGCTTCACAATGAGGTCTGAATATTTGCTCCAGGACAAGACGCAATACTTGATATCAACTTTCCTGTTAACCTCAAATATCAGACCAGTCTCCGTGCACTGGTAAGTTCCCTCTCCATCCACCTTCAGCCTGTATTGGATAGATAAGAACACCTGTCAAGTCCTGATGTTTGTTTAGGAGAGGATTTCTTAAAAAAATTTTTTTTAATTCATTTTTTTGTTGTTGTTTAATTTCACTCAAAAGCACTGAGGGAACTCCATGACATTTTGAAGCAGCATCACAATCAAAGGAAACAATCTAACGCTTTCCCTGGTGGCTCAGTAGTAAAGAAGCCTCCTGCCAATGCAAGAGACACAGGTTTGATTTCTGATCCGGGAAGATCCCACCTACCTCGGAGCAACTAAGCCCGTGTGCCACAGAAGAGTAGCCCCCACTCCTCGCAACTAGAGAAAAGCCCACAGCAACAAAGACTCAGCACAGCCAAAACAAATAAATAAAATTATATATATATATATATATAAAGAAAACAATCCAAGAAAGTACATAAAATGTGCGAAGTTAAGTTATGCTGTTTTGTGTTTCCCCAACTTGGGGTTATTTTTACATAGACAGATAAATTACGAATGGTATCATGTCTCCTGTATTCCCAATGACTCACAAAAACTGTCCTCGGGAAAGAAGCCTGGGGGTCACCAGTTCATTGTGTTTCTGGAGAAAAAGCACAGATATAACACATATGTAAATGTCATTTTCTTCAATAAAGCAAATTAAAGAATCATCCTTTATAATTAAAAACATACTTACATTTTCAGCATTACAGTGTTCACAGTGAGATTGGATTTTATTAGATTCTAAATGATAGAGAAAAAAATTTTACTTACAGGAATGTGACTGGCATTTTTGGACAAAATTTTTTTGACAAATATATATGATATGACCATATCACAAAATTCAAAGATATAGGCCCCCTCAAGCAATAATGAGACTATTTTGGAGAATGTAAATTCATACCTGAATTATAATGCTGTGTGGGCAATTCTTTATCCTCCCATTCTTCAACTGTAACAGATATTGTCACACATGTATTGGCATAAGTCAGTCACAGGGTAAATCAGTTAAGCCCCACCCCCCACACCCAGCTTCACAACCAATAGGAACTTTGTGCTAAATCACTTCAGTCGTGTCCAACTCTTTGTGACCCTACAGACTGAGGCCTGCCAGGTTCGCTGTCCGTGGGATTCTCCAGGCAAGAATACTGGAGTGGGTTGTCATTTCCTGCTCCAGAAGATTGTCCCGACCCAGAGATTGAACCTGTGTCTCCTGCACTGCAGGCAGACTCTTTACCTTTAAGCCACCGGGCAAGCCCAACAGGAACCTTAAACGTATATGAAACATCTCTTTGAGTGGATTCGGTGATACATGACACTTTCTGTTTTTGAGTCTCGCTGTAGGTATAAGGCAGCAGTTTCCAAACTTTTTGGC
>NW_011494707.1:1805162-1811070 GCF_000754665.1 Bison bison bison | reverse complement strand
TGGTAGGACGGGGGGCGGTAGAGGGGGTGCAGTGGGGGGGGTGTTTTGGGATTATTCAAGTGCATTACATTTATTGTGTACTTCATTTCTATTTTTATGACATTGTGATATATAATGAAATACTTATACAACACATCACATGGCAGAATCGGATCATTAGGCATTAAAGTCTCACAAGGAGTGGGCAACCTAGTTCCATGGGCAGTTCACAGTAGGGTCTGTATTCCCATGAGAATCTTGTCCCACCGCTGCTCTGACAGGAGGTGGCACTCAGGCGGTAACGCAAGCAACGGGAAGTGGCTGTAAATATAGATGAGGCTTTGCTCGCTAGCTCACCGCTCACCTCCTGCTGTGTGGCCCGGCTCCTAATGGTACCAGACAGTGGCCCAGGGGTTGGGGACCCCTGGTATAAAGCAGGAAAATAAGCTTGAATGTGAAAGTTTCCATGCACCCTACTTTGGCACATTAAGTCTTTAGCTGATCTTTTGACACTGAAACAATAGCTCTCTCATCTCACACAGGCACAGGGTGAACAGGATACATTAGAGAAGATAAGAGGGCAAGGGCACTGCCTCACTCTTACCCTGAGCAGACGCTTCCTCGGTGGAAGACTCTCCTAGTTTCCCATCTGTGAAGACAAAGAGAGCTCAGGGCACAGGTGGTCAGGGACAAACTCTTCACCAGTCACTCCTCGGCTAGACCAGTGTCTCCGGCTGGACAGCCGCAGGCCCCAGTGAAGAGTCCCTCAGAGTGGTCCGAAGTCGGGAACTAAGCTGGAGTTGATATCCCCAAGACAAAGCCTGACTGGCATCAGCCCTTCAGCTTAGTATAGTTAGAGATGAGCGGAGCAGTAAGAGAGGAACTGATGTCTGATTTTAGGCATGTTTAAGCTGGAACTGTCTTGTAAGAGTGTCTGATTTAGCATGTAGACTCTTTCCATTGGCTCCCCACTACTCGTCTCTGGTCAGCCTCCCTGCATTTACTGCCCTCAAGTCACTCTGAACCACTCTCCACACCAAAGCATGCTCCTGCCTCAGGCCCTTTGCACTCACCGTCTCCCAGGCTGAATATTCACACTGCTCACCCAGTCACATCCCTGCCGTCTCTGCTCAAATATCACCTTATCAGAGAGGCTTTCATGACGTACCACCCCTCTCCCTGACACATCTCTTCCCCCTTTCATTTTCATCAGGGCACTGCTCACCACCTCGCACATGATAAGCTCAGTGTTTCTGCTTCCTGTCTCTCTCCCCACTAGAATGTAAGTTTCACAAGGACTGTAATCCCAGGGCCTGGTAAGTGTTCATTTTCTGAATGACTAGAATCACAGAATACAAAAATACATTATGAAAGGGAACAGTGGTGAATCTTCCTATTATCTACACCAGATACTGGTTGCATAAGTTTAGGCTTAGTTACGTATGAAATCTTTGTCTATTACTTTCCTCATCTGTTAAATGAGAGTTAACGTAATACCACTCCCCAGAAAGACAGAAAATTAAATTATAGGTAGGGATTGCGCCTGGCACTCGGCAAGCAGTCAGTGAGTGCTATTATTTTGCTATGGTGATGTGTGAAACTCAAAAACATTAATAATTCTGAAGCAGACAATAACCCTTCACTTGGGAGATGACCTAATGTGTTGAATACTTGGTTTTATATTTGAAAGATCTGAACAACCTTTGGGAGGATAAGTCCCATTAGTGAGACAGGCATCTTGAGCACACGTGGAAGGTCCAGGCCACCACCAATGCCCAGAAGCAGTGGACCCCCTCTCTGCCCACCCAGGACCCTGGCTCCAGTCCTTGCTACACAAGCTGCCTGCTCTCAGGACATCACATGGGGACCAGGGGTTGAAAGACAGAACCAGATTTTAAAAACAGCATTAAAATGAAATAGAAAATAGAAACTAAACGTATTCAGAATTCTGGACTCAGAATACCATAGATCTGAAGGTTCTGAAACACCGATCCAAGTCCTGCACCAGAAAATCTTTCAATCTTATTCCACAGCCGCTATCCTAAAAAGCATCATAAAATCCTAAATATTTTATTCAAAAGCAGAGACATTACTTTGCCAACAAAGGTTCGTCTAGTCAAGGTTATGGTTTTTCCTGTGGTCATGTATGGATGTGAGAGTTGGACTGTGAAGAAGCCTGAGCGCCGAAGAATTGATGCTTTTGAACTGTGGTATTGGAGAAGACTCTTGAGAGTCCCTTGGACTGCAAGGAGATCCAACCAGTCCATTCTGAAGGAGATCAGCCCTGGGTGTTCTTCGGAAGGAATGCTGCTAAAGCTGAAACTCCAGTACTTTGGCCACCTCATGTGAAGAGTTGACTCACCGGAAAAGATTCTGATGCTGGGAGGGATGGGGGGCAGGAGGAGAAGGGGACGACAGAGGATGAGATGGCTGGATGGCATCACTGACTCGATGGACGTGAGTCTCAGTGAACTCCGGGAGTTGGTGATGGACAGGGAGGCCTGGCGTGCTGCGATTCATGGGGTCACAAAGAGTCGGACACGACTAAGCGACTGATCTGATCTGATCTGATCTGATCATCTACACTGCATTTCATCCACATACCATGTTTTTGTGTCTTGCTATTTGCCTGGGGAGCTGAGAAAACGAAAGTTGTTAGAGAAGCCTAACTGCCCAGCACAGTCTTCCAGCAGGTCTTCCCAGCCAAAGCAGAGAAACTGATGCACTTCTCTCCAATACATAATTCTCGGCTTCTCTTTAATCCATGTGATTCAGGTGACTTCAGGGCTCAGAATAGAAGGTATATCCAATCAGAAGGATGATGGGTGGGCCTGCACAACCAGTTGGCCCACCCACAGAGAAGCAAGCAACCCAGGGTAGCCTATTTGGTCCTCCCATCTGACCTCAGAATGGAGGTGAATGGGGGGTATCTTTTTGACCTCTTCCCCAAGGTGGAGGATAAAAGGTCTTTTAACAAAGAGAATAACCTTGGGGAAAGGCAGGGCCCTGTGGACAGCCCTGGACATCCAGGTGTCTCATATGGCCAAGGGCCAGGTCCAGCGGCTCCTGACCTACATGTGCCCTGTCTGACAGCACTGACTCCAGCCTCCCATCCAAATCTGAGCCTAGCTTGAGCCTCATGGACTCCTAATGCCTTCCACCTGGTTGCCACCCTGATGAGGCCCTGGGCCAAACCTGGCTGCCAGGACCCTGGGGGCCCTGCCTCTGGATCCAGTGTCTCCATGGCCATTTACTCAGTTATTAACCAGGGACAACAAAGAACTGATCCCAAGACACAGCCTCTGACTTCATTTCTATTCTAGTCCAATCTATGGAGGCTGGACTTCTGATTGCATTTAATTGGATGAAATAATCCTTATTATGTATAAGGAGGATTGGAAGTAGGAAGGCTGGTATACATTATTCCTTATGGGTATCAGATGGTGACATCTACTCCACAAGTGTGATACAGAAATAACTACAGGTTCTTATCTATACACAACATGACTGCAAGGAGCTTACAGTTACCTTCATGGATTCCCCACTGGGAAACTGCAGAGAGAATTAGATTAAATACAAGATTTCTGAGTGAAAAGACTTCAGTTATTTTAAAATATTATAAAGACACCCCCTGACTGCCTTGTTATAGTATTTGTGTTCATAAGCAGATAATAGTCTAAGAACTGGGAGGGAAAAAAATCCTAAAGCATAATAAAATCAGTTAAAATAAAAGCTTAGTCATGCAACTTAAGTTCTTCACAAAACTTTGGCCCAAAAGCAAATTTTATATTTAGAATCTATGTCTTTACAGTGGTTTCATGACTCAAGTTGTTCATAAACAGCCAGAACAGCAAGCCAGAAACTTTAAACCACATATGGTACCACATTTTCAGCAGTGAACACTCTAGTCTGTGATTAACTGTGAGCAGTGCCCACCACGGGAGGAAGCAGAGGCTGTGGCTGTAGATTTTGGTCAGTCCCTCAATCTCTTCTCCTTTGGGAACCGCAGAGCAAAGCCGCACACGAAGACCAGGAACACACCCCTTGTATTCCAAGTGTACTGAGCTCAAATTTTCAAAATGCTTATTCATTTCCCAGTGTTGAACCCAATCTGACACAGAAAAAGATCATAAACAAGCCACTTGCAACTTAAAAATCTCAAAGCCTATCCTTCTTTCTTCCTTTCAGTAACAAAAAAGAAAGTCAGAAGAAGGAAGGATATACTCACTTGTTTTTTCTGGTTTTGCCTCTTCATTATCTACGAAAAAAAAAAAAAAAGGTTGAAATCATGTCATATGAAATTCATATGACAACTAAGAAAAAAACACACAGGCTAATGGAAGAATAGGTGAAGTGTTTGCCTCACTAATAGCAACCATTTCCTGTCTGTCTTCCTCAGCTCATCCTGTTTTGCCACTTTACTTGCCAACTAGAAATTATTTACCATATAAGTACTCTTCGGTACTTCACCAAAAGGACACTTGTAATTACTATGTCCTCGAGCAATATCAGTGACATGGGCTTTACAGTAAAATAAAAATAAAGGTGTCCATGTTTAACTAGAATTCTGTTATTAAAGAAAAACATACACAGATAACTCACCAGATTCAGCTTCAGAACCGCTCTCAAAGCTGCTGTCCTCACCTTAAAAAAAAAAAAAAAAGGATACACAGAAGCACACAATGAATAAAAAAGTAGGAACTATTTTTTAAAATTGTACATATAATAAAACAGACCCAAACTCAACTAATTTCCTCCTTTTACTCCATTCTCACTGAGTCCCAAACTAGTCTGGTTTACGAAAAAGAAGGCTTATCCTTCTTTGGAGCTGGATGAAATATACTTAATTACTTAAATATGAGCCTAAATCATACTTTGGCTGCAATAACCACTTTATTTGGTGTCATCCAAGTCTCATCCAGCCTGACCTGCCTCTACTGCTCCCGTCTTGCCTCTGCACTGTGCATCTAGAAGGTTCCATGCACAAGTTCAATGATACAACAGTGCAGAATTCTGTAATGCAAAATGCCATTTCCCTGAAGCACAGGACAAAGAGTCTACTTCTGGAGTGACCCCAAGAATGTTCCCTCCCTTTCCTCACCCCCAACTCAGCCCGTCTGTCCACTGCAATCAGGCTTCTGTTCCCACAGTTAGCTTGGAATTCTTTCCCCGACGTCCCCAAAGGCCCACTAACCCCAGACCCATGGGACAGATCCATAGTTCCCAGCGGTAAAGGCATCTAGCAGCCCTTCCTGTCCACACAGTTCTCCCATCTATCCTGGTTCTCCACCTACCTCTGTGTGTCTTCATCTGCCCTACTGTGTGTCCGACTGTTTGCCACCCCATGGACTGTAGCCCGCCAGGCTCCTCTGTCCATGGGGATTCTCCAGGCAAGAATGCTGGAGTGGGTTGCCATGCCCTCCTCGACGGGATCTTCCCACCCAGTGATCAAACCCCAGTCTCCTGCACTGCAGGCGGATTCCTTACCATCAGAGCCACCAGGGAAGCCCACCCAACTACTAATACCCAGGCTCCACTTCCCACACACACCCAGCCTTCTTTCTACCTTGAGAGCCCCGAAAGGACCTATCATCTACTCCCAAAGCGGATTCCAACCCCCACCTCCAAGGGTGCCCTGACCTGTTCCTGACAGAGCAGACAAGCACCAAGGCACCTCTCTCTCCCTCATCCACCCCCTTCAACTGCTCCTCCTGCTTCACCCTGCTTGGGATCCCCTGAGTAAGTATGTGGGAAGCTATTAATATGATTCTCAGATCTTCCCTCGATATACACACGCTAACAACCAAAACCAAGGACAGGCAATAGCTATACGGAGGAAAGAAAAGATTTGAGAATAAAGATGAGAACAATAATATAGCCCCTAAGAGCAGCTTTTCTGGGGTGTTCACTATGTGCCAGGCACTATACA
>NW_011494707.1:1803426-1805062 GCF_000754665.1 Bison bison bison | reverse complement strand
TATACAGTATATATACTTACTCATTCACGTGTATTCATTAATTACATTTATGTACTCATTTTGCATATCTGTATTTACATATATTTATGTAAGAGCTTTATATACGTTAACACATTAGCCCTCACAACTGCCCAATGAGGTAGGCTGAGGTCAGTTAATTTCCTTATGTAAGACCACCACCACCACCAACCCCACTACCCCTACTCTCCACCCAGGGAGTCTGAAGCTAAGATATCAACTTGGGTAATCTAGCTTGAACTTGCATTCTTAACCATGGTGTTTCACTTGCAAACATGCTTCTTATTGCTTCAGCAGTTTAACACCCAGGACCTGGTGATGGACAGGATGAGTGGGAAGAAGGGGAGGAGGAGGCAGGTTCCTCATGAGATGATTCCTGAGTGGAAGGCGAGGCACTGAAACAGGGCTGGGAAATCAAAAGTGATAAGACACGGCCTTGGTCCTCCAGGGCTTGAAGCACAGAGCAGTGGTTCTCAACCTTGGCTGCACACTGATGCCACCTAGAGAGCTTTCCACACACACACAGCCATGCCTGGGATTCTGGCTTCCTTGCTGCTGCTGCTGCTGCTAAATCGCTTCAGTCGTGTCCAACTCTGTGCGACCCCAGAGATGGCAGCCCACCAGGTTCCCCCGTCCCTGGGATTCTCCAGGCAAGAACACTGGAGTGCGTTGCCATTTCCTTCTCCAATGCATAAAAGTGAAAAGTGAAAGTGAAGTCACTCAGTCGTGTTTGACCCTTAGCGACCCTATGGACTGCAGCCTACCAGGCTCCTCCGTCCATGGGATTTTCCAGGCAAGAGTACTGGAGTGGGGTGCCATCGGCTTCCTTAGGGGGTACTAATTAACTAATCGGGGCTAGCATTTTTGGTAAAGGGCCCCAGATAACTGGAATGTACAGCCAGGGCTGAGAACCATGGACTAAAACCAACCCACCATAATCACTTCATTGTTCCCCAAGCTGTACCCCAGCGTGATTATGACTCCTTCCTCCAAGTCTCAGACACACCATCCCATTGCCTGGATAGCCCTTCCCCAGACCCCACCTCCAGACCCCAAGGTATCCATGAGAAGCCAGCCCAGTTACTTCTGCTGACCAACTCACTCTGCTCCACCAAGTCAGATGAGCCGTGCCTCTCTCCGATCCATCCGTATATCCCTCTGTCAAGCAGTGGCTGCTTGCTGAGCTGTTGGTGCCTGAGCCTTGGAGGACTGAGGCCATGTCTCACCACCTGATCCCCCTAGCACCCATCCCTAGAGATGCTCCATGAGATGCTTTGCCCAGCTTTAAAGAACCGAGCAGCCCCCACCATGTCTTTATCTGCCAATTCCCTTGCAATCTAGGACTTCTGCATGTATGTGTGTGCGCGTGTGCGTGCTAAGTCGTGTACAACTCTCTGAGACCCCATGGACTGTAGCCCACAGGCTCCTCAGTCCATGGAATTCTCCAGGCAAGAACACTGGAGTGGGTTGTTGTGCCCTCCTCTAGGTGATCTTCCTGACCCGGGGATCGAACCTGCATCTCTTATATCTCCTGCATTGACAGGCAGGTTCTTTACCACTAGCGCCACCTAGGAAGCCCCTAGAACCTCTGCAGGGATGTAATTCTGCCTGGACCAGC
>NW_011494707.1:1791152-1803326 GCF_000754665.1 Bison bison bison | reverse complement strand
GCCTGGACCAGCCCCAGGTGAGGCCCACCTTCTGCTCCAGGTCCCTGGGAAGTGGAGTCTGGGGCCATCCCTTCAATTCACCTTCCCTCTGATTTGGGGCCTAAGACTCCTTATTCTATTTATGCTTCCCTGCCCTGCAAGCCCCCTCAAGCCCCCAGGACCATTTTTCTGTCTCATGGCACATATCTGAGAACTAAATAAGATGTCTGTGAAGAGTGACCAGCCCGGGGCCTCATACACAGTAGTCACGATTTTTAAGCGGTAGCGATTTTTACTAACAGGTCACACTCCTAAACTCTAGTGACAGGCCAGCCCAAGCCTGCTACCACCAGCACTAAACCCTCCCCACGTTTGTGTAGGTTAGAGCTCTGGCAGCTGGATCCCTGTTTTGGGAAGCTAGCATGCAAACAGCCCCCAACTCTGAGTTTCTTTTCTCTCATTTTCTCATCCTGATGGGTTCCACCTTCACTACACCCAGCTGTCCTGAATGCCAGCCTAGATCCAGACAAAACCTACACCCCTGTGACCCATTTCATTCCACTAAAAATAGGCTAAACTTTTAAAAATAAACCTTAAAAAAAAATTGAAAGGAAGGACAGAAAGGTGGGAAAGGGAACAGAGGCAATGTGGCAGCAGGCAAACTGAAATCCCAAGTCCCATGCCCTCCCAGGGCTAGCAGCCCGGTCCTCAGCAGTGAAAGTGTGGAGTCCTAACCACCGGACCGCCAGGGGATTCCCACCTACACTTCCTGACCAGCCTCCCTTCGTCCAGCTGAGAAGGCTTCACCCCACTCTGACCTGAAGTGTCTCTCCCCTCACTCAAGAATCTGAATTATCTACTACACTCCGCACTCAAACATTTGTAACTCTCAATTTCAGACACTGCTGCCAGCAGCAGGCTTTCTCCTCCTTCCTTAGACAGTGGTCCTTGCACAGTCTCCTTCCAGTCTTCATTTTGGTTGCATATTACGAAACCATCATTCTCCTACTTTTTTATTTGAAAGGGTATTTAGCACAACTTTAGGGACCAATCTTCTTTAGTCACTAGGAACACGGAAACCTCATAAAGATAACTGACGTAATCATCAAACCAGTACAAAATTACCTTGATGAAAAAGGGGGAAATACACTTAATCTTCCAGATATAAAGATAAAAACTCCCATCTGGCAACAAGATTGCCAGGTGGCCCTGTTTTCAGAAATGACAAGGGCAAGGAAACAAATTAGAGGGACAACTTTTGCTACTTGTCCGTCCTAAATATATTCTGTTGCACATAAACCTAATCACAGGAGTAAATCAAGCATGCAAAGACCACAGTCCCAGAAAATGGTTAGGGACGAACGGCCCTGTGACTTCTGTGATTTCTCAATCACAGAAATAACTGAGCTTAAGTTTTTTCAAGAAAACATGGATTTTTTTCTGGATGACAAGCTTTGGATTTTTTTCTTCTGATATAACTTTTTTTATTTTTCTATAACAACCTTGAGTGAGTGAGTGAGTGAAGTCACTCAGTCGTGTCCAACTCTTTGCGACCCCATGGACTGTAGCCTACCATGCTCCTCTGTCCATGGGATTTTCCAGACAAGAGTACTGGAGTGGATTGCCATTTCCTTCTCCAGAGGATCTTCCCAGCCCAGGGATCGAACCTGGGTCTCCCGCATTGAAGTCTGCACACTACACAATTCAAAGTGTACAACTCAATGGCTTTTCATATATTTACATTTCCCTGGTGGCTCCGATGGTAAAGAATCCGTCTGTAGTGAGGGAGAACTGGGTTCGATCCCTAGGTTGGGAAGATCCCCTGGAGCAGGGCATGGCAACCCACTCTAGTACTCTTGCCTGGAGAATCCCCATGGACAGAGGAGCCTGGCGGGCTACAGTTCATGGGTTCGAAAAGAGTTGGACACGACTGAGCAACTAAGCAACAACAACTGTACATCCATCACAACGCTAAGAGTTGGACACAACTGAGCGACTTTCCCTTTTCACTTTCATGCATTGGAGAAGGAAATGACAACCCACTCCAGTGTTCTTGCCTGGAGAATCCCAGGGACAGGGGAGCCTGGTGGGCTGCTGTCTATGGGGTCGCACAGAGTCGGACACGACTGAAGCGACTTAGCAGCAGCAGCAGCAGGTTACTCTTGCCTGGAAACTCCCATGGACAGAGAAGCCTGGTAGGCTGCAGTCCATGGGGTCTGGAAAGTCGGACACAACTGAGCGACTTCACTTTCACTTTCACTTTCCTGCACTGGAGAAGCAAATGGCAACCCACTCCAGTGTTCTTGCCTGGAGAATCCCAGGGATGGGGGTGCCGTCTGTGGGGTCACACAGAGTCGGACACGACTGAAGCGACTTAGCAGCAGCAGCAGGTTAGTCCTAACTTTCCTTCCAAGGAGTAAGCATCTTTAATTTCATGGCTGCAATCACCATCTGCAGTGATTTTGGAGCCCCAAAAAATAAAGTCTGACACTGTTTCCACTGTTTCCCCATCTATTTCCCATGAAGTGATGGGACCAGATGCCATGATCTTAGTTTTCTGAATGCTGAGCTTGTGTATGAGGGTTCAAATTTCTCCACATCCTTGACAATTCTTGCTATTATCTTTTTCATTGTAGCCGCCCTAGTGGCTGTGAAATGGCATCTTTCTGTGGGTTTGAATTGTATTTCACTGAAATAATATTGAGCATCTTTCATGTGCTTATTGGGCATTTGTACATCCACTGTGGAGAAAAGATTTTTTAATCCAAAGGTCCTATGCAATCTAGCCCCCACCTGTCTCTACAGACACACTTTGGCCCTGCCACCCTTCCCCTCGCTCTCTGATTCCAGTCATCTGACCTTCTTCAGTCTCCACAAACAAGCACTGTGCACTTTCTCACATGGGGACATTTACACCTGCAAGTCTTTTGAACTCAGATAACTTTTGTCCCCACCTTTGCCCTGTTACCGCAATGCATCCTTCAGAGTTCAAGTCAACCATCACCTTCTCAGGGAAAC
Organism: Bison bison bison; assembly: GCF_000754665.1. NCBI lineage: Eukaryota > Metazoa > Chordata > Mammalia > Artiodactyla > Bovidae > Bison > Bison bison. Next base: position 1,800,329 of record NW_011494707.1, on the reverse strand, counting down.
CTCCCAGGACTACCCCAGCCAAGTATCCACCACCTGGTTTGGCTCACAGAGGACCCTGTATTAGGTTAGTGAAACCAATCTAGAAAATGGTCCAGTTGCCTCATCAGATAAATTCTCAGTTTCATTAAGTACAGCTTCATCACCAAATTTTAAGTTACTGATTTCTCTAGGCTAAGTAACCATGAAAGTTTAAAACTTAATCAGCTCTTTTAAGTAGAAAGATGAAAGTTCCTATCTTTCATGCAGATTGCCTGAAGTAAAACAGAAAAATTAATTGTTATTTATCTTGCAATGAATTGGTTATTTTATAAAAATTTCATTTAGGCATTTACCAATGTTAATCATATCTCTTACCTGATTTAGAGTCCCCTGAAGTATCTAGGTTGGGGCTGGGGTAATCTAAATTTTGAGAAAGAAATCAAGTTTAGTAGTATAAATACAAGGATAAAGTAGAAGTTTGTGTTCATTTTTGTAAAATATTGCTAAACCAAAAATAACAGAAGTATCCTCTTCTATAAATCACGTCTTTAAACCCAAAGCAGCACTGCAAGTCAAATTAACATCCAGTTACCAATGGTAAGCAAGGCCATATTCTCAAAGGAAAAAGATTTAGACCAAGCAACCTTAAGCCTTTTCCAAGAGAAGGCAAACAGAAAGCCAATAAACTTTATAATGGCCTTTGGTTGGGTCCCTGGCAACCTCTTAGTTCTGTGCCAAAGGAGTGGCACTCTTTGATCAACTTAGCTGCTCCCCAAAAACATCCCTGGTGATTAAGTAACTTGACACCAGAAAGGGAAAAAAAGCACCTGGTTTTAGATTTTGTAATTGAAGAGCAGACAATAGTGTTACTATAGAAAAGACTCAGAGTCCTTTCCCACTGAACAGTCAATTGATGCAAACAACCATCACCGATTTAGTGAAATGACACAGATAGGTTAGAGGTGAGGATCCAGGTAAGTTGGGACCAGACTAGGGAGGACCTCAAACGCAATTGAGAAGAGCTGGCCTTGGGGGTGTTTCTCCTACAGGGAGAATTACATGAGTGCTTCCAGCTGAAATGGGCCATGGTGTTCCCAAAGATGCTGGTGGACTCTGGGGGCGGTGGGCGGGGGGTACTGTTGTTCAGGATGCATTAGACTCCAGAGAGTCTAAAACTCTGCTGCAGAGATTCAGCTATGAAGTGATAAGACCTGAGGCCAGTGTAGGTGCATGGGAATGGAGATATTATAGCAAAGGACAAGAAGGGGTAAGTGTTGCAGAAGTTATCAACAATATCAACTAGAGCAAGAGTACTGTGTAGGGAAGGACTGCCACTTAAGTTACCATGCCCCTCATCCGTATTTATGCCACGCTCAATTAGATGGCTTATGCAACAGGACCTAGCACTCTTCCATTTCATTTGTCTGGAACATTCACCCACGCCAGGCTGGTGAACAGAAGGGGCTCGATTACTGGTTGACTGCTTCCCCTCGGCGCAGGCAGAGACTACTGTCCCTTCACTGACTTACTGTCCACCATGTGATGGGCACTCTGCAGAAATTAGGAGAAAATCCCTGTCCTAGCCAACAGCAAGTGTGAGGACAAGGAAGGACCACGCAGTAGACAAATGAAATTAGGACCATATCAAAGTAAGGAAGGCGCCAGCACTTTGCTGATCAGAGAGAGAAACTGAGAGAAGGGACTCAAGCCTCAGCAACCCCTAAACCTAGACCATGACCTTCTTTTAACAGCAGAGGTTTTACTTGATCCAGTTTCAGGGACAGAATTAGGTGTTACTATTTTCATTAAGTATCTATAATTGATGATAACACTCAAGTATTTAAGAAAATATCTACTCATGCATAGAACAATTATAGAATTCCATTGACAATGCTTCTCTATTCTTACTCTACTAAATTTAAAATAAGGTTAAAAAGAACATTAGAGCCAGAGTTTAAAAGGAAAGAGATGTAAGAGTATTTGTTCTCTGTTCTTAAGTTATAAAAACCACAAAGGTATGAATTCTTTACACTTCATTGTTTTAAATATCTGTTGACAAATAATCTTAAAGAAAATTCTAAAAAACTGTCATTATCTTATCGTCCTAACCTACTGATTATCTTAACACATTTCTGTAAGTTGGTGACTGCATGAATGTAATGAGGCAATTGCAGCCCATAAATAAAATGAATAAAGAAATCATTTTCTAAAAATGAAAATTTCCACACAGTGCAGCTTAAGTTTTTCAGTTACTCAACGTTGACTTAGAGTTCATACCTTTTTCTTCTAAAGAGCCATGGTGATCATCACTAGAACAAGAAAAGAAAAACAGTTTTATAAACGGATACTAATTTTATACAAATAATTATGAAAGTCTTCAAAATGATCATACTATGTTTCTCCAGAAATGTTGGCAGGTGGAATGACTCTCTCCCTCCTCAAGGCTCTTCTTGCCCCCTCACTCCCCACTCCAGCCGGACTCAAAACCACAGGGATAGAGGTGACTTTGGAGTGTGCAGGTGAAGCCCTGCCAGTCCGCTCACACCCCGGGTACCAGCAGCACCGCGCACAGGGTCACTGTGCTGAATCCCCACACCCCACATCTCCAGCCCATCCATCCACCTCGCCCCGCCACACTGGCCTCCAATCCCTCCTCCTGGTTCCTACAGAGGGCTGCTCGCCCACTCACTCCAAGGTCTCCTCACCTGCTTCTCCAGCCTCCTCCCTCCCATAGAGCACTTCCGGGAAATGAAGGGCCTGGACAGCTCCCGCATTCAATTAACTGGTCCTTCCACTGCCTGACCTGGTGTTTGCATCCCCACCCCGGCTCTGCCCTGCTCAGTCCCACAGAAGGTCTCAAGGGAGAACTCCCCATCTCCGTTTCCCACTCCCCATCCTCTCCCAGACTCAAAGCCACCAGCCTTTTGCTTTTTCCCACGTATGGAAACCACTCGAGCTAGAGGCACCGAGGACCCCTGCCAAACAAAGCCAAGGGGCCCTCTCCATCCTTAGGGACCACCTCCCTTTCAATGAAGCACGTGACAGGCTCCGTGGTGGCTTCCAGCGCCCCTCACCTGGTCTCTTCCCTCCTCTCTGCTCGGTGGCCTCTCCCACCTCCAGGTGCTTCATCTCCCAGCTCCATCAGCTCCTGGCAATTTGCTTTGTCCCAGGACCACCTCAGTGCACCCTCCACACACTGCCTCAGGCCTGCCTTCAGGCCAAAGCTTCAGATCCTTGATCTCTGACCCCTTCCCAGGCCTCCTCCCTGACTTCAAGGTACTTAAGGCCCGAAGGTCACTTCAGCACTTTATATACAGTCAGCACAAGCTAGTCCTTGCCTCTCCTCTTCAAGAAAACCTGCTGCTCCCAACCTGTCTTTGCATAGAATCACCAGGTCACCTAACTGGAACCTCCGAGTCATCACTAACTCTTGCTCCCCCTTTCTTGGCAAGCAGCACAATCAGACTCCTCCTATGCTTCCTCCAACCCATCTCTCAAACTTCTCCCCTCCTCGCTGCACACCGCTTCTGCCTGCCTGCAAGCTCTCTCTCTCACTGGTTCTCTCGCTCTCTAACAATTACTGTCTCACTCTCTTGGTCTGCCCTCTGCAGGACCTTATCATGTCTTTGCCCTTCTGTGGCTTCTCACTACTTCCTGGCCTGAGCTTCCTGGCACCGCACGCATGGACCCCCACCCTGCTCCCTTGTCACCCACCCTTCCTGCTCCCCCAGAGAGAATGTTCTTCAGTGTCCCAAGCACACCCTGCATAATACACACACACACATACACACCACCCTCTGCACCCTCCCCCGAAAAGAGTCACTGCCAGGAGCCTTGCAGGTGTGCAGCTCAGCTATGTGTGCCCCATGGACACACAGAGTTTGTGCATATAAGTAACAGCCCTGCCCTCCACCATGATGCCCAAACTGCTCCTTATCCCCCAGGAACAGCATTTCACAAGGTGTGGACTTGAAGACATTAGAACTCTCAGAGAGCCTTCTAAAAACAATTTTTCTGGGCCCGTCAAATCAGAATCTTTGATGAATAAATGAAAAACCAGGAAGAAAACAACAATGGTGTTATTTGCACTTATGAGTGTTTAAAATCTTTCTGGATTTTCTCATTGAATCATCCCAATAAGCCTATGAAGGCCATTTGACAAATGCAGAGACTGGGGCTCAGAGAGGTTCATTAACTTTCTTGAGGTCACACAGCTAACAAACAGAAAAGGAGCACTTGACCCTAGGCCATTAGGACTTCAAAGCCCCTGGGACCACGTCTCCCTTCACACCCCACCACTTCACCGGCTGAACCCAATCCTGGCAGTGACAGTAAACTAAGGAAGAAAAGAGCCAAAGCAGTAGATGAACTGCTAGTCCCTTCCTTTCTCTTCTTCAGTCAAGTCAGTCAGGAGCCTCCAGATTTTGAAAACCTCCTTGACTCGAGGTTTTTTCTGATAAACATTCCCAAGTATTTGGTATTTCCCAAGCTTCATGTCCGATGAAAACTATGCATTTTCATTTTCAGACCCAAGTCCTCTTATTTTTTAATCTTAACCTCTGGCTCAGAAGGCCAGAGAGTAGTGGTAAGCCTGAAATTAGGAAATGTTTCAAGACATTAAGAAAGACTAAAACATGGTTCCCAACGAAATGCATACAAGAACAGGCCAGCCATGGCATTGTTTTTCTCCAGACTCATACTCTTATAATGCAGGCATTGTACCTTTTAATTTAAAAGTAATTATGAGAACATGTAATGGGACCAGATGCCATGATCTTAGTTTTGTGAATGTTGAGTTTGAAGCCAGCTTTTTCACTCTCCTCTTTCACTTTCATCAAGAGACTCTTTAGTTCTTTGCTTTCTGCCATAAGGGTGGTGTAATCCGTCCATCTGAGGTTATTGCTATTTCTCCCAGCAATCTTGATTCCAGCTTGTGCTTCATCTAGCCTGGCATTTTGCATGATGTACTCTGCATATAAGATAAATAAGCAGGGTGACAATATACAGCCTTGACATATTTTCCTTTCCCAATTTGCAACGAGTCTGTTGTTCCATGTCCAGTTCTAATTGTTGCTTCTTGGCCTGCATACAGATTTCTGAGGAGGCAGGTAAGGTGGTCTGGTATTCCCATCTCTTGAAGAATTTATTCTGTCAGTAAAGCAGAAGGAGATGTTTTTCTGGAACTCTCTTGCTTTCTTGATGATCCAACAGATGTTGGCAATTTGATCTCTGGTTCCTCTGTCTTTTCTAAATCCAGCTTGAACATCTGGAAGTTCAGAGTTCACGTAATGTTGAAGCCTGCCACTTCATGGCAAATAGATGGGGAAACAATGGAAACAGTGAGACACTTTATTTTCTTGGGCTCCAAAATCACTGCAGATGGTGACTGCAACCATGAAATTAAAAGACACTTGATCCTTGGAAGAAAATCTATGACCAACCTAGACAGCATATTAAAAAGCAGAGACATTACTTTGCCAACAAAGGTTCATCTAGTCAAAGCTATGCTTTTTCCAGTAGTCATGTATGGATGTGAGAATTGAACTGTAAAGAAAGCTTAGCGTCGAAGAATGATGTTTTTGAACTGTGGTGTTGGAGAAGACTCTTGAGAGTCCCTTGGACTGCAAGGAGATCAAACTAGTCAATCCTAAAGGAAATCAATCCTGAATATTCACTGGAAGGACTGATGCTGATTCCAATACTTTGGCCACCTGATGTGAAGAACTGACTCATTGGAAAAGACCCTGATGCTGGGAAAGATTGAAGTCAGGAGCAGAAGGGGATGAAAGAGGATGAGATGGTCAGATGGCATCATCGACTCAATAGACATGATTTTGAGCAAGCTCCAGGAGTTGGTGATGGACAGGAAAGCCTGGCGTGCTGCAGTCTGTGGGGTTGCAAAGAGTTGGACATGACTGAGCGACTGAACTGGACTGATGAGAACATGTATTAAGAGTCAGACATCCTTATTGTACAAAATATGTCTGCTTAAAACAGTGACAAACTTCTCTTGACTGTCCCTTTCATAGTCCCCTTTCTACAGCTGTTTATCTTTATTTCCAGATGTATATGCATGTGCATAGATATCAGAACTTCTGCTAAAAACCAGAAAACCTTTATGGAAAACCTTTATTTTCACCACATAATGAGGCTGCAGGGTAGAGGGTCAGCTCTCTGTATCAAAACACCCAACAGTTATGGGGGAAGGGGCTTAGCCCGAGGTGAAGGAGCCGCCCACTGGGCAACACCAAAGTCACAGCCCAGTGAAGGAAGTAACCCAGGGGACCCACAGAGCCCTTGCACTGGCTCTGGAATCTGCTTTAGAGGTAGCAGAATCTGCTACCCTAAAATATGTCTCTTTGGCATATTAATTATTTTAAGCTGGTTATTCTCTAAGAAACAGCAGGCAAAGGAAAAACATTCAAAACCCAGCAGGAGTTAGCCTTTTGGAAGAAACATTAACATTTGTATGGGAAATCTCCATGTGTAAGGGTGTCCAAATCTGTATCTTATCAGTGAAAGGGCAGGGACAGAAATCTCAGGACAACCTCACCAGGGTTTACTGTGCTCTTCCTGGGGACCTCCCAGAACTGAGTCTCCCCATCCTCAACATCCTTGTCTGCCTGCTGAGGCCGGTATTCAAGGTGAGGGCTTTGGCGATTTTGGAGAGTTACTCAAGTTTTCCTTGGTATCTCCCATATATGGCTGTTGTCGCCAAGTCATGTGTGACTCTTTTGCAACCTCATGGACTGTAGCCCGCCAGACTCCTCTGTCCATGGGATTCTCTAGGTAAGAACTCTGGAGATATTCCATTTCCTCCTCCAGGGGATCTTCCCAACCCAGGGATCGAACTGGGCTCTCTTAGGTCTCCTGGACTGGCAGGTGAGTTCTTTACCACTAGCACCACCTGGGAAGCCCCTTTTCCATGTACACCAGTTATTATAACTTTTGTTTGTTTTTCTCCTGTTAATCTGACACATGTCAATTTAATCCTTAGACTAGAAGAACCCAGAAGGGTGGAGGAAGATTTTCTTCCTCTCTGACACGCCACATGGATGCTAGTGCCCCACATCTTCTTCCTGTCTGCTTTTCCATGTGGTTTGTTAAAAGGAAAACTAAACATGGAGAGGGAGGACCCATTCCAGATGTTCCCAGTGTAATTTAGGGGCTGAAGATCAGTAGGGAATGGAAGTGGACATTTACTTAAGTATCACTTTTAAAATTCCTTACATTTTCATCCCGACTCAATCGTGATGACTGGGTGTAATGTCAATGCTGCCTTATGCCTACCAGCTCCCAGGCCCTGCCTAGTACAGGTCTCTTTCCCTTAGTTGGGGTAGAAAAACGCTGCATCTTGGCACTGTAAAATCCAACCAGAGGGAGCCTTTCTCCCACCTGACTGCAGCCTGGACAGGTGGATAGTAGGCGTCAGAAGGGTTTCAGTCAAATCTGGCTCCATGAGTAATAATTCTCCAGTTAAAGATTTTAACAATCCTTAAAGTGAAAATAAAACCATAATTGTTGTTCAGTTGCCAAGTTGTGTCCATCTCTTCAAGATCCCATGGACTGCAGCACACCATATAATATATATATTAATATGTATCAATATAATTACTAATATAACATTTTATTATATTTAAACCATAATATAATAGCTAATACTTTTTTTTAATATTTATTGTGTGCCTGAACCTGAGCCAAGGACCTGGCAGGCATCAATGGGCTCCTTGCAACAAACTTTTTAGTGCCTGATGCTGAACTAGTATCATCCCCATTTCACAGATGAGGAAATAAGGCTGGGTAACTTATCCACAAACCCAGTCCATCTGACTGCAGAGCCCAAGCTTTTATCAGTACATTTCACAACAAAAAGCCTAAAATTCTGCCAAGCAGGTAAAAACAAAACACTTAATACTTTCTAGTCTCTGTTCCTCAGGTGTCACTGTCTGTGAAGGTAATTCTCAACTAGAGTCACCTTGCAGTAAATAATAAAAAGTTATTAGGCATAATTAAACCCATAATGGGTCGATTCAGGTAAAGAATCGATCTGCAATGCAGGAGCCACAAGAGATACAGGTTCAGTCCCTGGGTCAGGAAGATCCCCTGGAGGAGGGCACGGCAACCCGCTCCAATTCTCTTGCCTGGAGAAGCCCATGGACAGAGGAGTCTGGCGGGCTACACAGCATAGGGTTGCAAAGAGTCAGACACGACTAAAGTGACTGAGCATGCATGCGCACAAACCTATGATGAGGCCCAAATCCTCCTCTAACTCTTCACCAGAACGAAACCAACTAGTGTTTTACTTATTTCAGCTCCTATCAACCTTCAGGAAATAGGTCAAAAAAAGTTAAATGGGTTAAGAAAGTGGAAAAGAGTTTATGTTAGTCACAAACTAAAGTTAATCTGCATAATCATAAAATAGTTATACTTTCCAGAGAATAAACTCGATGAAAATACTATTCTCTATAATACAGATCTCTTTTCATCAACTGAAATCCGCTGTGATGAGCGGAGGGGATATAAAAATGACACAGGAACCTGGTCCCAAGGGGCACACTAACGGAAGAGAAGACAGATCAGGAAATAAAATGTATGTGATGTGGGAAGAGCACAATAAAAGCAATATAAGCTATCATTTTAGCCCAGAGCAGGCTATGGTGAACTGGGAAGAATGCAGCGCTCATGCCAAGAACACAGGCATGAAACTTAAGACCACTTAAACCTCAATGGAAAGGTCAGCTTTTGCATTTTCAGAGAAAGCTACCACCCCTCAGGATCCTCTCACTGTTAGACTCAGAAAAAACTGAAACGGAAAGGAACCTATAAAGATCTTCCAGTCTGATGCATTATTTCACAGAGGGAAAGATGCATTCTAGGAGAGGTGAAACTAATAAACACCCAAGATCACACAGCAAGTTAGAAGCAGAGACAATCTTACAACCTGTCTCAGATCTCCTAGTTTACCCATCAATTCATCCATTTAACAAAACAGATGGACTATGTGCCAGGCATGAATGAATAGAGCAACTGGCGCTGTGGCTTCAAGAACCCATCAGCCTGATGGGGAAGACTGTCTACTTGCATCTGAGAAAGGAAGTGCTGTCTAAGATTGAAAAATTGGGGTGGGGGTGGGTGGCAGGGGGGGCAGCTTCCTGAGGAAGTGACATTTAAACTCAGCCACAAAAGACAAGCAGGAAT
>NW_011494707.1:1779173-1791052 GCF_000754665.1 Bison bison bison | reverse complement strand
GGCAAGAGAAGAATTGGGGCTGGGGGAGTAGAGGTCACACAGCTTCTGTCTGAGGCAGGAAGGAACTGATCAAGATCCAGGAACAGGAGGAAAGCAAGCATGATCAGAGGGAGAAAGGGAGGAGATGAGGAAAGACAGGGAGGTGGAGAAATTCCAACTCTGTAACCAAGCCTATGGCAACCCCAGGATGCTGAATAAAGATCATCTGGTCCACTGAGTGGTCTCTAAATCTTCCCTCTCAGGAAGATCTGAAGTTTGAACACAAAGGAGGAAGTCAACAATGCAGGGTTCCAGAATCTGCTGTCGTCAACATCTCTCATGGGGAATGTCTGACGCTGTGCAACCCTGATAGCCTACAGGCTCAGTTCAGTTCACTTCAGTTGCTCAGTCGTGTCTGACTCTTTGCAACCCTATGAATCGCAGCACGCCAGAAACTGCCTATGTTGAGCCCAAAAGATCCAAGCATTTCCCCAAAGAAAATCTCAGTCTCCAGGCCACAAAAGCCAGACCTCCCTGCCCAAGAAGTTGTAGTACTAGATGACAAACACCCCACAGGAGGCTAGGAAACTTTAAAGCATACTCCAAGGAAACTGTCTTCACAGACTTGAGGTCTGGAAGCCAACTACACAGCGCCTTGCATAGGGACAGAAGGATTTCCTGTACTCCAAGCCCTCTGGGACCAGGCTGGGACCAGGGAGGAGAGGTGGGGGGTCAAGGACTCCATAGGGGAAAGTGGCAGACAGGTGGGGGAAGGTGGAGGAGAGATGTGGGAGTCATGAGCCACCAGCTGTCAGTTCTCCCAAGGGACACTTCCCAAGCTGGGCAGGCTTCCCATCATCACCCAGCTTCCTTTATTCTAAGCATCCCATAACCACCACCTATAATCAGTTCACCTGGGATGTAAGCCATCCCATCACTTTTTTCTTCTATGTTCAGGTCCCGGAATGAGAGCACAGCCTTAAATGCTTTGGAAAACATTTAGTGCCAGCAAAGGTGAAAAACCCACAGGCCTGGCTCTCCAGGCTGGCTCCTTCATCTATTCCCTCCCTTCCTTTTCTTCAGTTATACCAGAAGGAAAAAAAAAAAAATAGTGGTCAAACAGGTAGGTTTTTGGATATCAAAAGGCTAAAGGATTCACACATCATTAGTTGTAACAGGCAAAACGTGGAAACAACTGCCATGTTCATCAAGAGAAAAATGGATGAACAAAATGTGATTCCGTCCTAAAATGGAGTCCTGTAAGCCACGAGAATCCAAAACTGCTTACACGCAACTGAGAGGATGAATCTCACAAACAATATGGCACAAAAGAAGTCAAACACAAAAGGGCATATGCTGTATGAGTCTATTTTTATAAAGTTTACAAACTAGCAAAACTATCTCTGGTCCCTTTGGGATGAAGGGATAGGAAAGTACAAGGAAAAGGAAGGGGGCTTTTAGGATGCCAGGTTCTATTTCTTGACCTGGGTGGTAGTTACACAGATGTGTTCACTCGGTGATAATTTATCAGCTGTACACTTAAAATGCTGGGTTTTCTGTACGACTGTACATACACACACCTCACGGAAGGGTTTTCAGCATCTTGGGAAAGGAAAAATATATAGGCCTTTAGCTTTGCGGGCCACATTTATGAATGGAGAATGAGCCTGGGTGGTAGGGGGCAAAGTGAAGAGATGACTGCATTTGGGATATGGCCCAAATAGCAGCTGTGGGGTGATAGGAATTAGGGTGAACAGTTTCAAGGTCTACTTCCTTCTTTCTCCTATAACTAACTGTCAATGAAATCTCTGCATACTGTACTCCAAAGGGAAGTGGGACCAGGAGGAAAAGCTGGAACTGAGCTGGCTTAAGGGAGAAGGGAGGCAACTGGAACACTTCTATCAGTGAGGGGTCAAGGAGGGGAGGAGGAAGAAGAGGGAAAAGAATGAAATCACAAGTGCCCAGGGCAGGCAAGAAGGAGAGCTGGCCTGACTGGGAATGGATGGGGTGGGGTGATTCCCTTACTCAGCTCGGATGAAGGGATCCCTTCTCTACTCACCTCCCTGAGCCCTCCTCTGATGCACACCTAAATTAATGGCTTTATTGTGCTGCTCAAGAAATGCAAGAGACACAGGTTCAACCTCTGGATAGTGAAGGTCCCCTGGAGCAGGAAATGGCAACCCACTCCAGTATTCTTGCCTGGAAAATCCCACAGACAGAGGAGCCTGGCAGGCTACAGTCCACGGCGTTGCAAAGAGTCAGACACAACTGAGCACGCATGCACGTTGTACTTTGTAAGTCGTTTATAACTCTTGGGAACTAAAGAACAAGAGGGGTGTGTGTGTGTGTACAGCAAAGGATTCCACATCCTCAGCATCTAACACATCGTTTGGTGTATGGTTTGCACTATTAAAAAAAAAAAGGTTCACTGGATAAATGACAGATACAATGTGGTAATTAGATATAAAGTTGCTGTTGCTGAGTCACTAAATCATATCCGACTCTTTTTCAACCTCATGGACTGTAGCCCACCAGGTTCCTCTGTCCATGGGATTTTCCAAGCAAGAATACTGGAGTGGGTTGCCATTTCCTTCTCCATGGGATTCTTCTGGACCGGGGATTGAACCCACACCTCCTGCATTGGCAGGCAGATTCTTTACCACTGAGCCATCTGGGAAGTCCCTAGATATAGAGACCTCCTTAGTATTTAAAAATCAGTAGTAACAGTTTAAATGGCAAAAAATGTGGGAATGACTAAGTATCAGAGTGGCATACCGGGCAGCTACTAAAAATTACAAGTAACAGTAGCAAACACCTGTAGGGTGCTTTACAGTTTACTGAGAATTACACCTCCCCCTTGTTTGACACACAATTGTACAGACTTTGTGCCACACTGAAATGTGCAAACGACTCATTAGTAAGTCTTCCTGAAGAGACCAGAAAAATCAGCAATTGCAGGCTAGCAAGTTTTTATGAAAAGAGGTAGGGAGGACCCATATTTCAGAGTAATGGGGTCACAAAGAGTCAAACACGACTGAGCGACTGAACTGAACTAGGAAGGAGTAGGTAGAAGTTGAGTTAGCTCTGCTTTGTTTGTGTAAATAACCGTGCATGCTAATTCCACACACTATACTTCAATTCACTTCCCTTTTCTTTTGGAACAAAACTTTACTTTTGCTGTATTTGATTGATTCAACATTCACTTTAACCACCATTTGCAAGTCTTCCTGCTAACTGACCACCTCCAAGGAAGTGTTTTTGATGACCCAAGTGGACCCAGTTCTTGTCCTAGTGGGGTTTTATTAATGCTAATGTCAAGACATTGAACAGCAGAACCCCACAATAAACTTTTCTACACTGTCTTCCTGATTGCAACAGTGTTTTAAAGAACAGAGACAAAAAGAAAAAAAAAAAAAACACACATAAAACAAAACAAAAAAATCCTTCCCTCCTTCCTAAAAGATTATGAGCCTAATGTTCAAAGAATAATTCACGAAACACTGAAGTCGTGAGACACTTTAAAGCTCCGTATTCTCTAGTTGATCGTGCATAAACTGTGATGTGGCAGGGACTGTCTCATAAGCAAGTTCTCTGCAGAGTCTGAATCTTTGCCCAGCGTTTCTGCACTGTTTTGGGCGGGCTTCCGGCATGTGCTTACAGCAATGAGAGAATTACCTAAAGGATACATTTCACAAACAAGCCGTCACGTGTCTTGTGCTGAAACTGCATCCGATGCCAAAAGTCTGCTTCTGCAGATGAGAGCTCTGGAGAACTCGACCACTACAGCCCAAACCAGCTCTGAATACACATTCCCACGTGAAAAGAGGCTGCCTTTAAAGGTCTGTGGGACGCTGATGACAAACAGAGGCATTGGCTACCTTTACAGTAATAGGAGATATCCTAAAAGCAATGTTGATCTCGTGCCTTCTGTGCTAAAGACACTATTAGGGCCCCCTGGGAGCGTAGAAGGGATGACTGGCGCAAGGGGATGATGGGGGTGTTTCACGCATGGGCAAAAGGGGATTACGGAAATAATCCCGCTCTCAGCTCAAACCATTTGAAAGTCAAGGGGCCAAAGCGCCGGTGGTGTTCAGAAAAACTTTCCAAGTCCTCCCCGACACGGGTGCAGTGGACGCAGGGGATCCGGAGAGCTGAAGCTTGAGAGATGGGAGCAGACGAGGACAGCAGAAGCCGGCCCGGGCGGCGGGGAGTCAGCGCGGAGGCGGGAAGGGCGCGAGTCCACTCGCGCTGGGAGCAAAGGGGATGCCACAGGGCGATCCGCCCCCTCCACACCGGCCCGCCGCCCGCAGCCGCTGCCGCCGGGTGAACGTGGACAAATCGGGCCCACCTGCCGCCGCCTTTGCGCCGCCGCTGCCGAAGGGCCGGGTTGCTGGCGCCGGCAAGCCGAGACGGCAGGGGGCAGTAGCGCCGGCCATAGCTCCTCCTCCGGGCCGGGCGCCCGGGGCCTCGCAGCCGCGCGCCACCGCTTCCCGCGCGAGCACCTGCGCGCGACCCCGGCGCAGCCCGCCCGACCCAGGTGCAGCCGCCCGGGGCCTGCCGGCGGGTTCGGAATCGGAGTCCGGGCTGGAGAGCGAGTCGCTACCCCCATGCTCCGTGCCCGCGCCAGGCAGGCGCCGCCACCGAAGGGTGCTTTGTTTGTGCAGCTCGAGCGGGGATGCCGGGGCGGGAGTGGAGCCCCCGCCCCGTCCGGAAAACGGGAAAAGCAGAGCCCACGATAGAGGGTGCTGAAGACCGCAAAGCCCCTTCTCCACGCGGCGACGTCCGGGCCAGCCGCACCCCACCCCCGCTCTGCCCGTCCTCCTTCCCAAACCCCGGCCCCCACCCAGCCCCGCGGCTGCGCTCACCTGCTCTCCGCGACCCCCGAGTCTTGGCTCATCGTCGTTAGGCGTCTGGGAGGGGGCGCCAGGCGCGCCCGGGGCAAGGCGCTCGAGTAGCGCCCGGGCGCCTGCAGGAGGGGTTCGCGTGCAGTGCGCTGCCCTCCGCACCCGGAGGCGGCGGACGCTGCTGGGGGAGGGACGAGGGCGAGCGAGAGCCACCGGGGGAGGGGACTGGGCGGGAGGGGGCGCCGGGCACGCTGCTGCAGCCGCAGCCGGAGGCGGCCCGGGCTCCCGAACGGAAACGCACGCTCGCCGGCTGCCCCGCGCGTGCACGCCGGCGGGCACACTCTCACACGTGCGCACACCGGCTGCTCGGTGGCTGCTTACCTCCCTGCGGGAGCTAGGTTTGGTGACACTAATACCGGGGCTTCTGTGAAAGAGCAGGGCCAGCGCCATTCTGCAGGGAGCTCAAATCACCCTGATTGGGCGTTTTTCACGAGACAACCCGCCTCCCTCGAGGAATTCCCAGATTCTCTTCCTAGGGTCTGAAAGCTCCTCGAAATTTATTTTCAGATTTTATATTTAAATCCAAGTGTCTAGAATGAGGGACCGCAGCTTTCATATGGTTAAACAGCGTTATGACCCCGGCCCCTCCACCCTAAACTGTAAGGGTGGATGGGCTAAACCAGTGATTTCCCAAGTTTGCTGCACATTTGATCACCCAGGGAGTTTTTAAAATCTCGATGCTCCGAGTGGTATCCCAGATGAATTCGATTAGTGCAGTGGGATCCAGAAAGATCCAGGTGATTCCAATATTCAGAAAAGTATAGGAACCACTGCTTAGACTGCCAGTGGTCCTCGTGGTACCCTGTCTTCTTTTACCCCGTTTCTCAGCGTGGTCCTTTGCTAGTTTATTTTCCACGTGGTGGTGGGTGTCACACAGCATCAAGCCCAGGTCTGACAGTAAGTGCGGAGTACACCTCTACTGCAGGAAGGAAGCTAAGGCAGAGTCCAGCCCTCTACCTTGCAGCCCCTCTTTTCTCTTTCTGAAATTCTCCACAGGCTGAAATGCCCTTGACCTCATGGAAATGGCTTCATGTCATGCCTGAAGCCAGAGAAGGCAAAGGCAGCCCACTCTAGTACTCTTACTGGAAAATCCCATAGATGGAGGAGCCTGGTAGGCTGCAGTCCATGGGGTCGCTACAAGTTGGGAACAACTGAGCGACTTCACTTTCACTTTCCTGCATTGGAGAAGGAAATGGCAACCCCACTCCAGTGTTCTTGCCTGGAGAATCCCAGGGACGGGGGAGCCTGGTGGGCTGCCGTCTATGGGGTCGCACAGAGTCGGACACGACTGAAGTGACTTAGCAGCAGCAGCAGCATGCCTGAAGCTGGGGAAGAAAAGGAGTCATTGCGCTTGAAGGGACATCTGTCTTTTAATTTCCTCCAAATGTCTCCACCTCAGAACACCCCTATGTGTCTCACTGTGACTCAGAGGTCCAGTGCTGACAGTGTGGGAGAGCACAATAAAAGTCATGGCTCAGTGACTGGAACACCAGTTGAGTCCAGCACTATGACTAGATGGTTTATACCTGGGAAAGAGATGGCCTTGGTACTATCACTGGGCCTTGGTGTTCTTCTGTTTAACATAAACATGAACAAGAACATCAGCATCAGACAAGGCCCCTCTGTGACCACGATGTACGAAGACAAGAGCAAGACTCCTTAATCATGTCTAAACACAGACAAAATATGAACATCGTCCAAGCCACAGTGGACACACAGCCATTCTGGCCAGTTAGAGCCTCTTTGCCAATTATAGCCTCAGTCTCCCTCTGGTCTTCCCTTCTAAGAATAAGATTTACAAAGATATACATTTGTAGAATGAACTCTGGTTTCCTGAGCACCCCTGCAATCAGCTAACAAAAAAACAAATCCTTTAATAATATTTTCTAATACCTTCTCACTGACACACCTCCAGGGTTTCCCATGGTATGCATTTCCCTCAGTGCAATGAGTAATAAATTCAACTCTTAAAATGATAGGAAATATTCCTAGTGTTCTTTGGCAAGGGAGCATTAAAAAATATCTCAGTCATCACAATAACAGCACAAAGTAACTATTACACCCTCTTCACATATAAACTAACTGGGGTTCATACAGATTATATAACAAACTCACACAGGGCTGCCTGGCTGTCAGTGGAGAGGCAGGCTTCATGTTCACATGGGTTTGAGGGGAGCCAGGCTGGTATGCTACATTCTCCCAGTAACTCTGACTTCCAGATGAGCCTGAGTTCCAGCCCCAGCTCAGCCCTTTTCTAGCTATGGGCATTTGAGCAAGTCATTTAACTCTCTTGAGTTCACCTTCCTTGCAAAAGAAGAAAAAAAAAAAAGTAGACCTAGGAACAGGTATTTTTTATTTAGATATACACCATCTTATTAGTTTCAGATGTACAATATAATGATTTGGTAGGTGTATATATGTGAAATGCTCACCATAATAAGTCTAGTTCATATCCATCACCACACCTAGTTACAAAAATTTTGTTCTTATGCCAAGAATTTTTAAGATATAATCTCTAAGCAACTTTCAAATATATAATACAGTATTATTAACTATAAGGATGTGTATACTACTGGTATATTTTTCATAAACTCCCCAGGTGGCCCAACACAGCACCTGTTGGCAGACCCTGGTTTTGGAAGTTACCTTGCATCTGCCAGATCTGAAGTCCCCTTTTCCGAATGTTACTATGTCACTTGACTCTTTTCACCTTCCAGAAGTTTTTTTGGCTTCCAGGAGGCCCATACAATATGATAAGCAAATGAACTAAAGCCTGAAAAAACCACGTGAGTGAACTTGTATTGGATCCTTCATCCTCACCTGAGTCTTTGGACCATTGCAGCCCTGGTAGACAGCTTGCCTACAATCTCATGACAGACCTTGAGCCACAACCACCCAGCTAAGCCCTTTACAGATTCCTGACCCACACAAACTCTGAAATAATAAATATTTGTTGTTTTAAGCTGTTATATTTGGGGGTAATTTGTTATGCAGCAAAAAAATAATACAAAGGAAATACGATCCCATAGTTAGTGCAGTAGAATCACACTGTTTGCAGTTTAAGGTACATTTAACCGTATTCATTCTGCAAAAGCAGGAGAGAAAACAATTTACAGTGTCAACAATTCTACCTGTTACTCCAGTGAAATGAGAAGATGAGTTGAGAAAGGTCGGTCTGGTTTTATCCGTCAGTCTCTGATTCACTCCTGGGTATCTCTCACAGAGATGAAAGTCTTAATACTGGCTATGTTGCCTGTATTTTTAAATATCCATGTTTTGCACAAAGTGAAAAGAATGATTCACTGACTTAGATTCTATATATAACATAATCAAAATGACACTTGAAACCCCTTAACTCATCAGGACCTGAGCCCAGAACATCCCCAAATCAAGAATAGCACTGACTTTAGACCAGTGTAAGAGGGGACCCAAACCCAGGATCCTGGCTTCAGAGGACCATTCCACAGCTCTCATTCAATCTTCCCATGGGCTAAGGAGTCCATGAGGCCCAAGGGATGTGCCCTTCCATAGCTTTTGTCCTGTCTCCACTTCTAACCCAAGCTCAGGGGAAGAGAGAACCCACATTCCTCTCCAAATGCCCTAAGCTCACTTCCAGGGCCCGCAATAGGCCTTTCCCCAGTCCAACCTTCACCAGCTCCAATTCTCCAAGGCTGGGACATAGCAGGGCCAGAGGAGACCAGATGTAGCTGTTTAAAGGGATGTGGATGGAGATTGTCTGTGCAAGCCTAGTGGTCCACACATGCACAGAACCCCTCGCCACACAGGCCAGCAGCAGAAAACCAAGAACAAGACCCACGGACCACGAGCTGGCTCTCCAAATGCTGCCTCTTGCTGATGTCCGACTCTGACAGCTCTCACTTGACCTGTCCCTCATGTCAGTTATTAATTTGGCAGGAATATTTGTCAAAGCAGGAAGACACAATATATTTCATGTAACAAACAGCGTGTTTGCTTGACTTATAACTTACATGTTTAGACATATTACACATGGATGTCCATTTGTACTCTAGCCCTGGGTCCCACAAATGACTGGGATGACCTGGCCCAGAACTAACTTCTTCATCTTTACTTTGTTTCACTTTTTTCATTTTGGCCTCTTTTTGCCTGAGAGAGTGGAATCCAAGGCATTATTTGAGTGGGGAGGAGGGCAATGAGATAATTCTCCTCCCGCTTTTATTTAAGTATATTGGTGTGGGACTTCCCTGGTGGTCCAGTGGTTAAGACTCTGTGCTTCCACTGCAAGGGGCACAGGTTTGATCCCTGGTGGGGGAACTAATATCCTGCATGCTGCTCATGACACACCCAAATAAATAAAAATAAAAGCATGATGCTTTCAAAATTTTAAGAATAAATAAATATATTGGTGTATGATTTTGCCTAACACATTTGGTTAAATCCACAAAAATGGTGTGTCTTCTCTCTCTGAGGCCCAAATGGGGCTTGTTCTTTGGGGTCTCTCTAGGTAAGGTCCATGCTTGGATTTTTGTGTGTAGTTGCTATTGTTTAATCCTTTGCTAGGATAATTACTCAGCTCAGATGGAAATGTCTCTTCCAGACCATTTTCCTTACATCTTCATATATATTATAAAAAAAAATTGTGTGTGTTTGCCTCAAAATTTATGATATATGCACTATTTTTCAATTTGTTTTTATGCTACAATATATCTCAAAGATCTATCCATCTTAGCTACAAATTTTGCTATTCATTTATTTATTATTAGCACTATTATTTATTTTTTAGCTCTTTTCCATTAAAGATAGTTCAATTATCTCATTTTGATTCCTAATGTACTATATGAAATTTGTACGTGAGTCATGCATGTTTTCAGATTTAAAATGTGAGTTTATTTACATTAAATTGTTTAGAAGGGGTGTTAGTGGAGAGAGATCTGAAGAGAGAAGATTTCCTGAAGACATCTTGGAGAATTCCTTAAATACTACAATACCAGAGTGAGAATTGCTTATGTAAGCTGTGAATAAGGGAAGGCTAGCCATTTTCTGACTTAATTATGGCAAAACCTACTCAGTTTTCTCTCCATGCCTGTTTTCTCTGTGTTGTAGATTTTTGTCTTTCTGTTTCTGCCTTGGAAAGGCATGTGCAGCCAAGAAACCAACAGTAAGATGTTCTTTGGATGCTGGCATGAACCAGGGGAAATCTTGGTGTGTTCACACAACTCTTGGTTTTCTTCCTAAAGTCCATTTGATATACTCTCTTGTGTTCTGAGCTACCTTGGAGTTTGCCTTGTTTGTTTTCTAGAACCAGAGCATTCATTTTTTGTTTATCCACGGCCTCCCAGGGCTTGTTATCCAACTGACAGAACGCTGCCACCCTCCAGGCTCCACAGGAAAGCAGGTATTGCCCACTGCTCTGCTGTCGATCAGAGCTCACCACAGGTGCTCATTCATTGCAGCAAAAACACGCCACCACTGGTAACAGGGAACTCTGCCCAGAACTGACAGGATCCTAGCACCGAAGCTAAATCATTTATCTAAAAGAGTCTTTATCTAGTTGTAGTGGACCGAATGTCTGTTTCCCTACCCCCTACAA
Organism: Bison bison bison; assembly: GCF_000754665.1. Lineage (NCBI taxonomy): Eukaryota > Metazoa > Chordata > Mammalia > Artiodactyla > Bovidae > Bison > Bison bison. Next base: position 1,780,600 of record NW_011494707.1, on the reverse strand, counting down.
ATGCAAATGTTGAAACTCTAAACCCGCTGATGTGATGGCATTAAGTGGTGGGGCCTTTAGGAGAGAATTAGATTTAGATGAGGTCATGATAGTGAGGCCTCCAAAATGAGACTCATGTCCTTATAAGAAGAGAGACACCAAAGCTGTGTTTCTCCATCATGTGAAAAAATAGCAAGAAGTCAGCCATCTGTCCCTCACCAAATTCCAAATCAGCTGGTCTCTACAATTGTGAGAGAGTAATGTCTGTGTAAGCCACCCAGGCTATGGTGTTTTGTTATGGCAGCTTGAGATGACTTAGACACTAGTCTTTAGGCCTCTACTGTCCATACCTGTTACCATAATCGGGGGAGGGCCACTCTGCTTCTTGGCTTCCCAGGTGGTGCTAGTGGTAAAGAACCCGCCTGCCAAAGCCGGAGACACAAGAGATGTGGGTTCAGTCCCTGGGTCAGGAAGATCTCCTGGAAAAGGGCCTGGCAATCCACTCCAGTATTCTTGCCTGGAGAATCCCATGGACAGAGGAGCTTGGTGGGCTACAGTCCATGGGGTCACAAAGAGTCAGACACAACTAAAGTGACCCAGCATACATGCACTCTGCTTCTGCCTTTATCTAGCTGAACTCTCTTTGTCTCAGTTATTTAAAGAGACAGCGCATGAGGGAAAGATTCTGGCAAAGTGAATTTAGTCAGAAGTTATTGTTTCTGCCTCCTACACCGCTTACACCCCCACTCTAATCATGCACCCGAAGATGTAAATACCTCACAGAATGGTTTCCAAATCTAGTTTTAGGATCAGATCAGATCAGTCACTCATTCATGTCCGACTCTTTGCAACCCCATGAATCGCAGCACACCAGGCCTCCCTGTCCATCACCAACTCCGGAGTTCACTCACCCACGTCCATCGAGTCAGTGATGCCATCCAGCCATCTCATCCTCTGTCGTCCCCTTCTCCTCCTGCCCCCAATCCCTCCCAGCATCAGAGTCTTTTCCAATGAGTCAGCTCTTCGCATGAGGTGGCCAAAGTACTGGGGTTTCAGCTTTAGCATCATTCCTTCCAAAGAAATCCCAGGGCTGATCTCCTTCAGAATGGACTGGTTGGATCTCCTTGCAGTCCAAGGGACTCTCAAGAGTCTTCTCCAACACCACACTTCAAAAGCATCAATTCTTCGGTGCTCAGCCTTCTTCACAGTCCAACTCTCACATCCATACATGACCACTGGAAAAACCATAGCCTTGACTAGATGAACCTTTGTTGGCAAAGTAATGTCTCTGCTTCTCAATATGCTATCTAGGTTGGTCATGACTTTCCTTCCAAGGAGTAAGCCTCTTTTAATTTCATGGCTGCAGTCACCATCTGTAGTGATTTTGGAGCCCAGAAAAATAAAGTCTGACACTGTTTCCACTGTTTCTCCATCTATTTCTCATGAAG
>NW_011494707.1:1778137-1778796 GCF_000754665.1 Bison bison bison | reverse complement strand
AGCTTGAACATCAGGAAGTTGGTTCACGTATTGCTGAAGCCTAGCTTGGAGAATTTTGAGCATTACTTTACTAGCGTGTGAGATGAGTGCAATTGTGCGGTAGTTTGAGCATTCTTTGGCATTGCCTTTCATACATCGCTTCAATTAACTCTAAAGGCTATTACAGAACAATAAAATATCACTCAACACAATTTTGACTCACCTTAATTTTTAAAATTAAACATCATCCAGCCTTTTCCCTAGAAAATAATAGAATAAATAGAATAATTGTCATCCCAGAAAAATCGATAATTTTCCTTTTTGTGTGTTTCAGTATCGGTTTGTATATAAACCATGCCCCCCCACCCATTATTGATGACAGAATCTACAAGTATTAGTCAAGATATTTGTTAAGCTGAAAAGAAATAGAAAAAGCATGCTGCACAAAGTGGGGTCCTCAGCAGCTGCAGCAGCTGCAGCATCACCTGGGAGCTTGTTAGAAATGCAGAATCTCACTTCCACCCAGAGCTCTTAAGTCCCATTCTACATTTTAATATAATCTAGTGATTTGTACAGAGAAGGCAATGGCACCCTACTCCAGTACTCTTGCCTGGAAAATCCCATGGACGGAGGAGCCTGGTAGGCTACAGTCCATGGGGTCGCTAAGAGTCGGACACGAC
>NW_011494707.1:1776580-1778037 GCF_000754665.1 Bison bison bison | reverse complement strand
GGAAATGGCAGCCCACTCCAGTGTTCTTGCCTGGAGAATCCCAGGGACGGGGGAGCCTGGTGGGCTGCCATCTATGGGGTTGCACAGAGTCGGACACGACTGAAGAGACTTAGCAGCAGCAGCAGCAGTGATTTGTAGGGCTTCCCAGATGGCACAGTGGTAAAGAATCCTCCTGCCAATGCAGGAAACTCAAGAGATATGGTTTGATGCCTGGGTTGGAAAGATCCCCTGGAGGAGCAAACAGCAACTCACTCCAGTATTCTTGCCTGGAAAATTCCATGGACAGAAGAGCTTGGTGAGCTACAGTCCACGGGCCCACAAAGAGTCAGACACAACTGAGCACACACACGTATGATGATTTGTGTGCATCTTACACTTTGAGGTGTACTGGTTTTAAAGATACTAGGTATGGGATTTCCTTGGTGGTCCAGTGGTTAAGAATCTACCTTGCAACACAGGGAACATGGGTTTGATTCGTGGTCAGCAAACTAAGATCCCAGTGCTATGGGGGAGCTAGATGAAAGATCCCATGTGCCACAAATAAGACCTGGTGCAGCTAAATAAATTTTTTAATTATTAAATAAATTATTATTTAATATTGAATTTTATTATTTTAATAATTAATATGTAATGTTTAAATAAATAAAGATACTGGGCAGTTCACAGACTCTCCTTCAGAAGAGTCAAATTTGGAATGTTAACATCAGGAGTGAAACCCAAGTCAGTCCTCAGAGGGGTCAGTGAGAACAGCCACCCTGGGGCCCGGGTCAGTCTGCCACCCAGTTTAAGTGAGGCCAGGTAAAGCAGTAGCATTTTCAGTTTAATTAGTGAGCATTTAAATGATGAGAGGAGGAGTATGGCTCTGAGAAGGAGGGTGTCTTCAAAACATAGGCAAGAGGGTTCAGCTGCTGGGTGGCCAAAAAATGACAGACTGCCCCTCCCTGTGTGTTTTTTTTTTTTAAGAAGAATGGTGGAGTCCAACTCTACCATCACCTGCCCAGACACCTTTAGCAAGTGCAGGGACATTTCACAGCCTGGATTTCCTCATCTTTAACGTGATAGTTTCTATTGACACAGAACTTTATAGTTGGCAAGGCATATATTTTCATTTGAGCTAACAGAGCAACTCCATGTAATAGGTGAACACAGTAGTGTTACCTCCATTTCACAAACTGGGAAAGACAGAGACACAGAGTGACCTGCCTGGGAGTGCTGAGACCACAGAGCTTCAAGCCCTGGTACTGTGACCCTGGAGCCACAGCCACATGAGTTTACATGTGTGAAAGTAAGTTGAAAACTGTAACACTTTCTCTCAATAAAAGGTGTTCCAGGGTTCAGGATGGGGAACACGTGTATACCTGTGGTGGATTCATTTTGATATTTGGCAAAACTAATACAATTATGTAAAGTTTAAAAATAAAATAAAATTAGAAAAAAAAAAAAAAAGGGGTTCCTTA
>NW_011494707.1:1772095-1776406 GCF_000754665.1 Bison bison bison | reverse complement strand
AAAAAAGGTGTTCCTTATTACTCTAGTAACGTTCTGCAAACACACAGCTATCTGAACTGACTCACCCACCAAGACAGTGGTCCCAGGATCAGCAACCCCCTTTCTCTCCTTGTGTTGTGGTAAAACTATTACCAAGAAAAGCTAGTAATTAATATCAGTGATGATTTGCATATGAATGAGCAATAAAGGAAACCCCAGCAACCCAGATGGAAAAAACTAATCACCCCTGCGTTGTTTCATTGTTCAGAGTCTTCTGCAGGAAGTAACCGAGAAAGCCTTACAGGTTTTCTTAGAACTATTTTGAAGAAATAAAATCATGACCATTTCAATTATTTGTTATTTATCCTCATTTTTTTCACATTCTTCACCAAGTTCCTATAACCAATCCAAGGAGGTTCCAAGGCAGCTGAAGGACCAGGAAAATGATAAGACCAGAATTCAGGCATTCTGTCCTCAAAATCAATGTTTATTTTGGGTTTTGCAAATAATGAATCTCTTCTATTTTTTTCTCTAGAAAGACACAATAATTTCCTTGCATCTATCTCTTAACAGTAGGTCACAACCTATGTTTCTTTTATCATCTGTTATGAATTCCACTAATTCTCCTCCTTTCTTTGTCACTGATGTTACATTTAAGTGAAAGGCTTTTCAACAGAGTTCTAAATTGGATGAGGTCTCAAGGTCAAATGTCTTTGCATAGCCTACTCAAAGAAATAGATTTTCAGTTACAATAGTAGAGAAAGGAATATTATTTTTTATTTATTTTTATAATCCCTGCTCTGCAAATAGATGATGAAAAATACATATTAATACCATTCTATCTAAACTGAAATATATTTATTCACATTTATTTCCTTGCCTTTTTTGTGGGGAAAGGGGTTCTTTTCTATTTTGAAGATGTATGTATTGATAATAACCGCCATTTGTGATTGTGCCTATTGTTCAGTAAAGATTATGGCAAGTATTTAAATATATTATCTGGAAACTCCCTAGCAATTCAGAGGTTAGGACTCCTCACTTTCACTGCCAAGGGCGTGGGTTCAGTCCCTGATGGGGGAACTAAGATTCCACAAGCCACTCAGTGCAGCCAAAAATTAATAAATGAAATATATTATCTTAAATCCCCTTTGGTACTATCAACAATATTATCAACACTCTGCAGTTGATTATACAGTTGCATATTTACAATAATGTTGGTGGTGGTGGTGGTCAGTCCTTAAGTTGTGTCTGACTTTTTGCAACCTCATGGACTGCAGCACGCCAGGCTTCTCTGGCCTTCACCATCTCCTGGAGTTTGCCCAAATTCATGTCCATTGAGTCAGTGATGCTATCTTACCATCTCGCCCTCTGCGCCTCCCTTCTCCTTTTGCCTTCAATCTTTGCAGCATCATGGTCTTTTCCAATGAATTGGCTCAATTTTCACTGCTTTTTATACTACAACTGGCAATAGTGCTGAGGTCTTTTGCATGCGTTGTCTTGCTTAGTCACCACATCAGCCTTATGAGGTATTAGCAGGCAGAGAGATGCCTCCAATCTCCCTCCTCAGTATGAGCAACCCAAGGCAGAACCTAGCACGGGTGACCCACTATCTCAACTGGCCTGAAACTCACCCCATTTTAGCACAGAAAGTGCCATGCACTGAGGAAACTCCTCAGGCAAAAAGGGACAGCTGCTCCTCCTCCAGCAGAGGGCACCTTGTGAGCCCTACCACACTGCTGTCTCCGGGTGAGAGCGGGCGCGACAGCCATTATAATTGCCCACCCACTTCCTGTTCCCCTCTACTTCCTAGCAGGAGGGAGGACACTTTTCTGCTCCTGTGAGGTTAGGTGATGCCCGTGTGACTTGCTCAGTCCAATAAAACATGAATGGAAAAGATGCTTGTGACTTCTGGGTAGAAGCATGTAAGCACCAGTATGGGGAGGATGGGGGAGGGATAAATTAGGAATTTGGGACTAACAGATACACAGTACTGTATATAAAATAGGTAAATGACAAGGACCTACCATAAAGCACAGGGAACTATACTCAATACTTTGTAATAACCTACAAGGGAAAAGAATCTGAAAATGAATAGATAGATGTATATGTATAACAATCGCTTTGCTATACACTTGAAACCAACATGACATTGTACATTAACTATATTTCAACCAGATAATAATAAAATATAAATTTAAAAATAAAATAAAAAGAATCAGTATGTAATTCTCCATATTTCCTTCCTCTTGCCCTGGCACTGGCAACATCTAGACAGTGCGGGCTCTGTCAACCTGAGCCCCTGAGTAAGGGCCACACAAAGCAAAGCCCTTTGTGCCTATGTGCTCAGTGACTTAGTCTTGTCCGATTCTTTTGCGACCCCATGGACTGTAGCCCAGCCAGGCTCCCCTGCCCATGGGATTAGGAGTGGGTTGCCATTTCCTTCTCCAGGGAATCTTCCTGACCCAGGGATCAAATGTGTGTTTCTTGCGTCTCCTGCATTGGCAGGCAGATTCTTTACCACTGAGCCATCTGGGAATCCCTGTATATCTTTTTATGCACCATAAACTTTGTATATTCTTTTGCTCTGCTAAAAAAAAATAATAAAAGCTTAAGTAAAAAGACGCCACCATATTGCAAAAAGCAGTTATCCCCGGAGCTGAGGAAAACTGCCAGGGGACATGCTTCCAAAATTCCCTAATCCAGGGATTCCCACCTTGGCTGTGCCTTAGAATCACCCAGGGATTAAAACATATGCTGCCCAGGCCATGCCCCAACTGTATTAATTTCCTGTGACAGCAACAAATCAGCAGAAACACAGAGGCTTCACACAATAGAAACTGATTCTTTCACAATTCTGGAGTCTGGAAGTTTGAAATCAAGGTGTCAGCAGGCTTGCCATTGAAGGTATCAGCAGCCTTTGAAGGCTCAAGTGGATTTTCCTTGTCTCCTTAAACTTCCAGTGGCTCCAGATGTTCCTGGGCTGTGGCTGCATAACTGCCTCCATCTTCACATGGTTCTTTCCTCTTCTTCAGGTCTCTCTTCTCTGAATGTCTCTTATAAGGATACTTGTTGGAATTATGCCCTACTGGGATAATCCAAGATGATCTCATTGCAGCATCCTCAACTTCATTACATCTGTGAAGACCCTTTTTCCAAAGAAGGCTACATTCACAGGCTCTAGGAAGTGAATATACCTTTTGGGGAGTAACTGTTCAGCCCACTAATAATTTTTTTAAATATTTATTTATTTATTTGTGGCTGTGCTGGGTCTTCATTGCTGTGCAACCCACTAATAATTGCTATAGACTAGATGTTTCTGTCCTCCTAAAATTCATTTGCTAAAACCTAATCCCCAATGTGCAGTTATTTGGAGGTGGGGCCTTCAGGAGGTGATTGGGCCTTGAGGGTGGAGCCCTCATGAATGGTATTCAGTTCAGTTCACTTCAGTCACTCAGTTGTGTCCGACTCTTTGCAACCCCATGAATCGCAGCACGCCAGGCCTCCCTGTCCATCACCAACTCCAGAGTTCACTCAGACTCACGTCCATCGAGTCAGTGATGCCATCCAGCCATCTCATCCTCTGTCGTCCCCTCCTCCTCCTGCCCCCAATCCCTCCCCGCATCAGAGTCTTTTCCAATAAGTCAACTCTTCGCATGAGGTGGCCAAAGTACTGGAGTTTCAGCTTTAGCATCATTCCTTCCAAAGAAATCCCAGAGCTGATCTCCTTCAGAATGGACTGGCTTGTTCTTCTTGCAGTCCAAGGGACTCTCAAGAGTCTTCTCCAACACCACACTTCAAAAGCATCAATTCTTCGGCTCTCAGCCTTCTTCACAGTCCAACTCTCACATCCATACATGACCACTGGAAAAACCATAGCCTTGACTAGACGGACCTTTGTTGGCAAAGTAATGTCTCTGCTCCTCAATATGCTATCTAGGTTGGTCATCACTTTCCTTCCAAGGAGTAAGCCTCTTTTAATTTCATGGCTGCAGTCACCATCTGTAGTGATTTTGGAGCCCAGAAAAATAAAGTCTGACACTGTTTCCACTGTTTCTCCATCTATTTCCCATGAAGTGATGGGACCGGATGCCATGATCGTTTTCTGAATGTTGAGCTTTAAGCCAACTTTTTCACTCTCCTCTTTCACTTTCATCAAGAGGCTTTTTAGTTCCTCTTCACTTTCTGCCATAAGGGTGGTGTCATCTGCATATCTGAGGTTATTGATATTTCTCCCGGCAATCTTGATTCCAGCTTGTGCTTCTTCCAGTCCAGCATTTCTCATGATGTACTCTGCATAGAAGTTAAATAAGCATGGTGACAATATACAGCCTT
>NW_011494707.1:1759338-1771805 GCF_000754665.1 Bison bison bison | reverse complement strand
ATAGATGTTTTTCTGGAACTCTCTTGCTTTTTCCATGATCCAGCGGATGTTGGCAATTTGATCTCTGGTTCCTCTGCCTTTTCTAAAACCAGCTTGAACATCAGGAAGTTTATAGTTCACGTATTGCTGAAGCCTGGCTTGGAGAATTTTGAGCATTACTTTACTAGCGTGTGAGATGAGTGCAATTGTGCGGTAGTTTGAACATTCTTTGGCATTGCCTTTCTTGGGGATTGGAATGAAAACTGACACTTTCCAGTCCTGTGGCCACTGCTGAGTTTTCCAAATTTGCTGGCATATTGAGTGCAACACTTTCACAGCATCATCTTTCAGGATTTGAAATAGCTCAACTGGAATTCCATCACCTCCACTAGCTTAGCTCGTAGTGATGCTTTCTAAGGCCCATTTGACTTCACATTCCAGGATGTCTGGCTCTAGATCAGTGATCACATCATCATGATTATCTGATTATTATATCATGATTATCCTGAAGATCTTTTTTGTACAGTTCTTCTGTGTATTCTTGCCACCTCTTCTTAGTATCTTCTGCTTCTGTTAGGTCCATACCATTTCTGTCCTTTATCGAGCTCATCTTTGCATAAAATGTTCTCTTGGCATCTCTAATTTTCTTGAAGAGATCTCTAGTCTTTCCCATTCTGTTGTTTTCCTCTATTTCTTTGCATTGATCGCTGAGGAAGTCTTTCTTATCTCTTCTTGCTATTCTTTGGAACTCTGCATTCAGCTGCTTATATCTTTCCTTTTCTCCTTTGCTTTTCGCTTCTCTTCTTTTCACAGCTATTTGTAAGGCCTCCCCAGACAGCCATTTTGCTTTTTTGCATTTCTTTTCCATTGGGATGGTCTTGATCCCTGTCTCCTATACAATGTCACGAACCTCATTCCATAGTTCATCAGGCATTCTATCAGATCTAGGAATGGTATTACTGCCTTATAAAAGAAGCTTCAAAGAGCTTCTTCACTCTTTTCACCAGGTAAGGACTCAGCAAGACAGGCTATTTATAAACTAAAAAGTGGGTTCTCCAGTATGGAATTTCCTTTAAAAACTAGGAATAGAACTACCATATGATACCCTGAGAAAACCATAATTGAAAGAGATGCATGTACCCCAGTGTTCGTTGGAGCACTTTTTTACAATAGCTAGGACGTGCAAGCAATCTAGATGTCCATCGACAGATGAACGGATACAGAAATTGTGGTACCTACATACGATGGAATACTACTCAGCTATAAAAAAAAGGCATTTGAGTCCCCCCTAATGAGGTGGATAAACCTAGAGCCTGTTGCACCGAGTGAAGTAGGTCAGAAAAAGAAAAACAAATACTGTATATTACCGCATGTGTATGCAATCTAGAAAGATGGCGCTGATGAACCTATTTGCAGGGCAGCGATGGAGATGCAGACTTGTGGACACAGTGGGAGGGAGAGGGTGGGATGAACTGAGACAGCAGCATGGAAATATATACATTGCCATATATAAAATAGGTAGCCAGCGGGAATTTGCCGTGTGACACAGGGAGCTCAACCCAGTGCTCTGGAAAACCTAGAGGGGTGGGATGAGGTGGGAGATGGGAGGGGAGTTCAAATGGGAGGGCACATGTGTGTACCTATGGCCAATTCATATTGATGTATGGCAGAAACCAGTACAATCTTGTAAAGCAATTATCTCCCAATAACAAATTTTAAGATATATACATAATTTTTTTAAAAACCAAGTGGGTTCTCACCAGATGCCAAGTTGCTGGCACCTGGATCTTGGACTTCCCAGCCTTCAAAACATTTCTGTTCTTTGTAAGTCACCCAGTCTATGGTATTTTGTTAAAGCAGCCCAAGAAGACTAAGACAGAAATCAACCAATTAAATCAGGCTCTTTTTAAAATTTTTATTTATTTATTTTGACTGCTCTGGGTCTCAGCTGTGGCTTGTGGGATCTTCACTGTGGCACTTGAAATCTTAGTTTCTGCATGCATGCAGGATCTAGTTCCCCAACCAGGGATTGAATCTGGGCCCTTTGGTACTGGGAGTGTGGAGTCTTATCCACTGAGCCACCAGGGAAATCTCTAAATCAGTCTCCTTAGAAAGTGAATCTAGGCATTAGAATTTTTTTAATTTATTTCTTTTTAATTGAAGGATAATTACTTTATAATATTCTGTTGGTTTTTGCCACACAGCAACATGAATAAGCCACAGGTATTCATATGTCCCCTCCCTCTTGAACCTCCCTCCTGACTCCCACCCCATCCCATCCCTCTCCGTTGTCACAGAGTACCAGTTTGAGCTGTATCTGTGTCATGCAGCAAATTCCCACTGACTATTTTACATATGGTAATGTGTATGTATCTAAGCTACTCTCTCAATTAGTCCCACCCTTTGCTTCCCCAACTGTGTCCGCAAGTCTAGTTTTTAAGGTTTAGAATCTGCTAATAAAAGGAAGTGTTTCTAATGGTTAAAGGTAAGGCCATGAAGTCAGAGGCCTGGTTTCAAACACTGGCTCTGTCATTCTCTTGCCGTGTAACCTTGGACAAGCTACATAACCTCTCTGCACTTTAGTTCCCTCATCTCTCAAAATAGAGATGGAATACCAGGCACACTCCTGTCAGTTACAGAGATAAGGTTACAAATGGAAGTCAGAAATGGCAGATCCAATTCCCAGAGAGTTGGCTAACTGGATACCCAGGGGAAAGGAGCAAAACAATGAGAAACAAATTAAATATATATCCCTTGGTTATTTTTACCTGTAATTACTAAAATGAAAGTAAAAGGAGGAGATGCTGGCACTGTGCCATACTTGGATTTGCCCCAGTGGGTCAGAGCCGTGGTTGCTGCCCTCGGGACTACTACCAAAGGGACAAATGATGCTGGCACATCAGATAATACCTCTACAGTCCCTAAAGGTAGTCCAGGTGGTGAAGGGATGCGGCTGTGCAAAACCAAGGAACTATGAAACCAAAGGGTATAGTCTGAAGAAGCAATTTCATTTTGTAGATCAATATCATCAGCTTCCTGAACTTTCACTAAAATGGGTAACGTGCGTACGTACTCAGTTCAGTAGCGTTTGACTTCTTGCGACCCTACAGATCGTAGCCCGCCAGGCTCCTCTGTCCATGGAATTCTCCAGGCAAGAATATGGAAGTGGGTTGCCATGCCCTCCTCTAGGGAATATTCCATGACCCAGGAATCTCTTACGTCTCCTGCACTGGCAGATGGTTCTTTGTCACTAGGGCCACCTGGGAAGCCCCTCCCACCTCAATGCTTAATTTAGGAGCGGTCTTCTTGGCTTTGAATGCTGCAGAGAATAAGGGCACGTTTGATTCATGCAGGACCCATAGCTTACTATTCAACAATCAGAGGTGGCAATATATAATTCAAACAAACAGTAGGTTGTTTCTGAAGGGACAGCTAAACTGAGGGGCTGGATGAAAGCCACTGTATGGCTTATATTCACTGAGAATGTTAACTGATGACTCCTCTCCTTAAATGCTGAGTGGAACTCCCCAGATGAGGCAGCTCATATGCTGAATTGGCTTTATGATGACTGGGGTGTGCATCCACATAATATACTCCTTACTTAGCTTATAACAAATGCTGTGACTAAGGGAGCCCTTTTTGCACAGACACCCCATATAAACTTACTTCTGCAAAATCAAGCAGCAGTCCAATAAATCATATCAGAATTTTTATCTTAGCTTACCCTTAGTCTTAGCAACCCACTCCAGTACTATTGCCTGGAAAATCCCATGGACAGAGGAGCCTGGTAGGCTACAGTCCATGGGGTTGCAAAGAGTCAGACACGACTAAGCGACTTTACTTTTACTTACTACCCTTAGTCTAAGAAAATGGAATCATTCACAAAAGCATAATGGAGGAAAGAGGGATAGTCAAGGAGTTAGTCCCACCAGGGTGGAAATCTTCATTAAGTTACTAAGAAATGGGAAGAATATGGAGGACACTGATGGGGTCAAAACATGAGGCACTGCTGGAGGTTGAGTGGACTGATGGCACTCTGGCTGGTACCCCAACATGAAAGGGCCTTAAACAAACCCATTTTATTTACTCTAGTTTTAAAATTCTAAAGAAATTTTTAAAGCTGGAAGGCAAAGACAGCATTGAAAAACCCAACTTTGTATCCCTGGGGGCTAGGGCCAGCAAATTAATCTGGGTGGAGAGTAACAAAAAGGGTCAGGGTCCCTTGGTCTGGTCCCTAGCTGGGGACCCAAGGCCATGTTCATATGTATGAGCAAAGTGACCAGAAGGTGGACACAAAATATTCTGGGTGAGCTCAAAATCTAAAGAAGGCCATGGTTAGCTTGGGCACATATGGAGATACAGCAGTGATGGGATTAAGGTGAAAGTTGGGATCAAAATTGGAATGTTTGAACAGACTTAATGTGAAGTGGTTGTGTTTCCTCCACTTGAATGCATTACTGAGATGGATATTATGTCTGACGGGGGAACCCTTTCTGTATCTTATACTGTAAAACTGAAGGCATATAAGTTTGCCTTTTGGCTCTCATTATTTGAACATACGAAATGAGAACCCATAGATTTGCTTGCCCACACAGAGGTTGTTAACTTGACACAGTACCGGATGCCTAGTGGACACAAAACTTTTTCCGCTTTAATTAATGACATATTGGAAGTTGGAGTGCTGGTGCCAACAAATTCTCTGTGCACTAGCCCCATGTGGTTCATGAAAAGGCTGGATGGCTCATAGCGATTTCCAGTAGATTATCAAGGCTTGAATAAAGTAGTGTCATCTGCAGCTTTTTTCTTAACCACAGTCTAAAAAAGGAGCCAACTACTGTTTGCCTTCATGTGAAAAGGATCACAATTCACATTTGCTGTAAAGCCCCAGGGTTATTTGGATTTACCAGCTGACTGCCATAATTTGGATTGATAATATGCTGATATGTGTGTGTGGCATGTTTTTAATTACCTTTTATATATGTACATAGGGCTTCTCAGGTGGCTCAGTGGTAAAGAATCTCCCTGCTAATACAAGAGAGGCAGGAGGCACAGGTTTGATCCCTGGGCAGGGAAGATCCCCTGGAGAAGGAAACGGCAACCCACTCCAGTATTCTTGCCTGGGACATCCCATGGATGGAGGAGCCTGGCAGAATACAGTCCATGGGGTCACAAAGAGTCGGACACGACTGAGCACGATTCAGCACAATTAAACAGGACACGTCAATGTCCAGGAGGAGAATCTCTTTTCCAGATTCCACTGTGATAGAAACCAGCAAGTGGGTATCTTGGTGTACTTTCTTAATGTGTTCAACTGGCTCTATGAAATGAGTGGCTCTGGGGGAGCTGCAGCAGCGCTGAGATGGGCTGACTGTCTATACAATCCTCCTTCACTTGAGAGACACAAAGGGCCAACCAGAACTATCCTGTCTGCCAACAAGACAGGGACTGCAGACTGCTGTGAGGTATATTACCGGAGAGAAGACCCTCAAGTATAACTGGTAAGTAGAATATATGGGGCCACTGCCCAGTAGCCCCACGAGGCTATACATAGGTCATGACAGACATAGACACTTCAAACTGGACTTCGCATACCCAGTGGTAGATGTGAATGCTCGAAACACCATGGAAGGAATGAAGCAGAAGATACGATACCAATTCGGACCAGGAAATGAGTTAACGTTTCTTCAGACCAAGGAACACACTTTACAGCTCATAGTGTGCAGCAGTGTGCAAAGAGCTATCACATTTAATGGATGTATCATATTGCTTACCATCCTCAGAGTAGTGGTTTGGTAGAGAATTGGCAGGGACAATTGAAACATTTACTGCAAAAATTGTGGGAGATAAAGGCATGCAGAGCTGGTTTTATGTATTTTCCTGAGTGTGTGCTCACACTCAATAGATTTCCTCTGTTTTTTTTTGGAGGGCGATGGTTAAGGGAAGGGGCATATGGAGGATGCTAGTATAACTATACAATTATTCCCCACATCACCCCAACTTTCTTTATTCCTAACTGACTCAGTATTCTGGGACCATGGTTGCAACCATGGGTCATTGAAGCAGGATAAAATAGGGATGTTCCTTAAGCATGAAATTGTAACTATACCTTCTAAAACTTTATGCCAGAATTCCTAACAGCCTCATGAGCTACATTGTGCCTTCACTCTACCTAGAAAAATTTAAGGTGACAATGAGTGCAGCCATGTTGCGATGTGACCATACCCTATATGAACAGTGGGGACTAAGGGGGAGGCACTGGATAGGCTGGTACTACGGCCAGAAATCTGGACCTGCACAGTGACTGAACCTAATATCCCTTCAAAAGCTGGAAAACTTTGTGTTAAAATCAAGGACAAATGGAGAGGAGAAATAATAACTGGGAGGAGAGGAATGAATAAATGGATTATGTAACAAGGGAAATCCAATATTCCATTGTTGCCTCTAGAGAGGCTCAGAGCAACAGAAGGATGTTGTTTCTTAGCATGACTGTATCAGATGCCTGAAAGAGTAAAGCTGTATGCTCAGCTTTTGGAATCTGCAAACCTGAGTGGTATTGTTCTGGGAGACATTTTAGTCATACAATATGATGATGAACCAAACTAATTATCCATGACTGAGTGGAACTCTAGTATGTTCCAGCATCTTTTGGCTCTTTTTTTTTTTCCAGGTCACATCTACTACAGAGGATATCAAAATAGAAATTTTCAGGAAACATCTTCCACTGGGCTATCGGGCCATATATTGTGTAGCTTCTGGTGTGCTGTGTAACAATAAGCCTTGATGACCAAATGCTTATATTAATAAAAGTCTACAGTTCTAACAGTCAAATATAGACTGCCATGCCCACCCCACAGTGTACCATGCACAAATATATATTCCCCTTGTTTTTGTGGGTGCGTGCCTGCTCAGTCACTTCAGTCATGTCTAACTCTTTGCTACCCTATGGACTATAGCCCACTCAGGCTCTTCTGTCCATGGGATTCTCCAGGCAATAATAAAATATTGGAGTGGGTTGCCATGTCCTCCTCCAGGGAATCTTCCCAACCAGGGATCGAACCTGCATCTGCCTATGTCTCCTGCATTGTAAGCAGATTCTTTAAACAATGAGCCACCGGGAAGCCCTTTTTTATGGGTGGGAAGCTGTAGAACAGAATAGAGAAAGACAATGATTTCTTTCTTTCTTTTTAAAAATATTTATTATTTATTTATTTGGCTGTGCCTGGTCTTAGTTGTGGCATGTGGGATCTAGTTCCCTAATCCGGGCTCCCTGCATTAGGAGCTTGGAATCTTAGCCACTGGACCACCAGGGAAGTCCCGACACCAAGTTTCTGATGGGAATAAAGCAGAGGGCTTCAGACAATTGATCTGAGTTCCCCTGGGGAACACCCCACTCCCCAGATGAATAAGGCTATGAGATGCCTAATGGCATAATCAAGACTAAACTGTTCTGAGGTATGACAACCACTCATCCAACCCTAGTATGGGGACTCAATATTTTTGAGTACAAAACACGTATCATATCTGCAGTTAGGCCATCAGTACACAGTGACGGCAACACGCATGGTGGATTCAACACTGACCCGCAAAACGAAACAGGGCCTTAGGGGAGACAGGTACCAGTCTAGGCAGCATGGAATAAACCAATTTGCTTTCTCTCTCTTTCTTTTTTTTTTTTTACCATTAAAATTTTTTTAAATTTTGTATAGGAGTATAGTTGATTTGGTGCTCACACAGTAAAGAATCTGTCTGCATTGCAGGAGACCCAGGTTCAATCCTTGGGTCAGGAAGATCCCCTGGAGAAAGGAAAGGCTACCCACTCCAGTATTCTCACCTGGAAAATCACACAGACAGAGGAGCTTGGTGGGTTACAGTCCATGGGGTCGCAAAGAGTCAGACACAACTAAGTGACTAACACTTTCACTTTTACTTTTCATAGTTGATTTACAATATTGCATTAGTTTCAGGTGTACAGAAACATATCCATACTACCTATATATATAAATAGATAGTCAAAAGGACCTACTGTATAGCACAGCAAACTGTACTCAATATTCCATAATAACCTATATGGGAAAAGAATCTGGAAAAGAATAGATATATGTATATGTATAACTGAATCACTTTGCTGTAAGCCAATTTGCTTTTAATGAGGAGCAGGATTCAGAGTAAAACAATAGAGTTTTATCATTAGCATGAAAGCTAGCCTATTTAGGCCCATTATGGGGACAAAGTCCATCCATGTCACTGAAAATTAGAATACACTTTTATTGAATGCCAAAGGCAACTTCAAAATAAAATCCAGGATTTCCCTGGTGGGCCAGTGTCTAAGACTCCACACTCCCAATGCAGGGGTCTGGGCTCGATCTCTGATCAGGGAACTAGATCCCAGGTGCTGCAACTAAGACCCAGCTCAGCAAAATAAATAAATATTAAATAAATAAATAAAAATCTTTATTAGAAAAAAATAACAAAATAAAATCCCACTCTTTATTGGGCAAATAACCAAAAAAAATATGCCCCTTAAATTTATAAAACGAAGCTCTATACAGTCAGCAAAAACAAGACTGGAAGCTGATTATAGGTCAGATCATGAACTACTTATTGCAAAATTCAGACTTGAAGAAAGTACAGAAAACCACTAGACCATTCAGGTATGACATAAATCAAATCCCTTATACGGTGGAAGTGACACACAGATTCAAGGGATTAGATCTGATAGACAGAGTGCCTGAAGAACTATGGACGGAGGTTTGTGACATTGTACAGGAGGCAGTGATCAAGACCATCCCCATGGAAAAGAAATGCACAAAGGTAAAATGGTTGTCTGAAGAGGCCTTACAAATAGCTATGAAAAAAAGAGAGGCTAAAGGCAAAGGAGAGAAAAAAAGATATACCTATTTGAATGCAGAGTTCCAAAGAATAGCAAGGAGAGATAAGAAAGCCTTCCTCAGTGATCAGTGCAAAGAAATAGAGGAAAACAATAGAATGGGAAAGACTAGAGATCTCTTCAAGAAAATTAGAGATACCAAGGGAACATTTCATGCAAAGATGGGCACAGTAAAAGACAGAAATGGTATGGACCTAACAAAAGCAGAAGATATTACGAAGAGGTGGCAAGAATACACAGAAGAACTATACAAAAAAGATTTTCATGACCCAGATAAACACGATGGTGTGATCACTCACCTAGAGCCAGACATCCTGGAATACGAAGACAAGTGAGCCTTAGGAAGCATCACTACAAACCAAGCTAGTGGAGGTGATGGAATTCCAGTTGAGCTATTTCAAATCCTGAAAGATGATGCTGTGAAAGTGCTGCACTCTATATGCCAGCACATTTGGAAAACTCAGCAGTGGCCACAGGACTGAAAAAGGTCAGTTTTCATTCCAATCCCCAAGAAAGGCAATGCCAAAGAATGTTCAAACTACCACACAATTGCATTCATCTCACACGCTAGTCAAGTAATGCTCAAAATTCTCCAAACCAGGCTTCAGCAATGCGTGGACTGTGAGCTTCCAGATGTTCAATCTGGTTTTAGAAAAGGCAGAGGAACCAGAGGTCAAACTGCCAACATCTGTTGGATCATCCAAAAAGCAAGAGAGTTCCGGAAAAATGTCTACTTTTGCTTTATTGACTATGCCAAAGCCTTTGACTGTGTGGATCACAATAAACTGTGGAAAATTCTGAAAGAGATGGAAATACCAGACCACCTGACCTGCCTCCCCAGAAATCTGTATGCAGGTCAAGAAGCATCAATTAGAACTGGACATGGAACAACAGACTGGTTCCCAAATTGGGAAAGGAGTATGTCAAGGCACCCTGCTTATTTAACTTCTATGTAGAGTACATCATACGAAATGGTGGGCTGGATGATGCACAAGCTGGAATCAAGATTGCCGGGAGAAATATCAATAACCTCAGCTATGCAATGACACCACCCGTATGGCAGAAATCGAAGAACTAAAGAGCCTCTTGATGAAAGTGAAAGAAGAGAGTGAAAAAGTTGGCTTAAAACTCAACATTCAGAAAACTAAGATAATGGCATCTGGTCCCATCACTTTATGGGAAATAGATGGGTAAACAATGGAAACAGTAACAGATTTTCTTTCCTTGGGCTCCATAACCACTGCAGATGGTGACTGCAGCCATGAAATTAAAAGACACTTGCTCCTTGGAAGAAAAGCTATGACCAACCTAGACAGCATATTAGAAAGCAGAGACATTACTTTGCCAACAAAGGTCCATCTAGTCAAAGCTATGGTTTTTCCAGTGGTCATGTATGGATGTGAGAGTTGGACTAAAAAGAAAGCTGAATGCAAAAGAATTGATGCTTTTGAACTGTGGTGTTGGAGAAGACTCTTGAGAGTCCCTTGGACTGCAAGGAGATCCAACTAGTCCATCCTAAAGGAAATCAGCCCTGAATATTCATTGAAAGGACTGATGCTGAAGCTGAAACTCCAATATTTTGGCATCTGATGCAAAGAACTGACTCATTGGAAAAGATCCTGATGCTGGGAAAGATTAAAGGTGGGAGGAGAAGGGTATGACAGAGGGTGAGATGGTTGGATGATGTCACTGCTTCGATGGACATGACTTTGAGCAAGCCCCGGGACTTGGTGATGGTCAGAGAGGCCTGGCATGCTGCAGTCTGTGGGGTCACAAAGACTCGGACATGACTGAGCTACTGAAATGAACTGACTGATTGCTTTTGCTTTTAGAATCTGTGTCCAAACTATGCTTATAAATTTTTTTTTTTTTTTTTACTGTCACTGGGTCTTCACTGCCGCTGGGGATTCTCTTTAGTTGCGGTGAGCAGGGGCTGCTCTCCATGCAGTACATGGCCTTCTCATTGCAGTGGCTTCTCTTGTGCAGCACAGGCTCTAGGGTTTCAGTGGTTGTGGCACGTGGGCTCTAGAGCACAGGCTCAATAGTTGTGACGCACGGGAGCACAGCATGTGGCATCTTCCCAGACCAGGGATTGAACCTATTTCCTACTTTGGCAGGCAGATTCTGAGCCACCAGGGAAGCCTGCTTATACATTCTTAAACATAATTGTGTGCAGTTTGATTTTTCTTTTTTTTGAGGGTAAGAATTTTATGTCAGCAACACTGAAGTGCCACGTGAATCAGAGAAGATAACTTTCAGAAAATATAAAATGGCCTGTCTCCTATATTTCAACTCCTAAAACTCTCTTTCATGGGCTTAAGGGTCCAACAAGTTCATTTTAAAGTAGGTTTAGGCTCCTGTACCTGTCCTCTGGTTTCAGAAGACCCCAACCAATCTTGCCTCCCTCATTCCCTGAAGCTGCTGCTTAAGCTGCAGAGTTTTATGGGGTTGGGAGGAGGACAGGAAGCGTTCCAAACCATGAAGTAAATGGTAAACAATGAAATATTGATGGCGCCAAAAAGAACCTGAGGGAGTCACAGAGGCTCACATTACGTAAAAGCCTTGTGGGTTTTGTAAAGTTGCTTAGCCATATGTTCAAGGATAATAAAACATAAGCACACTGCACAAGACTCCAATTATGAAAGATACTAAAACTTGCAAACAATAAAGAAAAAATTAAATTCTGGGTCTTAAAAAATATTTATTGTCACTTTCATCTGTTGGGAACTATAAGCAGATAAACTGAAACGTTCATATTTGAAACCAAATGCCAAAAAACCCCCCAAACTGCATACTTTAAGACAAAACTTCCAACATCTTATCGTCATTTTGACACTTATCAACTTCTCCTAAAAGAAAGAAGAACGGTAGATTTTACACTTTTGGAAAACATGTTCTTTTGAAAGAGTTTTAAAATACATTCTTTGAGGATTTTAACTAGCTAGTTGAGAATAAAATATTGCCACATTTAGCTTCTGGTAGACAATGTCTGAAAAATATTTTTATTTCTTTAGAAGGTTCAAAGCCAGATAATTTGGGGGTAATTGCTTAAGCATCTGGAAATATCAACTCATTTTGGTCTGACCTCTGGGAGATGCAAGCATACATTGAGAATCACATCAACTTTTCCATTGTTTATGTAGCCACGCTTACAAGGATAGAAAAAAAATCAGACAAAATGAAGGTAATTTGATTTATAGGGGTAGATGAAGGGTTTATGGGTAAATTTTTTTTCTTTCCCTCTGATTTATGTTACTGTGCTACTATTGCCATGATTTCACAACCACATTTTCACAAATGTTCCCTGCATGATGTTTCCTCTAGAGCCAAAAAGATTTGGTGTTGTACAAAAGCAGTTGTGATATAAGCAGGTTCTTACTCAGATTTGTGTGGATTCCCTCTAGAGACCAAGATGAGAGGCCAGAATTTGAGGGATTGTAAGTAAAAAATAAAGACTTCCAGTTAAAAAAAAAAAAAAAAACACTGGCTAAGGTTATACATAAGTAATCATCTAAAGGAGCATATGAACCATAGGAGGGAAAATCTAGCTGTAGGTCAGAATTACCTTCAAGGTTATTTTAATTACTTTTAAAATTACCTG
>NW_011494707.1:1746240-1759238 GCF_000754665.1 Bison bison bison | reverse complement strand
CTGCTTAAAATACAGCTGCTTCAATTCCCAGGTCTTTTGATTCAGTAATTCTAGAGAAGAGAAGCTTGGAACCAGGTTAAGCATCAGAATCGTCTGAGAAACTTTTCAAAATAGAGATTTCCAGGCCCCTGCCCCAGGGAGATCTAATCTGCATTAGCTAGCATTAGGGTTTTATTTTTTTGTTTGTCTGTTTTTTAACATTTTTAAAAAATGTATTTATTTGGCTGCACCAGGTCTTAGTTTCAGCACGTGGGATATTTAGTTACAACATGAGAACTCTTAGTTGTAACACGTGGGATCTAGTTCCCCTACCAGGGATGGAACCTGAGTCCCCTGCATTGAATCTTAGCCATTGGACCACCAGGGAAGTCCCCAGGAATCTGTATTTTGAAAAGGCTATCCAGAAACTTCTATAAGGCGTGGGATCTGCTGCCTCAGGAGAGCTGGCAGACAAAGTAGGTCCCAAGCCAGCATTGACACCTTTGAGCCTGGGGACTCAGGACAGGTTTGGCCATAGTTGGTCTGCGGAAGGAGAGAGGAGGCTACCTGTCTTGTTGGGGGCAAAGACGGGAGAGGACAGCCTTGAACCAATTCTCCTTCCCTCGGGTTTGCCAGGCTCTAGCCAAAACCTTGAGCTGAAGAGATTTTGACTACATCTTTTATCCTTTCACAGGCTAGACCGCACGTTATAAAATACAGTAAAATCCATTGCCTTTCAACGGTTTTAATCCTTTGGGACTTTTTTTTTTCTTTTTTTGAAGTATAGTTGATTTACAATGTTGCCTTAGTTTCTGGTATATAGCCAAGTGATTCAGATACCTAAATAAATAAATAACAAATATTAATATATATGTAAATATATATATATATATATATATATATTCTTTTTCAGCTCTTTGGGACTTTTTTAAAAATAAATAATGTCTGACAGAAGCTTCCCAACCCAGGGATCAAACCCAGGTCTCCTGCATTGCAGGCAGATTCTTTACCAGCTGAGCCACAAGGGAAGCCCAAGAATGCTGGAGTGGGAAGCCTATCCCTTCTCCAGGGGATCTTCCCAACCCAGGTATTGAACCAGGGTCTCCTGTACTGCAGATGGATTCTTTATCGGCTAAGCTACAAGGGAATCTAAAATGAGAAGCAGAGCATACTAAATTGTAAGTTCTCGAAGGCAAGGGGCAGGGTCCACCCTCCAGTTTCCCAGCTCCGGTGGCACCTACTGAGGAACTGGTGGACACCCAGTGTGAGTCCTTGGCTCACAAACAGTCCAACAAGCCTCCTGGTTTTTATTTCTAGCTCTTCCTCTGAGTTCAGTGGGATAAGTCATCCCTTCAGGGTCTCAGGTTATTTTTTTGGCTTATCAACAAGAATGTTTTCTGCAGAACTTTGAGGATAGGCCTTCCATGAAAGTTGCTAGAAACTAGAAAACTTTCTTAAATATGGCAGAAGCAGTTCTGGACATAATCAAAGTAGAGTGTAGAATAAAAATAAAGCAGGATAGTTTTTCAAAATCCTAGAGAACTTGTGGAAATAGGGCCTGAATGGTATTTATTTAAAGAGCTAGTGAATCTGTTCAAAATTGCAATGTGATATAAAAATAAGTTACAAGATAGTATCAAAGCTTAGGAGCATTTCTTCAAGTCAACCTTTTAAAGACATGTTTACTAATTCAGACATGTTTACATCTGCATGGATGTAAACATCTGCTCAAACAAGATACATAGGTTAATATGTATGAAGGCAACGCTTAAGTGACATTTACTTTCGCTTTTGAAATGGAACCTTCTCCTCCTCTTTAAGCCACATATTTTGGTTCCCAGTAACATTTTTTCCTTCAATTCCACTCACTTGGTTTAATTTTTTTTAAGTGCCTTTCTCCACCAGCTTTCAAATAAATTATTTACCCTTCTGAAAATGTTTTAAACATCAACCCAGCCAAAGCTGATGGAAGTGAACCCAGGGGTATTGACAGCACACAAACTGAAGGTTTTTTTCCTTAAATGGGACTACAGAAAAACAAAGAAAAATTGATAGGAGAATAGACTTAATTCTCCTTTTCCGAGGAGGAGAAATGAGTCAAGACAAATTGAGGCATGATGAGATCTTCCTAGAGTTTTCATTTTCCACCTGGAGGCAAAAAATAACATATTACAGATGCCTATTACGAATCGGCAAGTCGCTAACTTGCAAAAGTTAACTGTTGAATAGAAGAATGTTAGGATACTTTATCAAAAAAAAAAAAAAAGAAGAAGAAGAAGGAAATATTGCAACAAGATACCGTAAATATTTAGTGTGATTGTTAACATATAGGATTTAATTAAAGAAGGTTGAAAAGAAGTATCAGCATATCAGCATAAATTTCACTTTTAAAAAAGTCTTGTGGCAAATGACCAAAGATACAAATAATGAACTGTGATTTTTCTCAAGTTCACAAAGCAAGAATAAAATTTTCCAAACCCTTTTACCCTAAGAGAAATGCAGACATGGATACAGCTTTGGCCAAAAAGGGGATTGTGTACTGAGTTCCCACCTGTATTTACTAAAGTGCTCCAGGAGAATCAACAATAAACCTTTTACTGCTGTTTATCTCACCATAGCTGGATAAAGTAGCCAGAAAAACGGTAGAAAACACAGTAGAAACAGTGCCGAACTTCTTCGTGGGAGCAAGTGTGGGCAAAGTAATGAGCTGGGATCTGTTCCCACAGGAAATGTTTATATTTTCATTAAATCAGTGACTTGAGCCAAAGAAATGCCTCCAGGGACTAGGAATCAGGATTCTTTTGAATGCTTCAGCTTGTGATGAGCTATTAAAGAAAGAAAGTTGATACAGGAGAAGAACTTGTTTTAGTTTTCTACCTGCAGATTCCAGATCCTTGGTTTCAAAGCAAGAAGGGACCTTAGAATTCACAGAATCTAACTTTTCCTCCACCGTATTCTCTAGTTTCTAAACTTCCTGCCTGCCCTCAGAGCCTCAGTCTGGTCACTTGCTAAGTGCCCTCTGCTGGCCAGCGCTCCAGTACCTCCCTGCAGCCCTCTTGGTGGCAACAGTTTTGGTCAGCGGGATCCTCAAATCAAATCAAAAACCCCTCACAAGCCACCTATTTCCTTCTACACACATGAGCGCGCGCGCGCACACACACACACACACACACACCCTTACCCACAGAGGACACAAGCAAGATCAAATCCCTCATCTAAATGTTAAAATGACAAGCGTTTACTACATGCTGCATGGGCACAAGGGAAATACGTAAAGTAACCGTGAAAACGCAGCATGAAAGACAAAAGCAGTGTAGGACTGTGAGAGTGAAAAAACAGCAAACTTGGGGGGTGAGGAGCAGGTAGAGACAGATAAAATATTCTATTTATTTACAGTGGAGAAACCTGACAAACTCTACCTCAGCCAGAAGATCAAGGTCAATATCGGCAGTGATGTCATGTTGATGGTAGGTACCCTTGATACGATGTGATGAAAATTATGCTATGTTACCTCTGCGGTCTATTCCCAAAACACATAACCCCAGTCTAGTCAACAGAAAAACAGCAGCCAAATCCCAATTGAGAGACATTCTATTAAAATACCTGACCAGTCCTCAAAACTGTCAAGGCCGTCAAACACAAGGAAAGTTTGAG
The DNA here is from genome assembly GCF_000754665.1 of Bison bison bison. Lineage (NCBI taxonomy): Eukaryota > Metazoa > Chordata > Mammalia > Artiodactyla > Bovidae > Bison > Bison bison. The sequence goes on along the minus strand of NW_011494707.1, from coordinate 1,755,605 downwards.
AAAGTGTCACAGACAAGAAGAGCCTAAAGAGACATGACAGCTATCTGTAATATGGCATCTTGGGTGGGATCGCTGAAGAGAAAAAAGACATTAGATAACAACAAAGGAAATCTGAATAAAGTGTGGCACTTTAGTTAATAATAATGTATCATTCAGATCAGATCAGATCAGATCAGTCGCTCAGTCGTGTCCGATTCTTTGCGACCCCATGAATCGCAGCACGCCAGGCCTCCCTGTCCCTCACTAACTCCCGGAGTTCACTTAAACTCATTACTGACTCATTATTTGTCACAACTGTACCATACTGATGTGAAATGTTAGTAACAGGGATGCAGTATTTAAGAACTCTCTGTATCATCTTTGCAGTTTTTCTGTGAATCTAAAACTGTTCTAAAATTAAAAGTTTATTTTTAAAAATTCTATTTATGTGGTCCATAGGCTAGTGGGTTTGAAGTCAGAGAGATCAGTTTAGAATCTAGTTTCATCTCATCAGCTTTTTAACCCTGGATGCTTCTTGCCTTCATTTACCTCAACTCTAAGTGTTGTAGAATCTGCTGCTGCTGCTGCTGCTGCTAAGTCGCTTCAGTCGTGTCCGACTCTGTGTGACCCCATAGATGGCAGCCCACTAGGCTCCCCCGTCCCTGGGATTCTCCAGGCAAGAACACTGGAGTGGGTTGCCATTTCCTTCTCCAATGCATGAAAGTGAAAAGTGAAAGTGAAGGGGATCCAAATACGTCATCCCCAAACACAGCTCTTTGGCATAGAGCTGATTATTCTGATTATTTTATGCTAAAGGCAATTAGGAAACAGCAGTCAGAATAGAAAGAGCTCTCTGCCCTCTCCCTTTCTCCCTAAAATCAGGGCATAAATTTCCTTTTGTAAGGATGTTCCTTGCCCCAAAACTAGGAAGAGAACTAGCTTAATCACTGAAGAGGGTCAGAGTAAGCATAACAAATCTTACTAAAAAACTCTTTATCTATTGTCCATTTCCTAGTTAACTTCCCACAATTTACCACCCCACCACCCCCACCAAGGAGCCCCAACCCTCTTTTATCTAATCATTTCTTCACAATTCATCACTGTTTGTCAAAATGATATATAAACCCTCAAATCTAACCGTGTCTTTGGGTTTTCACTTCTTTTCTGTGAAGCCGCCATGCATGTAAGCTGTGTAGTTGCTAAGTTGTGTCAAACTCTTTTCTAACCCCATGGACTGTAGCCCACTAGCTCCTCTGTCCATGGGATTTCTCAAGCAAGAATACTGAAGTGAGTTGCCATTTCCTACTCCAGGGGGTCTTCTCAACCCAAGGATCAAACCCACATCAGTGGCATCTCCTGCATTGGCTGGTGGATCCTTTACCATTAACACCATCTGGAAAGCATCCCATGAATGTAAAAAACTAATAAAATCTGTCTCTTCTTCCAATATTCTGTTTTTTGTCAGTTTAAATCACAGGCCCTAGGTACAGAATCTAAGAAGGTAGAAAAACAGTTTATGTTCCCTTATGAAATCAAGTGAAAGCATACAAACTATGTGGAATTATATTAAGAGCACAGGAAGCTTCAAATTATTCCCTATTTGTATGACTGTAGTAAATATCTTCTTTAGAATTTTGTTTCTTCATCTAAAATCTAGATGGAATAATAGTACTTTTATCTCAAACAGATGTTATAAACAATACATGAGATCATAAAATGAGGTAAAGTGTCCAATGCCATTCAGGTCATGTGAGCCGTTGTATGGAGTCCCTGCTGCATAGCTGACTTTCAGTCGGTGACTCTTCCCTTCTCTTGCTCCCCCACACCCTGCCCCCAGAGGTAGAGGCATCACAGGGCAATAGCTCATCCATAGCTTTGTTAGTTTAAAAACCATATTTTATCCATCCAGTTAGGTGTGATCAGGGCCAGGGAAACTGAGGCACCTCAGCCAAACTTTCAAGAGATTAGCTTGAAAATACACAAACCAGCAAGCTGATATGTATTAAGTTTCTTGGGAAATATGATGGTCAAAGAGAGTATGTCTGGCTGTGAGGCTGGTTTCTTCCAGTCGGAACATTCTTGGGGAAACCATCTTAGGTTCAGAAGACTACTCAAGAATGACTGGGAGAGAGTGCGAAGAATATTATGGTCTTGATAGAATATGTAGGGAGTTCTTGGTAATTTATGTTTGCACCCCACTGTTAGGAACTGAGGGCTTCCTAGGTGGCACTAGTGGTAAAGAACCTGCCTGCCAGTGCAAGAGACATAAGAGATGCAGTTTCGATCCCTGGGTCAGGAAGATCCCCTGGAGGAGGGCATGGCCACCCACTCCAGTTCTCTTGCCTGGAGAATCCTCATGGACAGAAGAGCCTGGTGGGGCCTGGTCCTTAGGGTCATGAGACGGACTGAAGCGACTTAGCATGCATGCATGCACACACCATTAGGAACTGAATTGTGTCCTCTCAAAATTCACATATTGAAGTCCTAACCCAGCAGGTGACTGTATTTGAAGATGAGATTTTAAAGAGATAACAAAGGTAAAATGAAGTCATCACAGCTACTCTTTTCCAGTACAACTATGTCCTTATGAGAAGAGGAGAAAGGTACACAGACAAGCACAGAAAGAAGACCACAGGAAGACACAGGGAGAGTGAAGACACCTGCAAGCCAAGGAGAGAGGGGTCAGAAGAAGCCAGTTCAGCTAATACCTTGACTTTGGACTTGCAGTTTCCAGAACTACGAGAAAATAAATTTCTGCTGTTTAAGCCACCCAGTATATGATGCATTGTCATGGCAGCCCTAGCAAATAGCACTCTCAACTGTAGAGAAATGCCTAGTAAGCCCGAGAAAAATTCTTCCTACTCCCCAGTTTCTTCTGTTTTCCTCTGTAATCACAGCATATACTGAGATATGTTTAATTCATTTGTGCAAATTAATTTTTATAAACTTGTTTGTAGAAATAAATCTTTTTGTAGAACTATATATAAGCAGATAATTAGAATCCCTTGTTGAAATTAAAAAACCATGCTATTCTTTATGACAGTCTCCAAGTCCCTCCACATTTCTACAGATGACTCAATTTCATTTCTTTTAATGGTTGAGTAATATTCCATTGCATATATTGTGTATATGTACCATATCTTCCTCATCCATTCTTTTGTTGATGGACATTTAGGTTGCTTCAATGTCCTGGCTATTGTAAACAATGCTGTAAAGCATGGAGCTTGCCAAAGTAGATTTCTTTACAAAGAAAAAAAAATCTATGATAAAACACATTTGGAAAATACCACAGATCATAGCTTCTCTTAGAAGTACATCATGTACTTTAACATATTAATGGTTCAAGAAGTGCTATGATATGCATTTCAACATGATTTAGTTCAGTATCTGCAGAAAGTATTCGGTCATGGAACTCTTTCTAGTAGGCTTCTCTTTACAATTCACTTTGAGGAATCTTGCTCTGGTCTAATGCTTCTCACTTACCCATCATCACTTAAATGTGCTATTTCCTCATAAGTTAGTTAATGGCATCCTTTTTATTCCCATGGTTTTTGTTTTTCTCTGGGCAATGTTTCTTGGCTGTCTTCCCAGATGCCCAATCTTTTATTCTTTTACTCACACACTATGGAAGAATAAAATTCTCCTAGCAAAATAAGGCCAAAGGAAACACGAAAACCACTGGAGTTAGTATCATTATCTTGTCATGTCAGTTAACTATAAAAGTTTCAACAGGAACCCAGAAAATATGAAAGAGTATAAGACGCTCCCACTCAATAAAATGTACTTTTTCAAAGGCCATTTTCTGAGGCTTTCTGAGGATCTCTAATTTCGGTTAATATCATCAACAGCTAGATAAATCAGAGAACTAGGTGGGAAACCATCTGTTATCTGTGTGATGGCTGAAAAGGCCCTTCTGCAAATTAAAATTTATCATCTCTCTAGCCATTTTCAACTTGAGTTTTATCTTGATTATAAGAGAATACTTCAGACACCTAATGTGAAGAGCTAACTCATTGGAAAAGATCCTAATGCTGGGAAAGATTAAAGGCAGGAGGAGAAGGGGGTGACAGAGGATGAAATGGTTGGATGGCATCACTGACTCAATGGACATGAGTATGAGCAAGCTCCGAGAGATAGTGAAGGTCTGAAAGCCTCAAGTGCTTCAGTCCGTGGGATCACAAAGAGTTGGACACTACCTAGCGACTGAACAAAAACATAAGGGAAAAGTCAACTCAATGAGTTAAAAGTCACTATTACTTATAATCGATTTCTGTCTTACTACTTGGCCAAATGAACAAAAAAGAACCACTATTCTTGTTTTAGTCTATTCTCCGCCTTCATCTCATTTAAGATACTGATAGTCATTTCAGATTCTGCACCTTGGGAGACAGCACCTTCTGAAAAAAACAGATGACCAGCTTGAGTGTAAATATAAAACTTCATTTTCTAAAATAAGTAAGCTAGGATGCAACCTACAAACCTGCTAAATGCCTCTGGGGAATTGCAAGTAAAATTAGAAAAGCTGCCCAGAATTTTAGAATTGAGAGAGTAAATGATGACTCTTCCGTGTAACATCCAGCCCCTCTCATTTTTCTGTTAATAAAAGAGGAGGTTTAGGACCAGAATGGAAGAGAGATGGTGTGGTTCCCAGCAAGGGCAGGCACAGTCCCAGACACCTGGCTTCCAATGTGGGCCAGGCAGCTGGGTAAGCCTTGGCCATTCAGTCAGCCCCTCCACAAGGCTGCTGCCCCTCCATCAGATGCCATCATCACTGCTGTGCTCTCCTTATGGATGGTTCCAAGCAGTTAAGCATTGGAAACATGAGTGAGTCAGTGCTGGCAGAGGTTGGTGGCTGAATGTTCTCCTAGTTCAGAGGCTGTTGTAAAAAGCAAAGCCCTAAGGAGGCAGGAAGGGATAGCAAGACACAGCTGGAGAGATTTTAAAGAGAAGAGTGAGAGGTGCATCTTTGTGACGCATAGAAATTCCTCTAAAAGTCATTTATTCAAGACAATTCTACAAGCCAAGACATGCCATCTCTCCATTTCACCTTCCTTCTGCTATCTCCTGAAGCATCTTCAGTTTTCTTACTGTGGTGTGTCTTTCTTGCCCTCTCCAGCTGTCTAAGGAAGTCCAGCCCTGATCACTTCACTGACCCTTTCAGCAGACTGTGGTTGTTCTCCATTGCCTTTGAGGTCAAGATCAAAATCCTTAGCGTGGCTCAGAAGACGGTTTGCAACTTGATCCTATCCTGTCTTTGCTGCAGCTTCTCCCCACCAGTCTTCAAGCTTCAACATCCACTGCACCACCACTCAACCCCTGCCCATTACAGCAATAGAAATGAAGCATTTGTCATTATGTCAAGGGAAGGGTCCCAGAGGAGCTTTAGCCTCTGCATTTCTTGTTGGAACCTTGGCAGGCCAAGGCAGGTCTCCAGGAGCCCTGTTTACATAAGGACCAAATGACCATGAGAGAAACAAAAGAAGAGAAAAAGAAGTGTTGGCGCCAATATTAATCCCAGACACCCTGGCATTTAAGGCTATCCCAATATAAACGGTGCTTCAGTTAGAGGTTGTAGAAAAAGAATCGTGCTTTACTGGAAAGCTAGACATTGTCTAGAGGACAGCCCTCGGGTTATCTGATTCTAATCTTTCATTGCCTTTGAGCTATTTTACAACCTTTCCAGTTGTAAGTAATTGATAGTAATGCAAGATGATTTACATAGATGTGCAAATTCTGTCCTGTCTGGTAGAGGTCCAATTGATTTCCCTATCCCCTGTGGAAAAATCAGTTTGCTTCCATTTACATGTTCATTTCAATATTTCTGATCTATAAATATGTCTCTTTGAATTACAATGCCTACCTGGTTCCTTCATTGATTAATAAGTAAAATAAAATCTTTAACATGTATACGTGTGTGTATGCTCAGTCGCTTCAGTCATGTCCGACTCTTTGAGACCCCATGGACCATAGCCCACCAGGCTCCTCTGTCCACGAGGTTTTCCAGGCAAGAATACTGGAGTGGGTTGCCATCCCCACCTCCAGGGGATCTTCCCCACCTAGGGATCGAACCCATGTCTCCTGCATCTCCTGCACTGAAGGCAGATTCTTTACCACTGAGCCACCAGGGAAGCCCTTTAACATATATATGTACATTAACAATGTACATATATATATTTATATAAATTTATAATAAATACACACAATATATATACATATATATAATATATCAATCATATATTTATATATTATAAATATATGATTTAATTTATAAATAAATATAAATCAGTCGTGTCCAACTCTTTGCGACCCCATGGATGGTAGCCTACCAGGCTCCGAGATCCATGGGATTTTCCAGGCAAGAATACTGGAGTGGGCTGCCATTTCCTTCTCCAGGGTATCTTTCCAACCCAGGGATCGAACCTGAGTCTTCTGCATAGCAGACAGATGCTTTACCATCTGAGCCACTAGAGTGATCCATATAAATCATATATACATATGTAAAAGATAATTAAAATTAAAATCATGCCATACAGACACATCATAACACACATACTTACGTGTGTGTGTGTACGTGTGGTACATGTGGCATGATTTTAATTTTAATTATCTTTAAATAGAGAGTAAGATGCTGTCTGACCCCACCCCACACAAATATCTTCCAAATCAACTCAGAGAGAAATTGTTTCAGAATCTTCAGGGAGTTGCAGGAGGCCAAGGGAGTAATGTCACTCTTTCAGGATTTTATGAGTTGTGAAACATTATTAGTGGAGCTTCTTCACTAGAGAGGCAGCACAAGCAAGTCAACAGACACCCCCTGTCTACATCAAAAGGCAGAGGGTCCCCAGGGAAGTCAGAAGTGGGGCTGCAACAGCAGTCAGGTTCTGTGACATGACAGCAGTGGGTTGGGAAGAGCCCAATCCATGGCTGACCCTGAAGGACTCTGATGGACATTAGCCTCAGCCTGGACAAAGCAGAAATGGAATGTGGAGGAAAGCATGAGCCTGAGATCTCAGCGGGCCTTAGACATACAGGTTTTTCTTGTCATCACTGGTAGTGTTACCCACATTCTTTGAATAACCTCCTGAAGGCAGATGAGGGCATCAAGCCTTAGGTTGTGTGCATACCTGCTAAGTCGCTTTAGTTGTGTCCAACTCTGCAACTCCATGGACTGCAGCCTGCCAGACTTCTCAATCCATGGCGTTTCCCAGGCAAGAATATTGGAGTGCGTTTCCATTTCCTTCTCCAGGGGTCTTCCTGACCTAGGGATCAAACTCACTTGCACTGGCAGGCGGGTTCTTTACCACTAGCGCCGCCTGGAAAGCTCAGGATTAGGTCACCTTCTGCTATCTCCAAGGAGTTCTCGTTATCCTAGTACTCATTATACAAGAACATGGGATACCACGTTATGTAGGAAAGCAAATATCTTACAATTTAAAAAAAAAAAAAAAGCCCTCTTTCACTGCCCTTTTCTTTAAATTACCCCTCACTCAAGCATCCCTCTTCAAACACACTAGTATCCGTATCAGCCATCAGTCAAAGACTTGAGGTCAGACTCTCGTCAGCTGTCAGAAACTGTAAAGGGATCTGCCATTTTCAAAGACAACTGTGACTAGGAAGACTACAAAGAAATCAATTGCAAAATGAAATTGTAAGTCTTCTAAAAGATGAAGGTTCATGAAGCACTGAGTCTGACATTGGAGAACAGTTTGAATCATGCATAAAGCCACGACAGGCAGGAGGAAGCAGTTAATAACAGAGAAAACTGACCAGATTTGGCAGGCATTATAGGTGACTCATTCAATATCTCCCAACCACTTCTTTTCTTGCCTGTTCCTACTTTAGTGGCTGGAAAAGCTAAAACAACCTCTCTCTCTCTTTCTGTCCTGCAGCCAACAAGAACCAGACTGCCCAAGTTCAAATCTGACTTTGTTTCTTCCTACCTGTGTGATCCTGAGTGAGTCACTGAAGTCTCTTGCCCTCTGTTTGTTCATCTGTAAAATGTACCTTCTTCATGGAGTTGTTCTGAGGATTAAATGAACTAATATACTTGAAGCCCTAAGAATACCTCCTGACAAATAGCTTACTGTAAGTGTGACCAGGAGTCTAACTGATCTAGAAGTAGGGTTACACACATGCACCCTGCTTGAGGTGGAAGTGAGGAGATGTGATTTGTAGCCCCACAAACACAAACAATTTTACTGAAGGACGCTCTGAGTGCTAGGCTGCCCAAAACTCTAGAGATCCACTAGCCCTGCTCAGTCACCAGGGACTGCTGCTGCTGCTGCTAAGTCGTTTCAGGCGTGTCCGACTCTGTGCGACCCCACAAATGGAAGCCCACCAGGCTCCCCCGTCCCTGGGATTCTCCAGGCAAGAACACTGGAGTGGGTTGCCATTTCCTTCTCCAATGCAGGAAAGTGAAAAGTGAAAGTGAAGTCGCTCAGTCGTGTCCGACTCCTAGCAACCCCATGGACTGCAGCCCACCAGGCCCGTCCGTCCATGGGATTCTCCAGGCCAGAGTACTGGAGTGGGGTGCCATCTCCTTTTCCAAGTCACCAGGGACAGCCCAGAGCAAAGGTCAAAAACCATCCACTTGCCAGTGGCCCAAGGAGAACTTGTATAACTCCTGGACTATTGAATTCCAGAGCCGTGGCCACTGTGCTCTTGGAAGTTTAGCCCAGAGCCAAACCAGGATGGAAAGTTCTTTTCTTCCTCCCCCGATATTCTTTTTACATTTTCTTGGCTGTATATTGTCACCCTGTTTATTTAACTTATATGCAGAGTACATCATGAGAAATGCTGGGCTGGAAGAAGCACAAGCTGGAATCAAGATTGCCGGGAGAAATATCAATAACCTCAGATATGCAGATGACACCACCCTTACGGCAGAAAGGGAAGAGGAACTAAAAAGCCTCTTGATGAAAGTGAAAGAGGAGAGTGAAAAAGTTGGCTTAAAGCTCAACATTCAGAAAACGAAGATCATGGCATCTAGTCCCATCACTTCATGGGAAATAGATGGGGAAATGGTGGAAACAGTGTCAGACTATTTTGTAGGGCTCCAAAATCACTGCAGATGGTGATTGTAGCCATGAAATTAAAAGATGCTTACTCCTTGGAAGGAAAGTTATGACCAACCTAGATAGCATATTGAAAAGCAGAGACATTACTTTGCCAACAAAGGTCTGTGTAGTCAAGGCTATGGTTTTTCCAGTGGTTATGTATGGATGTGAGAGTTGGACTGTGAAGAAAGTTGAGCACCAAAGAATTGATGCTTTTGAACTGTGGTGTTGGAGAAGACTCTTGAGAGTCCCTTGGACTGCAAGGAGATCCAACCAGTCCATTCTAAAGGAGACCAGTCCTGGGTGTTCATTGGAAGGACTGATGCTAAA
>NW_011494707.1:1746034-1746140 GCF_000754665.1 Bison bison bison | reverse complement strand
TTTCATGTGGCTAACTGGCGATTATCAGGCAGATGAGCGGGCAGGTGTCGTTTGGCTCAGCTGGCGATTATCAGGCAGATGAGCGGACAGGTGTCACCTGGCTAAC
>NW_011494707.1:1721375-1745934 GCF_000754665.1 Bison bison bison | reverse complement strand
AGCCATGAAATTAAAAGATCTTACTCCTTGGAAGGAAAGTTATGACCAACCTAGATAGCATATTGAAAAGCAGAGACATTACTTTGCCAACAAAGGTCTGTGTAGTCAAGGCTATGGTTTTTCCAGTGGTTATGTATGGATGTGAGAGTTGGACTGTGAAGAAAGTTGAGCACCAAAGAATTGATGCTTTTGAACTGTGGTGTTGGAGAAGACTCTTGAGAGTCCCTTGGACTGCAAGGAGATCCAACCAGTCCATTCTAAAGGAGACCAGTCCTGGGTGTTCATTGGAAGGACTGATGCTAAAGCTGAAACTCCAATACTTTGGCCACCTCATGAGAAGAGTTGACTCATTGGAAAAGACTCTGATGCTAGGAGAGATTGGGGGCAGGAGGAGAAGGGGACGACAGAGGATGAGATGCCTGGATGTCATCACTGACTCGACGGACGTGAGTTTGAGTGAACTTCAGGAGTAGGTGATGGGCAGGGAGGCCTGGCGTGCTGCGATACATGGGGTCACAAAGAGTCGGACACGACTGAGCGACTGAACTGAACTGAACTGATGCTTAATTTTCGTAGCCCTATATTTTGTCACATGAAATTGTGATAAGCATTCTTCTCCCCCACTGCAATGTCCCTCTGTAACTATTTGGAATATATAATCTTGCCAACCCTTGGTTGGCTATCCATCATTAACAAAACAATTTTGCCCTACTTCAGCCACACTGTCAAGTTCCTACTATTTTCGTGGCTCACATTCTCCTCCCTTAATAAGTCTTCTTGGTAAGCCCCTCCATTTCTTCTATCTTGCTGCTTGTATTTTCATAATAGTTTTTCAATTTTCCTGCTCCCTACTCCAGACTCTTCAGGGACCCAGCTTGGCATGTGTTCACTGGCAGGCAGCTGAGCTGAACACACATGTCCCAGTTCTCAGCTAACCTCGATCCCTCATCTGTTTAGTTTTCTCTAGAGCCTAGTGAAGAGCAATTGCGCCCAAGCCTACAGCAAAATCAGTGCGAAGAACTAACAAGAGGCCCCCTGAGCATAAAATGACAATTTCAAACTGAGGAGATGTTTTTCTAACCATTTCCTGCCTTCCTCAATTCCTTCCATCCCATCTATATTCATCCTCCCTAAAGATAAACATAAAATAAAATCTGGTTATAGAATCACTGGACGTTAAGCAGATTTGTCCAAACAGGTCATAGAGCTTCCATCTTGTGCAAAATTTCCTATTTGAAGAGAACAGGTATGCAATCCACCTGTGAAACTGATAAAAAATTACTTCATTAGTAAGTGAGCCAATTCAATGTAGACATAGAAGGGACCATCAGGGGTAACCGGTGGAACTTGAAATGATGAGTACTGCTATTACCAGCACTGTAAAGTTGGGTCTCTAAGAGCAGCAGACTTCCCCGGTGGTCCAGTGGTTAAGACTCCCTGCTTCCACTGCAGGAGGCATGGGTTTGATCCCTGGTCAGGAAACTAAGATCCCACATGCCATGCAGCACAGCAAAAATAAATAAATAACAAAAAATAAAAGAGAACTCTCATTTGTCTTTTTTTCTGTTATCAACAATCTTGAGAATATTGTTCAAAGCATAATTTTCAGTTTAAAATATTATCAGCTAGCAAATACTTCAAAAAAGAAGATAACCAGTGACCAAAAAGCACACCCCCCAAAAAAAGTTTAACATCATTAGTCATCAGGACACACAAATAAAAACTACAGGGGGATAAAACTATATACCTACTAGGATGGAGATAATGTTTTGTTCTTATTGTTCAGTCACTCAGTCTTGTCCAACTCTTTGTGACCCCATGAACTGCAGCATGCCAGGCTTCCCTATCTTTCACCATCTCCCAAACTTACTCAAACTCATGTCCATTGAGTCAGTGATGCCATCCAACCATCTCATCCTTTGTCATCCCCTTCTTCTTCTGCCTTCGATCTTTCCCAGCATCAGAGTCTTTTCCAATGAGTTGGCTCTTCTCATCAAGTGGCCAAAGAATTGGTGCTTCAGCTTCAGCATCAGTCCTTCTAACGAATATTCAGGGTTGATTTCCTTTAAGATTGGCTGGTTTGATCTCCTTGTAGTCCAGGGGACTCTCAAGAGTCTTCTCCAACACTACAGTTCAAAAGCATCAATTCTTTGGCACTCAGCTTTCTTTATAGTCCAACTCTCATGTCGATACATGACTGCTGGAAAAACTGTATCTTTGACTATACGGACCTTTGTCAGCAAAGTAATGTCCCTGCTTTTTAATACACTGTCTATGTTTGTCATCGGAGAAGGCAATGGCACCCCACTCCAGTACTCTTGCCTGGAAAATCCCATGGACGGAGGAGCCTGGTAGGCTGCAGTCCATGTGGTCGCTAAGAGTCGGACACAACTGAGCAACTTCACTTTCACTTTTCACTTTCATGCATTGGAGAAGGAAATGGCAACCCACTCCAGTGTTCTTGCCTGGAGAATCTCAGGGATGGGGGAGCCTGGTGGGCTGCCGTGGATGGGGTCACACAGAGTCAGACACGACTGAAGTGACTTAGCATAGCATAGCATAGCATGTTTGTCATAGCTTTTCTTCCAAGGAGCAAGCACCTTTTAAGCATGATGGAGATAAGGATGGAAATAATGGCAAACCCCATATCCTGAGATGAGTCCTTCCTGAGTTAGGGTGCTGTGGACTAGAGCTTTGGAGAGAGTGCGCCTCCTTGGGTTCCCTGTTTGATTCAGCCTTCCCAGGCTTTGTGTGTAGCTCTAGTAAATACAGTACAGTTGGAGATGACTCAAGTCTCTAAATCTCATTGTAGAGATGATTCCACTCCACTAACAAGACTAAGCTCCTCAGGGTCAAGGATCCTGGCTCTTCCATCTTTGCCTCCCCATTGCCAGGTATAACTCATTAAATGTATGCTGACTGTATGAAGCAAGGCATTTCATGTTACTGGCACATTAAAAACAAGGGACTTCTAGATTGCAGTCATAGAGCATCCTCATTTTGCTTGCCATGTCTCTATAGATTTCTCTGGTAACACTAGTTCTCTCTGCGCCCGTATTAAGAAAAAGTCAGGCAGGTCCTATAACTTCTTTGTCCACCTCTCAAGTCACAAACCCAGTCTCAAATTCAGTATTTAACATACATAAACTGATATACAATGCAAAACTCCAATGTAATTTAAAGTTGAATTGTTCCCCTTGGGCAGGTGGCTGCCCAGGATCTGATGACAACAGAAAGTCTCAATGTGGGGAAAGACGGTGCTTGTCTTTTCTTTGCTCCTGCCTTGCTGCTTTCTGCCTCCTCCATGTAGCCCACCAGGGTTTCAGATCTCTCCAGGGTCTGAGGGACATAGCAAAGTTCTGAGCTGACTGGCTCTGTTATCTCTTGGCTCCAAGCTTTTGAGTCTGGCAGGGGTTTAAAATCACTGCTTCCTTTCATGAATATTTTGTGGGTTCTTCAGAGAGCTTTTTTCCCCCTCAAAAGAAAGCATAGATTATTCAACATGCAGTTATCTTGCCCTGGGTGAATTCAACTCATTTCCACTGGTACTTGACCTAAGATATTAATTGGCCCTAGGAATGCAACCAGACCCTCATCTCCTCTCAGCTCTGTTTGCCCCTCACTGGATCTCTGGGATAGGACTAAAGATGACCCATGCCAGCTCTCTCTACTGTTGTGACCTACACTTGGTACACAAGTAATGTGTGTTCTTAGCCTGCCAGGGTCTGTGAGTGACATCCGATTCCAACCTGACCCCCTTTTGTGTACCAACAAAGCTATTGGCTAGCCTATCATTCAGCAATGAGATTCACTTCTCAGGCCAGAGTTCATCCCAGATCGCTGTGACCCAACTGTAAAGACCCCCATGTAGCTCTCCTGAGGCCCCTTGCACTGGACTTGAGATGGAAGAATCCTTACCCTTTGGCTGGGATCAAATACCCAGTGAACCTAAAGTGAATTTCCAAACATCCACTCCCCAGCTCTCTGTCTCTGCTCCCTTCAACCCTTTCAGTTCAGTTCAGTTCAGTCGCTCAGTCCTGTCCGACTCTTTGCGACCCCATGAACCGCAGCATGCCAGGCCTCCCTGTCCATCACCAACTTCAGGAGTTTACCCAAACTCATGTCCATTGAGTTGGTGATGCCAATCAACAATCTCATCCTCTGTCGTCCCCTTCTCCTCCTGCCCACAATCTTTCCCAGCATGAGGGTCTTTTCAAATGAGTCACCTCTTCTCATCAGGTGGCCAAAATATTGGAGTTTCAACTTCAACATCAGTCCTTTCAATGAACACCCAGGACTGATCTCCTTTAGGATGGACTGGTTGGATCTCCTTGCAGTCCAAGGGACTTTCAACAGTCTTCTCCAACACCACAGTTCAAAAGCATCAATTCTTTGGTGCTCAGCTTTCTTTATAGTCCAACTCTCACATCCATACATGACCACTGGAAAAACCATAGCCTTGACTAGACAGACCTTTGCTGACAAAGTAATGTCTCTGCTTTTGAATATGCTATCTAGGATGGTCATAGCTTTCCTCCCAAGAAGTAAGCGTCTTTTAATTTCATGGCTGCAGTCACCATCTGCAGTGATTTTGGAGCCCCCCAAAATAAAGTCAGCCACTATTTCCACTGTTTCCCCATCTATTTGCCATGAGTGATGGGACTGATGCCATCATCTTAAGTTTCAACCCTTTACATGCTCTTAATGCTGGAGAAGAGTTCAAGAGTCTGTAAGCACTTTTCTGCTAAACCCTTTGGAAGCTTGCACATTGTTATGCGGTATCTATTAGTTCTGCAGTGGCTCAGCAGTTACACGTACATTGAAACGAACTGAAGCATAAATGCTATTAAAGTAAAAGTAATTTGTCTGCCTAGTGAAGTGAAGACTGGCTGAGGAGCTGTCATGACTGAGTGCCCCCAGAGGACTCACATATGTGCTCTGACAACTTCAGGGGTGTAGAATGGGCCCTGCAAACTTGAGCTCAGGCTTCCTGCAGATGTATGATCAGAAGGCATTCCTCTTAGGGGAGTCTGTAATGGCCAAGGCTCAGTGAGAACAACCGGAGTGAAGTAACCGGCCCCACCCTGCAGCCTTCCTTGGCCGTGGTGGCAGGGGACTTTGGGGTCTGCTGACAGAGTACTTCCCAGAAGCCCCTGTGGCCCCTGTTGAAAAAGTGAAGTGTTAGTTGCTCAGTCATGTCTGACTCTGGCTCCATGGACTGTAGTCCACCAGTCTCCTCTGTCCATGGAATTCTCCAGGCAAGAATACTGGTGTGGCTAGCCATTCCCTTCTCCAGAAGATCTTCCCGACCCAGGGATCAAATCTGGTTCGCCTGCATTGCAGGCAGATTCTTTACCATCTGAGCCACCAGGGAAGCTCCACACTGAATAAAAGTGAAAAGTCCAAAGTGAACTCCCCTTGGGAGGTCAGGAGTTAAGGGAGTTTGCAAACAGCTGGGGTTGGCTCTAGGAATATCATATCTGATATCAACTTTTCTTCTGTCTGTGACTAAAGAGGGATAGAAATGGTTCTTACAAAGTTCTGGACTTGTAGAACAGGTGGCAGGCCGGATGGGTGATGAAGAGACTTGGTTGACATCGTAGGCATGACACAGGCATTTGAGAGGTGACAGTGGTTTAGGACAATGCTGGGCAATGAACACCTGACGGAATTTCATTTGGAAGATCACTCCATAGGGAGTCAGGTAAAGGCAAGGAGATTTAGAGACACAATTGACAATCCTACAGACCACTGAGCAGTGGAAGTCATTACTGCTGCTGGGGTTCAGCACACACTACCCCAAAATATGGTATCTTGGCATTTTTGTTAATATTTTAATCTGAAGGCTTTTGAGAACATGGCAGAAGCAAGAAGGTCACCCTGACCTTGTCCTCCCAACCCTTGTCACCCTTCTTCCCTGACACAAGTCATAAAACCCTCACATGAGAGGTGCTTTCCTTATGTCTGGAAAAAAGGAGCATCCTAATCTTCAAAGACAAAGGGATGCTAAGGAGAATCCTAACAAGTCTGCCTTGCTAACATTCCCCCAAGTTTACTATCATTACCTCATGTTCCTTAATCAATCATATATACATGGCTGCCCACTCTTCATCAAAACCTACCATAAAATAGAGGTCTGGCTGTCTCCTTGGGTCTTTATTTCCTTATAAAAGAGTCCACGTCCTATAAAACTTATATTAATAAGTGTATATGCATTTCCCCTGTTAATCTGCATTCATCAGTTTAATTTTCAGTCTCAGCCAGTGACCCCAAGGGGTGGGGAAAAATTTTTTCCTCTTCTACATACCTTAGGATTTCTTTCTCTCTAACACTACAGGTAGTTGCTCAGGATCCTGAAAAATAAAACCCACAGGAAGATCCTGGACCAGGCTTTTCCCAGGATTCTTGCCCCTCATCCAGGCTTGGGAAATGGATGAAACCTCTAGGAAGGAAATCAAGGAGCTCTCTTCATTTCTGGAGCCCAGGACCTAAGGAGCCTGTGCTTGGCTTTTTCGCACCTGAGCCACCTACCAGAGACACTGCCCCAAATGATCCTCTGCCAAGTTTCCAAAGAGACTTACCTTGTGGTCCAGCGGTAAGAGTCTGCCTGCCAATGCAGGGGACATGGGTTTGATCCCTGGTCCAGGAAGATCCCTCATGCTGCAGGGCAGCTAAGCATGTGTGCCACAGCTACTGAGCCCATATGCCCTAGAGCCTGTGCTCTGTAACAAGAGAAGCCACCACAAGGAGAAAGCCAAGCACAGCCACTAGAGAGTAGCCCCCACTCTCTGCAACCAGAGAAAGCCTGTGCAGCAACCCAGCACAGTCATTAATTAATTAAAAGAAGTCTCCAAGAGTTCACCCCAAATCCTCACTAGCTATTTTCACTTGTCCAAATAAAATTTCAAACACTCCCTCCTCCTCTCCTGGGGAGGAGGCAAGAAAGAAGGAAACATCTGTCCAGTATTTCTGAGCCCCAAACAGGCTAGTCTCTTTTCTCCCAATCTTAACAGATAGCATGGTTCCCAAGATCTTATTTGTGAAGGCTGAGATAAAGAGGAGCAGGGAGGGCAGAGACATCAGAAGATAAGACCAAGAGGGCCAAGAAGTAATGGAAGTGAATGTTCAGGCTGAAGAAACTCTGATGACCCAGGAGTTCAAGACCTACCAAGTTTGGGACAAATGGTGTAGAGGTCAGGATAGTGCAGAGGAGCACTGTGGGCTTAGACCAGAAGTTGTTCCTCAACTCTCAGTTTAGAAGTCTAGCTTCCCCATGGATTAGCACCAAGACAGTGGGTGAAACAGTCCAGACTTATGTATTATCCTGCCAAGCTGGATTCTGCAACTATACTCAGTTGCTGTCTATGACATCTAGAGATTCTTCACCCCAAGTATCCTGGTTTTCATGACTCACCCAGAAGCAAAGCAAAGAACAGGACTGTGGGGTCCCAGCAAGCAATATAGATAGAAACTCTTTCATCTGTTTGAGTGGAAGGGAAGTAGGAGGACTAAATATGGAAAGAGCATTAGATAATTGCACGTCCGACTCAGACACTTTTGTGACAAATGTTCAAAGAAGAGACACAGCTTTAGGCTTCATGAGTGAATGAAGGAACAATATTTATTTTTTTCTTTTGTTGTAACATAAATCTTACATTAAAAAAGAAAGTTAAATGACATAGTGTAACCCATTAGGATTTGATGTCAAAGTAAATTTTAAGTTTACCAATATTTATACTAAGATTTTACCTCTTCAGATTTTCTCCCAGTGAAACCTTCAATCTTTTGATTTTTATATTAAGAATATTTTTTTTAGTTTTTTACACAACTTTCAAAAGTTATACTCCATTTACAATTATTATAAACTGTAATTTTGAGTATGCCTATATTCTCTGTGGAGAAGGCAATGGCACCCCACTCCAGTACTGTTGCCCGGAAAATCCCATGGACGGAGGAGCCTGGTAGGCTGCAGTCCAGGGGGTCGCTAAGAGTCAGACACGACTGAGTGACTTCACTTTCACTTTCCACTTTCATGCATTGGAGAAGGAAATGGCAACCCACTCCAGTGTCTTGCCTGGAGAATCTCAGGGACGGGGGAGCCTGGTGGGCTGCCATCTATGGGGTCGCACAGAGTCTGACACGATTGAAGCGACTTGGCAGCGGCAGCATATTCTCTGTGTTGTACAGAACATCCTTGAGCCTATCTTCCACCCAGTGGTTGGTACCTCCCACTCCCCCACCCCAACTGCTAACCACTACTTTGTTCTATCTATGAGTCTGCTTGTTTTTGTTATATTCACTATTTTGTTGTATTTTTTAGATTTCACATCAATACCCTATCAGTTAGATAATATTAGAATATGTCTTTTAATTTATTTTTAGTTGGAGGATAATTGCTTAACAATATTGTGTTGTTTTCTGCCATACAACACAAATCAGTCATAACTATACATATATTCCCTCACTTCTGAGCCTCGCTCCCAACCACCACATCCCACCCGTCTAAGACCTAGAATATGTTTTTTTAATCCTCCCTTTTATGTGTCTTCCAGTTGTTTGAAGTCTAACAATCATGCCTTAGACTGTATTTCCTTAGTGCGTCCTTCATAAGCTTAAGCCAGTGGCTAGGAGGAAAGAAGGAAGCTCTTAAATTAGACTTTCCTATTCAGAGGGTTTGTAGTTGATAGTAAGAAAACAACAAGAGTCTAACAACTAATTTATTTCCTAATGTAAAGCCTTACAATTTTAACTCATTATGTGAGTGTGAGTCTGTGTGTGTGTGTGCGTGCACGCGCGTGTGCACATGGATGCCTGTACCTGTTACCTGAGACTTGGTATCCCCTGGGATTTCAACTGCAAATTCTGAGCATTTTGAGTGGCGTATTAGATATTCTCTGCAGTCAGATTTGTAGGAAATTGAGCTCCTTTCATTCAAATGAAAAATGAATCCAATGCCTTTTAATGGGATTTATATTCAATTAGTCTACAATTGGAAGGAAGAGTCTACCAATGAACATAGTCTGGATAATAGAATTAAGCTAATTTAACTCAACCTGATCCTAATTTTTCCCTCCTAGAGCACAATATATAGTGTAGACAATTCTGAACTTTCTTTAGTCTTCACAGCTCATTCCAATTTTGTGCCTAAAAACAGATACCCTTGTATGATTCTGAGAAGAGATCTTAGTGTAAGTAACTCATTAGCTATCATTAATTCTAGCCACAAGTGTATAGCTCTATGCATTTGCATAGAGGCCTTTCCTCAAAAGGCCAATTTACTGTTCAAGGTGACCTACAGCAGTCTCCATGGACTCAGGTAGGTATTTCTTCTTCGAATAAAGGAGGCTTCATAGTTTCAGTGAACTTCTGTAAAACATACAAGTTCACATAAGTCATAAAATTTATATAAATAGTGACAAAAACCCTCACATAAAAACAGAACACCTTTATCCTACCCCTGCACAGTTAAGCCATATGACAATGAAGCAGGGACCTCAGTGGACAGCTCCATCTCTGCAGACAGCTTCTTGTTGAAGTTGCAGAACTGGAGCTGGATTCAGTAGGACTTCCCTGGTAGTCTAGTGGTTGAGAATCTGCCTGCCAATGCAGGGGACATAGGTTCAATCCCTTGTCTGGAAAGATCCCACATGCCTGATGGCAACTAAGCCCATGCACCACAGTTATTGAGCCCACATTCTAGAGCATGTGCTCCGCAACAAGAGAAGCCACTTCAACTAGAGAGAAGCCCCCACTCACCTTGAGAAAGCCCTTGAGCAGAAAGGAAGACCCAGTGCAGCCAAATAAATCATTTTTTTTAAAGAATTAAAGTAGATGAGTAGGGCTAGCTTTTGAAAATAACACCAGGAATGTCCCTGATGGTCCAGTTGTTAAGACATCACCTTCCAATGCAGGGAGTACTGGTTCAATCCCTCATTTGGGAGCTATGTTCCCACATGCCTTGTGGCCAAAAAAAACCAGAACATAAACAACAGAAGTTATACTGTAACAAATTCAATAAAGACTTTAAAAATGGCATACATCAAAAAAAATCTTTAAAAAAAAAAAAGAAAATAACATCACATACTGAGCAAAGACATTCCCCACCAAATAATGATTGTGACTAAATATGTTTGTTCAAATGATCATCCTTAGGTTTCCCTTGTCAAATGTCATGGCCTTGGTCATTCTGTTTTATAAAACAGTGGCAACAACAATGACAGCTAAAATTACAGGGTGCTTAGGCTCTGGCAGGCAAAGGTAAAACCTGATTTTCCTCCAAGTCTCCCCCCTAGGATACTGCCTCAACCAACCAGCATTTGCTGCTAGGTTTAAGCATTTGAAGGAAGTGGGTGTGTCACTCAGCCCCACAGGGTGTCCTTTTCCATAATTTGCAGTGATTTACAGTGACCCAGGGCCCTGACTTCAGCCTCGAGGGGTCAGACCTTCAGTTTGGGAGGGTCCCAGATTTGACTGGAGTTTGACTCATGTTCACAGAAGCTGATGTACATGTTCATTTAGTAATTTCCAGTGCGAAGTAGAACTCTATAGTGGTCCAGTGTGCATGTCAGCTCAAGCAACTGTTGTTCCCCAGAAGCAAGAGAAGTCAGTGTGTTGTTGCTGTTGTTCAGTCACTCGGTTGTGTCCGATTCTTTGTGACCCCATGGACTGCAGCATGCCAGGCCTCCCTGTCCTTCACTATGCCCGGAGTTTGCTCAAACTCATGTCCATTGAGTTGGTGGTGCCATCCAACCATCTCATCCTCTGTCATTCCCTTCTCCTCCCGCCTTCAGTCTTTCCCAGCATCAGGGTCTTTCCAAATGACTTGGCTCTTCACATTAGGTGGCCAAAGTATTGGAGCTTCAGATTCAGCATCAGTCCTTCCAGTGAATATTCAGGGTTGATTTCCTTTAGGATTGATGGGTTTGATCTCCTCACTTGTCCAAGGAAATCTCAAGAGTCTTCTCCAGCACCACAGTTGGAAAGAATCATTTCTTTGGCACTCAGACTTCTTTATGGTCCAACTCTCAAATCCATACATGACTACTAGAAAAACCCTAACTTTGACAAGACAGAACTTTGTCAGCAAAGTGATGGTGGTTACTTGGTCAGCATGGCTTCAGAGCAAGGGATGGGAGTTACATGAGTTGAAGGCTTGGTCCCAGCAGATATGAGTGACTCATTGGACCAGTTCTACAATAGTTATTCCTGTCCTGCACCCTGGCTAGGCACTCTTCTCCCTGGATGGTGTTTGAGTGGGCAGCACTAACAGTTGTTTCAGGGACTGTCCTTATTCTAATCTCCATGGCCAACCAATCCCCTCTTAATGATGTTTTATTTCTTTAGAGAATTTATTACATTTGATCAGGGTACCTGCAGTCTGGGAGCCAGGCTGTGTCTTTAAGATGAATCTGCACATCTCTGTTCTGAGCCCTTTTGGACTCAGAAGATAATATATTTCCCCCTTTTCACAGCATTTCCAAATGTGCACACTGTTCATGGGTACTTTCTTTTAAAACCCATATCACCAAAGGAAACCAGAGAAAAATCCCTAGAGATTCTGTATTATCAGGAAGCTGTGTTATTTTAGGGAGGCGTGTTCTAGGTTAGATTGTCATTGACCTGGTGGAAAGGAGACAGAAGTCATGGTAGATGTGTAGGAAGTAGTGGGGGATAGTAGGCATGAGGCTAGTATGGAGTGGAGATTTTATCTGAGCAAAGACAGGGAAGCCTGGCATGCTGCAGTCCATGGGGTCACAAAGAGTCATACACGACTGAGCAGCTGAACGACAAGGAGGTAGGCATGTCTCCACTCTCTAATAGTCTGTAGGACTGGGAACTTTTTTCTCAATTTGTCTGCAGTAATTGCTCAATAAATATGCAGGAAGAGCAGAGATGAAAGAAATAAATGTATTTAGAGTAAAGGATTCACCTGAAAGAATTTCATGTTGGGTGGAAAGAATAATAAAGCTACAATTAGGAGATCTGAGTTGTGTGATCCAATGTGTGACTGGGGAGCAAATTAGCTCAGCTCTTTGAGCTTGGTTTCCTCATCTGTAATGCAAGGATGATAAACTCACCCTGTTCACATCAGAGGATTACTGTGAAAAGCAAGTACAGGGGTGAGTGGGGAAGTTGCTTCGGAAAACACAGTATTCTCCAGAGGGTGGTGGTGGTGAGGGCAAATATCTTGGTTCCTTTGTCCACTAAGGAGGTGAGTTGCAAGTCTTTCTCTCTGAATTCCCCATCCGTTATGCAAGATCATGGGGAAGGCTGCCTTTGACACTGGGGTAGGGGTAGGGGTCGGAAAAGGCGATGGCACCCCACTCCAGTACTCTTGCCTGGAAAATCCCATGGACGGAGGAGCCTGGTGGGCTACAGTCCATGGGGTCGCTAAGAGTTGGACACAACTGAGCACCTTCACTTTCACTTTTCACTTTCCTGCATTGGAGAAGGAAATGGCAACCCACTCCAGTGTTCTTGCCTGGAGAATCCCAGGGACAGGGGAGCCTGGTGGGCTGCTGTCTATTGGGTCGCACAGAGTCTGACACGACTGAAGTGACTTAGCAGCAGCAGCAGCAGCAGCAGGGGTAGGGGTCGGGAGCTGGAGCAGGAAGAAGGATTTCTCACCCAAGATTGCAGACTTGCCAAAATTAAGCAAGTGAGCAGAGCTGAGAGTCAAATGAAAAGCTGATTTCAATTTTTTTTTTTTTTAAAGAGAGAGAAAGAGATTCCAAACAGGACAACAAAAGTGAGGCCTCAAAAGCAGGAGGAAGCCAGGAATCTTCAAGAATGCTAAATACAAGCACATGCCTAGAAAAGAGTGACTGCCTGGGGCTGATTTTTTTTTTTTTGAACAGTTATATTAAAATACAATTTATATACCATATAACCATTTAAAAGTACAATTCAGTGCTTTTAACATTTTCACACAGTTATTCACCTATCACCACAATCAATTTTAGAACATTTCATCAGCTTAAAGAGATAATTCATACCCTTAGCCATTATTCCCTAGCTTCACCCCTAGGCAACTAGTAACCTACTTTCTGTCTTTCTAGACTTGCCTTGCATTTCCAATAAGAGAATCATACAATATGTGGTCCTTTGTGAATGGTTTCTTTCACATAGTGTGTTTTCAAGGTTCAACCAATACAGTAGCATGTATCAGTACTTCATTTCTTTTTATTGCTAGACATCACATTTTGGTTACCCATTCAGCAGTTACGAACAGAACTCTATACCTGACCAAACTAGCATTAAGGCAGAGGTCACAATAATGACTCTTTCTGGGTTTGCAACATGCTGGTATTTTCAACACTGTTAAAATATATCTAAGGCTTATTATGTTGAAGAAAAAGACTGGAATTCTAATCAGTTGTTAGCCACATGATTGATGCATTTCATATCCAGATATGAAAAAAAAAAAAAAAAAAGACAGTCCATGTTATTCACTTAAAAATATCAGTGCTAGGACTTCCTAGGTGGACCAGTGGCTAAGACTCCACACTCCCAATGCAGAAGACCCAGGTTCTATCCCAGGCAGGGAACTGTTTCCCACACGCAACAAGTGAAGATCCCATGTGCCACCGCCGAGACCCGGCACAGCCAAATAAGTAAATATTTTTAAAAATATTCATATCAGTGTCTCTGCTTCCTCTCAGGGGCAACAAGCCTTAAGGCAAAGGCTCACTGGCATGCTGCAAGGGAGTACTTAGGTGATTATGCTGGTTTCATTGATAGCCATGAGAAAATTAAACATCTCACTAATTCTCCTTAAAAGAAAACTGTGGACCAGTCCATGCAGTAAGGGACTCTTTTTTTCTTACACGACTTTGACAGAGTCAATGATTCCAGCTCTTTTTCTGGTGGTGAGTTGCACTGAGGCCCCATCTTGAGACCTGAATACCTGATGCTGCCCTTAGTCACTAAGTCATATCCAACTCTTTGCAACCCTGGGGACTGTAGTCCACCAGGCTCCTCTATCCATGTGGATTCTCTAGGCAAGAATACTGGAGAGGATTGCCATGCCCTTCCTCATGAAATCTTCCCAACCCAGGGATCGAACCCAGTTCTCCTGCATTGCAGGTGGATCTTTCACCATCTGAGCCACCAGGGAAGGTTGAATACCTGATGACCAATCACTGAAGCCAGAGCTTCCCTGGGGTGGAAGGCCTAGAGCCCCCACTGCATAAAAGTCACAGACACCTCGGCATTACTCTCTTACAATTTTCCCCTTAGCTAGGAGAGCTCACAGCCCCCAACACCAGGTCCTAGATGTTTATGCAAGATGGTCTAGAATTAAACAATGCAAGGTTGGGTCCCCTCTGCTTGGAAGCCCTGATCCATGAAATAAGCCTACACAGGAGGAGGACTATAGACAACAAAACTGGTTCCGCTTTCCCCAGATGTGGGGGAAGCTGAAAGCAAACAAGTAACAGGAAGACACGGCTTTTCCAGCAATTGTTCACCATTGGTTGAAACTGTCTTTTCTGATGGTTTCCAGCTTTCAAACTGGGATTTCCCCTCTTAGCTCTTTAATGATTTCTCTTCCAAAAAACAAAGGAAATAGGACTGCTAGACAGATATTCTTGTCTAAATTGCATGTTTTTTGTAATTTGTGATTTTCTGAGTTTATAAGTAGCACATTCCATGCAAATTTGAAGGGAAAGCAAAGTAAAAGAACAGTAACTTTCCATTCAGATTTAATTACTGCTTCTGTCATTTTCTCATTCTGGAAGTTTCTTCCATACATTTAAATATTCTGAGTTGGGTCATCATGGCTTCCTTCTTCTCTGTGCCATTTTTGTCTCTATTCAACTGTGGGAAAATGCCTCATTTGTCTTCTTGCCCTAACTTAGCATCAGCCATGTCCACAGCATTTCCAAATGCAGTGGTTGTGTCTTTTATCCATAAACAATCTTCCTGCCCCCACTCCTGCTTCTTTATTATCTGCTTTCTGCCCTGTCTTGGGTGCAACATGCCACTGACTCTCTGAGAATATAATCAGAGGTGGTTTAGGGCTTCCTAATGACTGCCTAATGACAGGAAGTGGGCTTCTCTGGTGGCTCAGACAGTAAAGAATCCATCTGCAATGCAAGAGACCTAGGCTCAATGACTGGGTCTCCAAGTTCAATGACTGATTCTCCAAGATCCCCTGGAGAAGGGAATGCCTACCTACTCCAGTATTCTTGCTTAGAGAATTCCATGAACAGAAGAGCCTGGTGGACTACTGTCCATGGAGTTGCAAAGAGTCAGACATAATTGAGCAACTTTCACTTTTTAGCTTTCAATGGCTTGAAGTATTAATACTTTCAGAAGGAAATATTATAGCTTTGATTTCTCAAGACAGGCACCTCTTTTGTCTTAAAAATATATTCTAAATATGTCCAGTGGTTTTTCTCCACGTAGAGAGGCTGTCCCTACGTGTCCAGCATGGATTAGGTGAGATAAATTCTAGCAGCAATTGTGTGGCTTCCTGGTCAAATCCCACAGGCCTAGAAAGGGAAACAATTTGAGATTCTCTTGAGTTCTGCTTTTCCAGATTAGCCTGCTTACAAATGGTTAGTAGGTGGGGCCTGGCGGCTGGTGTGTGGCAGTTGTGCCCTGGGTAGAAGTTCCTTTTCTGGGACTTCCCTGGTGGTACAATGGATAAGAATCTGCCTGCCAATGCAGGGGACATGGGTTTGGTCCCTGGTTTGGGATGATTCCGCATGCGCAGGCGCAACAAAGCCCAGGAGCCACAATTCCTGAGCCCGAGTGCTGCAACTACTGAAGCCCACAGACCTAGAGCCCGTGCTCCACAACAAGAGAAGCCAGTGCAAAGTAAAGCCGGTGTACCTCAATGGAGAGTAGCTCTCGCTCACTGCAACTAGAGAAAGCCCCCCACAGCAACAAAGACCTAGTGCAAGTTAAAAATTAAGCAATTAATTAATAAAAATAAAATAAAACTTTTTTTAAGAAAACATTCCTTTTCTGGGTTTGTTGGGCAGCCCAAGATCCATGGGGGCCTCTGATGGAGGTGGTTTCTCACCAGGCAGGGCTCTGGTGCTGGTGAGATTGAGATCCCACTCCCACCTCAGGGCCTCCCATCACCATCTCTGACTTCCTTGTGGATGTTCATCCCTCCACTTTCTCCTCCTGTAAGATGAGGGCTTTCAAAAGGGACCTGCTTGAGCTCCCTCCCTGTGGCACAAATATCATTACTTGCTGTGATTACCTCCTTCCTCCTTGCCTACAGAACCCTGATTTTGTTCCTTGGGGCCATTGTGTGAAACCCAATGTGGACCATGCTTCACTTAAGCTAGTGGTTCTCCAGGAAAGTTAAGAAAATGTGTATTATAAGTGTGTATGTAAATGTCTGAACCATTGAAGGGGGTACAAGGGAGTGGGGGCGGGGGTGATGGATGCCCTGCAGTTGGGATTCCTTGGCATAAAGGCCAGCCCTGAATATCCTTCTATTGCCCACTGGAAATTCATATAGATGAGGAAACTATTCTCTGTGACTATTCTCTCTAACTCCATTTCACATACGAAGTATCTGTTCTGTAGCTTTAATGCACACTGACATTTTCCAGGAGTGCAGCTATTGCATAAATTGAGGAATGACTGTGCAATGCTTTATCATGTTTTTACTATGTTTTGAAATTCACAGGAGCTGTTCACTATTACAGAAGATTACATCACTGCTGGGCGTCGCTCTTTGTATTTGAGCTGACAGCGCCACACCCCGACATCAGTATGCCTTGGTAACTGTCACATGCGAGTATGTCACAGAAGGAGTGTGAGTCCCTGTGAATAGACTTAGAAATCAAAGATGATTAAGCACGGTGAGATTCGTGACACAGGAATCTGACTTAAATTTATAACTTGAGTCATTTTCAAAATGATTCCAAGTTTGTCATCCCATATTTGAAATTTTTGGTTGTTTGTTTAATGAAATGATAAGTCTATGCTGTGAGAATAATGATATTTATTTGGGGGTTGCCAGTTGTTTTTCACCCTCATTTTGACCCTCTTGCCGGAATTGTACCAAACAGATTCTCTACAGCCTTTTTTCCCCCTTTTACTATTGGAAGAAGTATTCATTTATTTATTTATTCATTTATTTTTGAGGTATAGTTGATTTACTCCACAGTCTCTTTTGGGCTTCCCTGGTGGCTCAGATGGTAAATAATCTGCCTGCAATATGGGTCACTTGGGTTTGATCCCTGAGTTGGGAAGATACCCTGGAGGAGGGCATGGTAACCCACTCCATTATTCTTGCCTGGAGAACCCATGGACAGAGGAATCTGATGGGCTGCAGTCCATAGGGTCGCAAAGAGTTGGACATGACTAAAAACAACTTAGCAGGCATGCACAGTCCCTTTTATTATGACTTTTTCCCTTGAATATCTTTTATTAGAGTGCTTTTTGAAACAAAATTTTGTAGGTCCTCAAGGCTAAGCATAGATCTTGAGATATGAAGTGTTCATGCTAGGAGAAGGGCTTTTTGTGGTACTTCCCCAGTGGATGTTCCATGTCATAAAGAAAGAATTATTTTTGATGCTGCACTTAGCAATAAGGCTCAGCTCATTTGAGAGAATATCCTAGTCTTCATTGTCTCCACTTTAACATTCTGTCATTTGTCTGGACAATTAAGGTTTTCCCTCTCTCTCTCTTTTTTTAATTATATTCAGACAAGTCTGGTTTGTTACTACTTAAACTTGCACTGGATTTTCCTGTACTTTTTCTATGGAATATCTTCTGATCTTCTTTCTATTTTCTTCTCAACTATTCCTTTGAAACAGGCGCAACATCTGACTCTGACATTCTGTCTACTGGTGGAATCATACCGAGTCAATTATGCATTGAAATGTACACATTGTATCATAAACTATTTTCCTCTTATTTCTTCTTTTTATATTGCAATTAGGGCTTTATTTTCAAATAATGGCTATAAATGGGTTATATGATCTAGTCATTGCCTTTCAGGATAAAGGAGTATTATGAAATTTGAGGGTTTTTTTTTTTTAAGGTAGGAATAAAAGAGGGTATTTATTCTGATAACAGTGAGTCTAAGGCAAACATGAAAGTCCTGTTCCCCACTGTCCAGCCTCCCTGAGTGGTGAGGTGGCAGGGGGTATGGGGAGAATGCAAACCAGTTCGTGAGTGAGATCTAAGCAGATGTCTGCTGGACAGAGTGTGGGAAAGCTTTGTGTTCTCTTGATGAAAAGTGACTTACGTGGTTTACCTGCCTCCCTTCTCTTTTTGTCTCCTGGGGTGCTGATGCATGGCTGGAACTGCAGCTAGTGACAAGATGATGAGTCAAGGATGAAGCCATCATACTAAAGATGGCAATCTGGAAAGAGAAAGTATCCAAGTGCTTCGATGATATTTTTGACCTACTGAACCAAAACAAATAACCACCTACTTACAACTATTTAATCATGGTGGCCACGGTCAACTGACTTTTCTGTTACATGCTTAACTAACATATACTATCTACTCCTTTACCTACACTGAGTCTTGCATTGGTCTTACCTGTAGCTGCCACCCCAATGACTACAGCATCTCACATCAGTAGTGGTTTGGTAATCCCTATTCTAAAACATCTGTGAATGATGTTTCTTCCAGTGTTTGTGACTATGTTTGTGGAATCTGAACATATTCGCTCCAGAGGGCTCTGTTTTGAATGCTAATTCAACCTTATGAAGAAACCATAGGGAGGAACTCCATCCAATGATTACTGCTCTTTGACACCTTCTTAGAAGGCAGCTGGGCAGTCCTCACACGGCCTGGAACCCTAAATGGCTGAACCTGAAGTTTCTGTAGAGCAGCACGTCACCATAATTTTGTCATCAGGTAACACTAGTAACATAGAGGAAATAAAAGCAAATCATAACCCTGCTACTGCAAACACTTCAAGATAATTATCTAAGTGAAGTGATTTTGCCTTAATTATGGAACATGATTCAATTAAATTACATTTGATTACCCGTAACTTTTGTTCGAGGAGCACTTCATATATAGACACCTCTAATCAGAGCATAAAGCACTTAGCCAAATATTTAATCTGGTTAAATGGAAGTGAAAACCATAATGCATGGCATTCTTTGTGTTAAGGGAAATCTTCAGCCATTACATCTGGGTAAGACCAGGCTTTAGAAGTAATGAGTACATACCAGTGTGCACTTGAAATATTTTGAGGAACATGGAAAAAGCACCCAAACTATATTTGTTCTCAAAAAAAAAAAAAAAAAACCTTGAAATCCTTGTTCTAAAATATAAAATCCTGGAAATTATAGGGCAATTCATTTAATGTTTAAATAGCCAGGAGAAAATACAATAGGGACTTTAAGAGACAATTAGCCATAGGACATAGAAGTTATTTTGTCCATGAAATAGATCACTGGCCATAATTTTATGGAAAAAGACTTAGTGGACACTCAGAAACTGGTTGTTCTTTCAGTGCCTGGTTTACACCAGGTCTTGTGTGTTGACATTGGCCAACCTCCATAATGAGAGAGACACCATCCCTGCTGGTGTCTCTTTAATGATATTTAATGATATGTTAAATAATATCATTAATGATATTTACTGATATGTTTAATGATATTTAATAATAAATATTTATTTAATGATATTATCTTATCATTAAATATATTATCTTATTTAATGCAGAACCAATTCTGTTCTGATAAAAAAAAAAAAAAAACTGAGATTCAGAGAAGTTAACTGATGTGTCTAAAGTCACATGGTTAGTAGTTGGTGAGGTTCAAATTCAGGTCCCTCTGGTTCGAAAGGACATGCACAGCTTTACACCATTGTCTGGTGTCCCCTCCAAGGAATAGCCATAGTGGGGTGTGAAGACAGGGCTACCCACTTTTTACCATTATAAAACAGCACGTGGCTAAGCCCAGTTCCACCAAAACCAATTCTAAGCCTATGTGCAGCGATGATCACTCACTGTTGATGGGTACATCAATTAACACATCTGCTAAAATTTAATACTTTAGTCAATCCTTGGCAAGCATTATAGATCTGACCTTCCGCCCATTTAAAGAAGTGTGGAGGCCTTTTCCACTGTCAGATACAAATGAAATCCAGCTGTCTATGACTTCAACCCCAGGCCAGATGTTTTAAATGTTAAGTTTCCTCCACACTGTATCCTTTCATTAACCATTTTTTAACACTGCAGGCTGCAACACATTAGTGATCCTGAAATCAATTTGGTGGATCACAACAGCCTTTCAAAATATTGGAATAGAACTGACTAGAATAGAGCTGAACAAAAAATATCAGAATGTATCCTACTGAGTGGCTCAGATGGTAAAGAATCTGCCCTCAATGCAGGAGACTGCCCGCAACACAGGAGACCTGGGTTCAATCCCTGGGTCAGGAAGATCCCTTGGGGAAGGGAATGGCAACCCACTCCAGTATTCTTGCCTGGAGTACTCCATGGACAGCGGAGCCTGGCGGGTTACAATCCATGGGGTCACAAAGAGTCAGATAGACTCAGCGACTAACACTTTCACTTTCACATCCACCGAGTAAAGGCTGTTATTCTGTGACACTTGCGTGTCACTTGTGTTTGTATGTGATGACAAAGAGTATAGTTCTTACTCTGAGTTGTGGTTTTATAAAAAGGAAAACCACTGCTTTGGAGGGTTCTGTCGTCCCTTTATGGTTCTTGAAAAAGCAGTTCTGTCTGCCCATGGGAGAAAGTTAACTTACAAACAAAGAAACAGAAAGGAAAGAAGTGGAAGGCGGAGTCTTCAAGCAGGCAGGAAAATAACAGATCACTATAAAGGGAGAGATTCTTGTCAACAAGTCAGCCAAGGCCAGTGTCCTCAGAGAGACTCTCCCACGTACAGTAAATGATTTTGTTGTATCAACTTGACTTTCCCACATCTCAAGATTGCTTTGGGATCCTGCTTTGTGGATACTCAACAGTTTGGTTTCCTAGACGCTGCAGCCTGAAACAAAGATGTATGTGTGCTTCTTCTTTAACTTTTTATGATGGAAAAATTTTAAGCAAACAAAAGTAGTCAGGAGAACTATGGAGAACAGTATGGAAGTTCCTTAAAAAACTAATAATAGACTCACCATATGATCCAGCAATCCCACTCCTGGGCATATATCTGGAGAAAACCATAATTCTAAAAGATACATGGACCCCAATGTTCACTGCAATAGGCAGGACATGGAAGCAGTCTAAATGTTCATCAACAGAAAAATGGATAAGGCAGATTTGGTACATATATACAGTGTATTCCATTATTCAGCCATGGAAAAGATTGAATTAATGGCAATTGCAGCAATATGGCTAGACCTACAGATTGTCATGCTAAATGAAATGAGTCAGGCAGAGAAAGACATAGATAGGATACCATTTATATGTGGAATCTAAAAAAATGATACAACTGTGAAGTGAAGGTGAAAGTGTTAGTCGCTCAGTCATGTCTGGTTCTTTGCGACCCCGTGGACTGTAGCCTGCCAGGCTTCTCCGTCCTTGGAATTCTCCAGGCAAGAATACTGGAGTGGGTAGCCATTCCCTTCTCCAGGAGATCTTCCTGACCCAGGGACTGAACCAGAGTCTCCATCATTGCAGGCGGATTCTTTACTGTCTGAGCCACCAGAAAGCCCAGGTACAAGTGTACTTATCTACAAAGCAGAAATAGAGTTACAGATGTAAAAAAACAAACTTATGGTTACCAAGATGGAAAGTGGGGGGAGGGATAAATTAGAAGATTGGAATGAACATATACATACTACAGTGTATGAGGCTTCCCTGGTGGCTCATGTATACCTGTGGCGGATTCATTTCAATATTTGGCAAACCAATACAAAATTGTAAAGTTTAAAAATAAAATAAAATTAAAAAAATAAAAAATAAAAAAACAAAAACAAACAAACAAAAAAAAGAATTCACCTGCTAATGCAGAAGGCACAGATCTATAATGGTTTATGTGGGGAAAGAATCTTAAAAAGGATGGATATAACTGATACTTTGCCGAAATGAATGCACAATTGTAGATTAACTACTCCTATAAAATATTCACTCTAGTGAAACTTTGCATACCATCAGCCAGCTTCAACAATGATCAGGTTGTAGTCCATCTGGTTTCAACTATATACCTTATCCACTTCACAGATGGTCTATCATTTCATCCATAAATATTTCAGTGTGTATTCAAAGAGGTGATCTTTGAACATTTATGTCTCCAAGTCTTCCAAATCTAATGCTCACTCACTGCAGCCTAAGGGAACTGTGCTCCATGAGACATGAGGTTCTGGCCAAAATATAGGAACAGGCAATCATAGTTGATGGCTTGTGTTCCCTCATAACTAAAGACCCTAGAAAGGATATCTGATTACATAACCCAAGACATCTTCCAAAAAAATTTTTTAAAAGAGAACAGAATGGCTTTATGAAAATTACGACAGGGTAGACATAAGTTAAGAGCTCCTAGTCACCAGGGCTGACTCACAGAGGCTGTCTGATCCAGCACCGCCATGCTGTAGAGGAAGTAACTGCCTGTGGATCAATTCTACTTTCAAAGAAAACTCAGCAGTCCAACCTGCCTCAGATACTTCTTCGGCAAACAACTGATTCCTCCCTCATCATTTTCTGTGACCTGGCTCTGCCTCAAGGTCAAATCCAAACTCCTCAGCCAACCTTCCACAGCCCACTGGGCCTCCACACACTCATCTCCACAAAGCCTACAATGATTGCCAAACTAGTCTTCCCTCTGTCCTTAAGTGTCTCAGGCTGGGTCCCTCTGCAGCCCTTGTAAATATGCTCCCTTGTACAGACCTTTCCTTTGCCCTCTTGCCCATACCTTTTCTATGCTTCTTGGCCTCCCTCAACTCTCTAAGCTTTGGCAAGCCTGTGCTCTTAGACAGTCAAGCTTCTTTCTTTCCCCTTGTCTGGGTGCCTGCAGTATTTCAAAGGTTCCCTTCACACTGGTGATTTGTAATATTGCCTTTTAACTGTCTTATCCAGGTTCACCTAGTGACCTCACCTGGTCCCTCCTCTCCTTGAGGTTAATACCTGAGTATTCCCCCTTTGTGGATTATCTCTCATAGGGAATTAAATAGACGCAACATACAAGGCAAGGCAGCAGGGCCCTGTGGAATGAGCTTTGGAATAAGAGCTCCCCTCCTCCACTGCTCAGTGACTATGGTGGACAAGTTAGTTAATCTTCCCAAGGTAACACAGGGAGAATACTATGTGCCTAGTGGGGTAAATAGGATTTCCCAAGTGGCTCAGATGGTAAAACATCTGCCTAAAATACAGGAGACCTGGGTTCGATCCCTGGGTCGGGAAGATCCTCTGGAGAAGGAAATGGCAACCCACTCCAGTACTCTTGCCTGGAAAATCCCATGGACAGAGGAGCTTGGTAGGCTACAGTCCATGGGGTCTTAAAGAGTTGGACACAACTGAGTGACTTCACTCAGCAGAGTAAATACAAAACTGTCTGTTTACTCAGGTGATATTTAGAATCTACGGAGATACGTTTGGAGGCTATAGAATAGTTTTGTGCCATGTCACTGAGGAGACAAAAGCACAGATTTAATTCTATCATCATTACTTTCTCAAAAGTAACCCTGGGAGACTTCCCTTGTGGTCCAGTACTTAAGAATCCACCTTCCAATGCAAAGGATGTGGGTTCAATCCCTGGTTGGGGGACTAAGACCTCACATGCCATGGGACAACTAAGCCTGCACTGCAAGTAAACAGACCCGCCTGCTGCAATGAAGACCAAGCATGGCTAAAATTAAAAAAAGAAAAGTGACTAATAAAAATCATTGAAGATAGTTTTAAAAATTAATGAAGTGAATATTTATTTAAAAAAAAAAAAAAAAGAGTAATCCCAGGATAAAATCATGCCATAAGCCAAGCCCATGGACATTTAAGCCAAACCTGCTAATACTGAAAGTGTACAACAGATTACCCACCCTGCCTCACCCCTGCCCCACCCCAGCCACTGTTATGAGGTTTATGGGATCTTAGTTCCCCACAGGAACTGAACCCTTAGCTCCCTGTGAGATTGAACCCTGGCCACTAAAGTGAAAGTACCAAGTCCTACCCACTAGACTGCCAGGGAATTCCCCAACAGATATTATTATTAGCAGTAATTATGACAGATTCAGCAAGCTGTAATTAGCAAGACACATTAGTCCAGGTAATTAACACGGAGCTGCAGCAACAGAGCAACCTGAGCTCTCAGTGGTTTACTCCAATGAAAGCAAATCGTTACTGCCATTGTTGCTCAAGTCAAACTGGACATGATAAGTCAGAGATTGCCCTCTGTCTTAGAACTTTGAACTTGAAAATGGGACAGTGACGTCAGTCTGTAAAGGAACACGACTACCTTGTCAATTACCAGAGAACAGAGACACAATTTAACCACCCGCCCTGTTTTCAAGGTGTGATGGAACATGTTACCCTTGAACCCGCAGTGCCATCACTTATAAAAAAGCCAAAAAGAGAAAAAAAAGAAAATGGAACGGTGAGACCACTGCCACAGGAGAGAAATAAAGATGAAGCAGTCCCTTCTGCTGCTAACAGCGGCCT